>NC_051321.1:65682877-65990377 GCF_015220235.1 Choloepus didactylus | reverse complement strand
ATTAAGGTACCTACCATCTTATTGTGTTTTACCTCATGTTACAGGTGGTTATCCACATACCCCCCCCCCACAAGACCATAAGTTCCTTGAGAAAAGAAGATCTGAATCTGAGTCGGGTTCCTCTTGGCAACTAACACAATGGCTCGTCTACGCCGGCACTCAGTCAATAACAAATAACCCTGAAAAAAGTCCTCTAGCTTTAAACACACACACACTCACACACACACACACCCTTACCTTCTCCGAGGCAAGCGTTCTGAGAAGCGGTGGAGGAACAAAGAAGAATGCTAGAGACAGCAGCTGTCTACCTAACGACTCAAAAAAATTTGAACCGTCCTAACACAAAACAGTTTAAACCATTCAAAAGAGAACAGCGAAACAGAAAAGGCCACTTCTAGGGCGGGAATTGAGGACTGAATCAGGCACAACTCCAAGGTTTAGCGGCTCACAAGCCAGCAAGGACGCAGACACTAAAACACGATGACGACGTTCCAGGGGGTCTCCGGTCACCAAGGGAAGAGAATGTGGCTTCCTCTCAGTCGCGCCTCCGCCCGGCAGACACCCTTCCCCCCGCCCCCGTCGCCTTCGACTAGTTCCTGTACTCACTCTTGTCCAAAGGCCGGGTTAGCTCAGCCCCGACGTCGCCATCCGCGCTAGGTCCTTGAGGTTTCACAGTTAGCGGCACGAACAAGGACGTGTTCGGGGCTTTGGAGCCACCCGAGGCAGAGGACGAAGCGGCAGCAAGGGCAGGAACGCGCCCCGGAACCCCAGGAAAGGGCCCAATATGGGCGCGAAAGGCAGAGCAGACGGCTGCCAGGTGCCCAGCCTGGCGCCCTGTCGGGAGCCGAGCCCACCACAGGGCACACCGGGGGAAGGACATTGAGGCCACAAGGCTTAAAGTAGCCGGGAGCTACCCCCCGACAAGACACTGGACAATGACGCACACCGCCAGTGCCTGCTGTCGGGAAAGACCCAGACCAAGCCGGGAAGCTGCCCAGAGAAATGCCTGATCAATAAGGAAAAAATAGTGCCGTATGATTGTTCTTAAAGGGAAGGGAAAGCTTGGAGGTGAAAATCAGGAAGATAGATATTTTTCTCTCTCTCTTCTTCATTGGAGATTGGGACCAGCCAGCTTCTATACAGGAGAGGAAATAATCAGGCATACTAGGGAATGGCTCAGATGGGAGTAGGGGGACCTGCGAGGTGTGTCACGTGACGCAAACTGAGCCGCTAGATAAGCGCGAGTCCAGAAGCACGTGGGAGCGCGTCTAGTATAGCGAGTAGAAAAGCGACTTTATGTGTTGTGGGGCACGAGCGTGGCTTGCAAGCTCGGACGCTAAGGAGCATTTCCTCAATGGTTTCTTGGATTAACTTTCGCTTCCTAATAGAATAAGGTAGGAGAACATAACTTGATCTGCCCGTCAGGATAGCTAAGGAATTTTGTTCTACAAGTTCTTAGGTGAAACACCTTGTATGACACATGTGTGAGTACTTGTACTTCAATATGAATAGTTTATGTCCGTCATTCCAGAAGCTAATATTTCACCACCGCATCGCAAAAACTGTACGTTGCACCCAACCAAAGTTTAGTTTCATTTCCATTAGTGGGATGCTGTTGTTGTAAGATGCTAAATTCAAAATATGCTGTTAGGTTTTTTACATCTCCCATTTTACTTAAAACATTGATTCTAGCAACTTGAGGGAACTTGTTACGTAATATCGTGTTTCAATTAGGATTCCAATAACAATTTGCTAGTTGCTTATGACTTAGAATACTTTCTGAACTTCAGGGTTAGGGATAGACGGTTTCTTGCCTTCAAAAAACAGTACATGTTCATTAAATAATGCGATACTTGTTATTTACTATAATAGGCTGATGGAAGTTCAGGGTCAAGAGCAATTTTAGAACCATAAGGAAATTTTTTACAGACTTAAAAACAGTAAAACAAGACAAATAAGAGAGCGAAGTGGTGAGAAAATTCTAGTTAGAGGAAACACGATGTAAGGGAGGCTTAACGCTGGAAAAAAAACAGAAAAATTCTAATATCCAGAATAAAGTAGGCGTCCTTCTGTTGTTGAAATTTTTGAGCAGAAGATAATCCTTGGTTTAGAAAGTGCCCGGGATGGACAGGAGCAAACCAAAAGCACCACAAAGGAGGAAAACCAATTATAACAATTGCAATATATGGTGGATTAGTATGAATTACTTACAGACTGTGTACCTGGAATGGGGAGAATTCTAGATAATTTAGTGATGGTGCAGATACTGTAGAAAATAACGTTAAACAAAGATGTTTCATCAGATTTGGAAACTGGATGTGAATGAGAAATAAACTATCATTTCAATATGCAATTGAGGCAATGATACTAAACAAAAATGGGGGGGGGGGGGGGTTTCTACCTGATCTGCGTAACAGCCAATCTGTAACACCTGGGTTTCCATGAGAGCAAAAGTTTATTGCTAAGCTGCAAGCAGGAGATCTGATGGCCTCTTGGCCTGCAAGTCTGTCTCCCCTAGTCTAAGTAGCTTGGATTTTTTATGGATTCAAACAAAAGGAGCTGGAGTTCTTAACCATTACAGTAACAAGTACAAGCAACTACAATTTACAAATATAAAGGGGTGGAGCTAGGCTAAAGCTAACTAACCATGACAATAATGAGTCAGTGGTTAGTTCTGGGCTCACTCAAGTTCCTTCATTAACTTTAGGGGGTTGTCTTTGTGATTATAATACTCTGAAGCTGTAAAACAGAATAAGAGGTTACATGGCAGGGCCAATCATGAGCTTTTTCCAATTTCCAATTCTGTGGGTTTCAGTAATTTCAGTTATTTCCTTTTGGCTGTTCTACAATATGCTAGAAAGAAAAAGGCATCCATGTAATGATTCGGTGATCATAATTATTTGTTAAATCTTAATTTCTCGGTTACAGCAAGTGTTATGTTACTTCTCTTAAACTGTTATTTAATATGCTTGACAACTGCTTGCAGATATTGTCACCAGGTTTACAGATGGGTTCAGTGCAGTTAAGTAACTTGCCCCAATGTTACGTATTAAGTGGTGGAGTCAAATACAAATGTAAAGCCCTCTGCTTCTTAAAAGCAAATGTTCTTTCTACCACAACATGCTAACATTAGCAGTAGTAGTTCACAGGGGGTCTCACATATAATCGCTTGGGCTTTTTGGGTAGGAATAGTACACTAACTTTGGGATCAGACTCAACAGTTGTTAATACTCTTATGGTTATTGTCAACCCTAGAATAATTTTTCAATCAAAAAAAAATTCTCAAACTGACCTTAACTGTAACTTTGTTTGCACCTCTTTGCCGGTATAAAGTACAGTCTGAATTTTATGGTACTACATGTAAGTTTTCCTCTTCAGCCATTCATGTAGAATTCTACTATAAACACTGAAATGGGAAACTTCAACATAAAATTTTTGCTTTTACAAAATACCTGTCATTCCCTTTTGGGGAGTATCTATGGTAATAACTGTAATCAGCTTATAGCACATATTGAAACCTCCATAAATATTTTGTGTCTTGAATAAATGAATGCCACAACCACGTAACTAGTATCCTTGCCTTCTCTAGCCTCCCTGTATACTTTGCATAAGCATCATATTGATCTTTTTCTTTTTATAATGAATAGTTATTTTTTTGTGACCAGATAACATTTTTTTATTGTAGAATATAACATACATACATAAAAGTGACAGCTTTCCAAGTGCAATTTAACAAGTAGTTAGAGAGCAAATTCCAAATAATATTATAAGTTACAATTCCAGTTTCAGTTATTTCCTTATTATGATATATAACATACATACAAAAAGGTAATATCTTTCAAAGTATGATTTAACAAGTAGATACATAGGAAATTTCCAAAGTTATTGAGTTGTACCATAGTTTCAGTTTTTTCCTTATTGTAAAATATAACATATATACAAAAAGGTATAGCTTTCAACTTGCCATTTAATAAGTAGCTATAGAAAAAATTTCAAAGGATGGTGTGGGTTATAGCTCCACCATTTCAGTTCTTTCTTTCTAGCTATTCTAATACCGTAGCAACTAAGAAAAAGAAAATTACATGAATATTCAGTATTCATAATCCTTTGTTAAATTCCATCTTGTCTGTTGCTACCCCTTCCTCTAGTTCAATCACTTTCCCGATATTCAGGGATGTCTAGGCAGTAACTGCCCTAACCTGTTCATGTTGAAAAGGGGTGTCAACTTTATGAGTAAGGGGGACACATCTAGTTGATGTTCTTGAAGAGGCTATTGCCTCTGGATTTTGGGACTTAGCTGCCATAGGAGCACTCAGAAGGATTTAAGTTCCTGATGAATACACTTACTGAAACCTTTATAGAGTCTCAGATAGGGATCTGGGCACTCTTTAAGGTTTTTGGGACTACTGTTGACTTGGGCCTCTCTTTGGCATATCTAGGTGAGGCTTGCATAAGAGTAACCTCCAGGACAACCTCCTGACTATCTGAATTCTCTTAGTCACTAAAACCTTATTTTGCTGCCTTTCTTTTCCCCCTTTTGGTCAAAAAGCATTCTCAATCCCTCGATGCCAGGGACAGACTCATTCCTGGAATCCATGTCCCACTTCACCAGGAAACCTCATTCATCATGGGTCCTATCCCATGTTTGGGAGGGGGAGGGTGATGAATTTATTTGCAGAGTTAGGCTTGGAAAGAGAAAGTCCACATCTGAACAACAAAAGAGGTTCTCTGGAGGTGACTCCTAGGCATAATTACAGGTGAGCCTAGCCTCCTCTCTACAGCCATTAGTTTCACCCAAGCAAGCCTCAGTATCAAGGGCTTGGCTTATAAAGTAGGGGGTTCCTAAGTTGACATAGCATATGTTATATCCACGATAATCCATCCATATCTTACACTATCATCCCTTAGTTGTACAATCCTTATCACTCTCCATTTTAAACAATTCTCATGACCCAAAACATCTCTTAGCTCTTGTCAGCCCTTAGTTATTTGTCCCTAGTATTTGTGTAATACTTCTATGGTATTCCTATTAATTATAGTCCCTAATATTCAATATGTAGATTTTTCCCATATACCCTTCTGTTGTCAACTCTCTGTGCTAGTGTCATACCTTAGAAGTATATTATGCAAGCCCCTGTCTATATTTGTGGTGGCGATCTGTGGGAAGCATGCCTTTAAACAACCCCTTGCATTCCCGTTTGGCTTCAATACAGCTTTGATACTCATAGTCCCATTAACAATCATCACCCCTATCCATTCCTATACCTTTGAATTCACCATCATTAACATATCTGACCATATTAGATTATCGTCCCCCCTCACTACCTACTGTCTATCACTAGGTTCCCAATTTTCTTATATTGTAAGACATTGATTTTACATTGTTCAGATAGTTCATAGAAGTGGTAACGTACAATACCTCTCCTTTTGTGTCTGAGCTATTTCGCTCAGAATTATTTCTTCAAGGTTCATCCATGTTGCATATGTTTCAGGACCTTGTTACTTCTTACTGCTGCATAGTATTCATTGTATGTGTATACCACATTTTGTTTATCCACTTGTCTGTTGAAGGACACTTGAATTGTTTCCATCTCTTGGCAATTGTGAACAAAGCTGCTAAAAACATCAGTGTACAAATGTCTTCGTGTCACTGCTTTCATGTGTTCTCAGTATATACCAAGAAGTGGAATTGCCGGATCATAGAGTAATTCAATATCTAGTTTTCTGAGAAACCATCAAACTGTCTTCCAGAGTGGCTGCACCATTATACAGTCCCATCAGCAGTGAATGAGTTTCAATTTCTCCACATCCTCTCCAGCATTTGTAGTTTCCCATTTGTTTGATGGCAGCCGTTCTTATTTGTGTGAGATGATATCTCATTGTTGTCTTGATTTGCATCTCTGTAATAGCTAGGGAAGATAAACATTTGTTCATGTGTTTTTTAGCCATTTGTATTTCCTCTTTGGAGAAATGTCTTTTTGTATCTTTTACCCCATCTATAATTGGGCTGTCTGTACTATTGTTGTTGAGTTGTAGGATTTCTTTATATATGCAAGATACCAGTCTTTTGTCAGATAAATGGTTTCCAAATATTTTTTCCCACTAAGTTGGCTGCCTTTTCACTTTTTTGACAAATTCCTTGGAGGTACAGAAGCTTTTAATTTTGAGGACTTTCCATTCATTTTTTCTTTCATTGCTTGTGCTCTGGGTGTAGGGTCTAAGAATTCACCTAATATAAGGTCTTGAAGATGATTCCCTACGTTATCTTCTAGGAGTTTTACGGTGCTGTCTCTTATGTTGAGATCTTTAATCCACTTTGAGTTACTTTTTGTGTAGGGTGTGAGGTAGGGGTCCTCTTTCATTCTTTTGGATATGGATATCCAGTTCTCCCAGCCCCATTTGTTGAAGAAACTGTTGTGTCCCAGATCAGTGGTTTTAGGGGCCTTATCAAAGATCAGTTGACTGTAGATCTTGGGATCTATCTCCGAATTCTCAATTCAATTCCATTGATTAATATGTCCATCTTTGTGCCAGTACCATGCTGTTTTGACTACTGTTGCTTTATAGTAAGCCTCAAAGTCAGTAAGTGTATAAGTCCTCCCACTTCGTTTTTCTTTTTTAGAATGTTTTTAGCGATTTGAAGCATCTTTCCCTTCTAAATAAATTTGATAACTAGCTTTTCCAAGTCTGCAAAGCAGGTTGTTGGAATTCTGATTAGAATTGCTTTGAATCTGTAGATGAGTTTGGGTAGAATTGACATCTTAAGACATTTAGCCTTCCTATCCATGAACATGGAATATTTTTCCATCTTTTCAGGTCCCCTTCTATTTCTTTTAATAAAGTTACGTAGTTTTCTATGTATAGGTCTTTGACATCTTTGGTTAAGTTTATTTCTAGGTACTTGATTTTTTTAGTTGCTATTGAGAATGGAATCTTTCTCTTGAGTGTCTCTTCAGTTAGGTCATTTTTAGTGTATAGGAACATTACTGACTTATGTGCATTAATTTTGTATCCCGCTACTTTGCTAAATTTATTAGCCCAGGCAGCTGTGTTGTTGATTTCTCAGGGTTTTCCAAATATAAGATCATAGCATCTGCAAATAATGAAGAGTTTTACTTCTTTCTTTCCAATTTGGATGCCTTTTATTTCTTTGTTTGGTCGGCTAACACTTCTAGACCAATGTTGAATAATAGTGGTGGCAGTGGGCATCCTTTTCTCATTCCCGATCTTAGAGGGAAGGCTTTCAGTCTCTTGCCATTGAGTACTATGCTGGCTGTGGGTTTTTCATATATTCCCTTTATAATATTGAGCAAGTTTCCTTCAATTCCTACATTTGGAAGTGTTTTTATCAAAAAAGGATGCTGAATTTTGTCAAATGCCTTTTCAACATCTGTTGAAATGACCATTGATTTTTCATTCAGTTCCCTGAGACATTTCATATTTTTTCCATTCTTTTCCCTATCTGTTCTTTTGTGTGTGGGATTTCAGGTCTTTTTCTCCAGTTCCTGAGTGTTTTCTTCTGCCTCTTGAAATCTGTTGTTGTATGTCTCCATTGTGTTTTTATCTCTTGTGTTGTGCCTTTCATTTCCATAGATTCTGTCAGTTTTTTTCAAACTTTCGATTTCTACCTTATGTTCACCCGGTATTTTCTTTATATCCTTCATCTCTTTTGCCATATCTTCCCTGAACTTGTTGACTTGGTTTTTGAATTGACTTAGCATATTTCTTTGAAAATCTTTAATTGATTTTTCATTAAAGTGAAACAATATCTCAACTGTATCTTAATTGAGGTGTAAGTTTGTTCCTTTAACTAGGCCATATCTTCATTTTTCCTAGTGTAATTTGTAATTTTCTGTTGTCTAGGCATCTGGTTTCCTTGGTTACCCCAATCAGATTTTCCCAGACCAGAATGGGTTCAGGTCTCAGAATGGGGCTATATTCAATGTCAGGTTTCCCTGAGGGTGTGTCTTAGAAGAATTGACAGACTTTCCTGTGAGGTCTCTAGCCACTGTGCTTTTTCTAACCTGCTCAGTAGGTGGCGCCTGTCAACCTTTCGCTCCCGACTGGTGTTAGGAAGTGTGGCCCCTTTAATTCTCCACTTAGGTCATTTCTGTTTTCACTGTTTCCCCCCAGGCCCTGGGGTCTGAGTTCTGAAAGGAGGGTTAGCACTAGAGCTGGGCCCCACTCCTTCTTCTTAGGGAAGATACACCCCCTAGGGAGCTATCTTCTGCATTTGAATTACTCCTTTGTCTCTCTGACTCTGTTAATTCCACCCCTGTCTGGGTCAGAGCCCTGCAAACTGAAAATGGCTGAGGCTTTCTCCACTGAGCCACTCAGGTTGAGGGAGAGAAAAAGGAAAAGAAAGTCCCCTTTCAGTGCCACTCCATGGCCCGCCAGTTTCACCTGTTGGTCAGAGAGAGCACCTGGTCTTCTGGGCTCCCATTCCTGGGGCACAGGCATTTTCTGGCTCTCTAAGGTCAGTTGTCTTTAAAAGCCTCTGTATTTTTCCTTCTTTTTTAAATTTTTTTTTTCTGTCAGCCCCACCTCTTCTCAACTGGGAGTGACCTCAGGGTACTTGGCTGCTTGTTAGGGGTTTGCCTATGTTATTCAGCAGTCCACATTTGTTAATTAAAACCCTAGTTTGAGCTAGGCTGAGCTATATTTGCTTGCTCCGAGAATGTTGGATGTTGTTGATTTCTAGTTGCTTTCCATTGTGGTCAGAGAGTGTGCTTTGAATAATTTCAGGGTTGTTGTTGTTTGTTTTTTTTGGTGTTTTTTATTATTATTATTATTATTATTATTTATTATTATTATTAAGACTTGTTTTGTGTCCTAACATGTGATCTATCCTGGAAAACATTCCGTGGGCACTGGAGAAGAATGTGTATCCTGGTACTTTGAGATGTAACAATTTATATATGTCAATTAAGTCTACTTCATTTCTCATATTGTTTAGGTTTTCAGTTTCCTTATTAGTCCTCTGTCTAGTTCTTCTATCTATACAACACAGTGGTATATTGAAGTCTGCCACTATTACTGGAGATGTGTCTATTGCTCCCCTTAGCTTAGCCAGTGTTTGTCTCATGTATTTTGGAGCTTCTTGATTGAGTGCATAAACATTTATAATTGTTATTTCTTCTTGGTGAATTATCCTTTTTATTAATATATGTTCTGTATCTCTTATGACATCTTTGCATTTAAAGTCTATTTTGTCTGATATTATTATAGCTCCCCCAGCTTTCTTTTGATTGCACTTTACGTGGAATATTGTTTTCCATCCTTTCATTTTCAGTCTCTGTGTCACAGGGTCTAAGATGAGTTTCTTGTAAATAGCACATTGCTGGGTTATATTTTTTAATCCATTCTACCTTTCCGTATCTTTTAATTGGACAGTTTAATCCATTCACATCAAAATTATTACTGTGAAGGGAGTCTTGAACCAACCATTTTGGTTTCTAGTTGTTAAATCTATTTTTTTTTTCCATCTCTCTTTTTTTCCTTTGAGTTACCCTTACTAATAACTCTTTAGTTCTGTGCTATTCTTATGATCTCTCTTTCCATTCTTTTTCTCAGCTGGTAGGGCTCCTGTTAGTATTTTTTGCAGGGCAGGTCTCTTGTTAACAAATTCTCTCAGTGGTTGTTTGTCTGTTAAAATTTTAAACTCTCCCTCAATATTGAAGGAGAGCTTTGCCAGATAAAGAATACTTGGTTGGCAATTTTTCTCTTTCAGAATCTGAAATGTGTCATAACACTGCCTTCTTGCCTCCACAGTCCCTGAGGAGTAGTGTGTACTTAGTCTTATGTTGTTTCCCTTGTATGTGGTGAATCGCTTCTTTCTTCCTGCTTTCAGAAGTCTCTGCTTCTTCAGCATTTGACAGTCTAATCAGTATATGTCATGGAGTGGGTTTATTTGGATTTATTCTTTCTGGAGTTCCTTGGGCATCTTTAATTTGGATATTTAGGTCATTAAGAAGGGTTGGGAAGTTTTCGCCAACAATTTCATTGAATACACTTCCTAACCCTTCACTCTTCTCTTCCCCTTCTGGAACACCAGTGATTCTTATATATCTGTGCTTCATGTTGTCCTTCATTTCCCTGAGATCCATTTAAAGTTTTTCGATTTTTTTCACCATTCATTCTTTTGTGCTTTCACTTTCCATCACCCTATTTTTGAGGTTGCTAATTCATTCCTGTATTTCTTCTATTTTTGAGGTCACTAATTCATTCCTGTATTTCTTCAAATCTGGTGTTATATGTCTCAAGAATATTTTTAATTTAACAGTATCTTTTATTTCCATAAGATCCGCTATTTTTTTTTTTTATATCCTCTTGCAAATTCTTATTTATGCTCTTCTAGGGTCTTCTTCGTGTCCTTTTTATCTTGAGCCATAATATTGATATTTGTGAGTACTTCTTTAATTGCTCCAAATTTTGTGTCCCTTGCAGCTTTTTAATTTGTTCTTTTGGCTTTTCCATATCTTCTGTATACTTCAAGTGCTTTGTAATTCTCTGCTGGCTTTGGGGCATTTGCTTTTCTTGATAGAGTTATTTGGGAAGTGCAGAATTGTCTACCAGCAGGTGGCTCTTTGGGGGCACAGCTTTTTGGAGTGCAGTTTCATTAACCTACCAGCAGGAGGAGCTCTCAAATAGGTGTTTCCCAAACTTCTCCTTTGGGGTGGGCAGATTCCAAACTGGGTGGGGAACTAATCAGTGCACCAGATCTCCATGTGCTCTGGGTAATCCCGGTCCTGGAGCTGAGATGTGGGCCCCAAGCAGGTAGGCAAAAAGCCTGATCAAGGACACCCCACAGGTGGGACATGGGCCCTTCCTGCCAGTTCTCTGCCTGGCATGCGCCTGTGAGTCTCCAGTGTGTAGGAGGGGCTCCCGATTGCCGGTATGGTTCTTGTTCCCTTCTCCACTTCCTGCTGTTGCATCCCCCTTGACTTCTGGTGGTGGGGAGCAATTGCTGCCTGCCAGGCTCTCTCATGGGAGCTCCCCACAGTTTGGCCGGAGGTCCACCCCCTGGCAAACCATCAAGATATGTGCCCTGGAGCAGAGAGCTGCTGCTCCCTCCCTTGTCCAGCAGCAGTTTTACTGCTGCTGATGTGAGGTGGGGGGTAGGCTGTACAGTCAGGAATGAACTCATCCCTGTTCCTTGAGCTGCTGTCTCTCCTCCCTTTTTGTTGGGTATCCCCTCCACGTACTGTGGGGTCTGTCTATGGTTGGTCACACCCCAGAACTATGGTCCCTGGTGTCCTCCAGCCCCTTTCTAGTTACTGTGATTGAGGATAAGCCCATCTGCCTCACCTACTCTGCCATCTTCCCGGAAGTCTCCTTATCGTTTGGTTTTCAATTGTCAGATCTATTCCCCCCACCACCATCTCTTTTTTCTTTAAGTTACCCTTACTAATTTTCTTCAGTTCTGTGCCCTTCTCAAAAATTTTCTCTCCATTCTTTTTTTTCTCAGATAGTAGTGCTCCTTTTAATATTTCTTGCAAGGCAAGTCTCTTGTTAACATATTCTCTCAGCATTTGGCTGTTTGTGAAAATTTTAACCTTTGCTGGATAAAGAATTCTTGGCTGGCAGTTTTTCTCTTTTAGAGTCTGAAAACACCACTGCCTTGCCTCCATGGTTTCTGCTGTGTACTCGGTATTTAGTCTTAGGTGGTTTCCCTTATATGGGGTGAATCACTTCTTTCTAACTGCTTTCAGAACTTTCTCCTTTTCTGCAGCATTTGACAGTTTGACTAGTACATGTCTTGTATGGATGGATCTATTTGGATTTATTCTGTTTGCTGTTCTTAGGCTTTGAGTTGCATAATTATCGTTTAGAAGGGTTCGGAGATTTTACCCAACTGTGTCCTCAAATACCCTTCCTAGTCCTGTTCTCTTCTTCTAGGACACCAGTGATTCTTATATTTGCACACTTCTTGTTTCCTTCATTTCCCTGAGGTCCATTCCAAATTTTTCTTTTTTTTTTCACCATTAGTTCTTTTGTGTGTTCACATTCGTCTGACCTCTAATTCACTTATTGATTCTTCTGCCTCTTCAAATCTCTTCTCTAGTATATTGTTATAGTGTCTCGTTTGCATTGATTGTATTTTCCCCCAATACTGCCATTTTTAACAGCTTGCAAGGTTGACATTCATTTGTTCTCCGTCATGAAAAAACATATTTGTACATTTTATCACAGTTGTTGAGCACTCTAGGTTTCACTGAGTTATACAGTCCCAGTCTTTATCTTTCCTCTTTCCTTCTGGTGTCCCATATGCTCTTAACCTTCCTCTTTCAGCCATAATCACAGTCATCTTTGTTCAGTGTACTTACATTGCTGTGCTACCATCACCCAAAATTGTGTTCCAGACCTCTCACTCCTGTCTTTTCCTATCTCTCTGTAGTGCCCCCTTTAGTATTTCCTGTAGAGCAGGTATCTTGTTCACAAACTCTGACATTGTCTGTCAGAGACTATTTTAAACTCTTCCTTATATTTGAAGGACAGTTTTGCCAGATATAGTATTCTTGGTTGGCAGTTTTTCTCTTTCAGTATCTTAAATATATCACCCCACTTCCTTCTTGCCTCCATGGTTTCTGCTGAGAAATCAACACGTAGTCTTATCAAGCTTCCTTTGTTATGTGATGGATCACTTTTCTCTTGCTGCTTTCAGAATTCTCTCTTGGTCTTTGACATTTGATAAGCTGATTATTAAGTGTCTTGGCATAGGCCTATTCAGATCTGTTCTGTTTGGGGTACACTGCAATTCTTGGATCTGTAATTTTATGTCTTTCATAAGAGATGGGAAATTTTCAGTGATTATTTCCTCTATTATTGCTTCTGCCCCTTTTCCCTTGTCGTCTTCTTTTGGGACACCCATGGCATGTACATTCATGCATTGCATGTTGTCATTCAGTTCCCTGAGACGTTACTCATATTTTTCTATTCTTTTCCCTGTCTGATCTTTTGTGTGTAGGATTTCAGGTGTCTTGTTCTCCAGTTCTTTAGTGTTTTCTTCTGCCTCTTGAGATCTGCTGTTGTATGTCTCCATTGTGTTTTTCATCTCTTGTGTTGTGCCTTTCATTTCCATAGATTCTGCCAGTTGTGTTTGCAAACTTGGGATTTCTACCTTATGTTCACCCAGTGTTTTCTTTATAGCCTTCATCTTTTTTGTTACATCTTCACTGAGCACATTGATTTGGTTTAGCACATTTCTTTGAAAATATTTAGTACATTGTTTCATTAAAGTGAAACAATATCTCAGCTATATCTTGATCGAGGTGTAAGTTTGTTCCTTTGACTGGGCCATATCTTTGTTTTTCTTAGTGTAGGTTGTAGTTTTCTGTTGCCTAGGCATCTGGTTTCCTTGGTTACCCCAAACAGGTTTTCCCAGAAGGGTGTGCCTGAGGGTGTGTCTTAGAAGATTGACACACCCTGTGAGGTCTCCATTTGCTGTGCTTTTTCTAACCTGCCCAGCAGGTGGTGCCTGTCAGCCTGTTACTCCTGACTGGTGTAAGGAAGTGTGGTCCCTTCAGTTTCTCTTTTGGCTGTTTTCCCCAGGGCTCCGGGATCTGGTTCTGAAGGGAAGGCTGGGCCCCGCCTCCTTAGTCTTGGGGAGGATATACCCCCTAGCGTCTGCATTTGAATAGTCTCTCTGTCTCTGTTATCTCCACCCTTATCTGAGTGCTGGGAACTAAAAGTGGCTGAGGCTCTCCCCAATGAAATAGCTGCAGTTCTCTCCTCTGAGCCCTTCAGGTTGAGAAAAAGAAAGAGGGACAGAAAGCCCCCTTTTGGAGCCAGTACACGGCCCCCCAATTTCACTTATCAGCCAGAGGTAACACCCAGTCTTCTGGGCTCCCCCTCCCAGTACAGATGAGTCTTTCGGTTCTTTGAGGTCAGTCATCACTAAAAGCCTCTGTCTGCTGGTTGAGGGTTTGTAGCTTGTATTCAGCAGTCTACACTTATTGAAACCCCAGTTGGAACTCAGCTGAGCTGTATTTGCTCACTCTGCTCACAGATTGCTGCTAGTTTCTAGCACAGCGCAGCTTTGCAGCAAAGCCTGCCGTGGTGGGGGAGGGGGCTCCTGGCGCAGTTCTGCAGCTTTTACTTACAGATTCTATTCTGCGATCTCAGGCATTCCTCCCAATCCAGGTTGGTGTATGATGTGTGGACAGTCACAGTTGTCCCCCAGCAGTTATTCCAGATTATTTACCAGTTGTTCCTGGTTGTTTATTAGTTGTTCCAGGGGACTGATTAAATTCTACTCCTCTCTATGCCGCCATCTTGCCCCTCCTTCTAGTATATTTTTAATTTGATCTTCAATACCCTTTATTTCCATAAGATGTTTTTTTTTTTGTTGTTTTTTTTTTTTCCCCTCTTTCAAATTCTTGTTTACACTCTGCTAGACTGTAAGGGTAGATTTGATTTGGAGATAGCCAAAAGTTACTTGAGAGTAAGTCCAGTGAAATAAGGTGGGTAATAACTTAAATTTTTAGTGAAATAAACATGTAAAAGGTGATCCATTTTACTTTTAGAATAAGTATAAGTATCAATATAGCCTTTCAAGATACCACCTTTGAAGGAAATGATGGTTTTTCAAGTAATTGTTTTTATAGTTTGGTCTGGGGCACATAGATATGTATCTGATTTTACAATAATAAAGAGAAAACAGGCATAACTAAGGAAAAAGAGCAGAATACTCAGCTTTCAAGGGATGTAGAGGCCAGGTAATAAAGTTTCCATCTACTTGCTGTGGCTTCTGGATGATAAGCAGCTTTTGTGTTAAGTGTAGGTTAGTCCTGCCTTGACTTAAATCAGCAATGCAGCTGCTGGGAAGCAGGAAATGGTGATGGATTCCACAGACCACCAAAACTAACACAAACACACAAAGTATATAAATCTGGAATGCCTTTTTTATAACAGTCTTGCACCCAAAAAAATGTTGCACTTTCTATACAAGAGAGATGTGGATCTTGTGCTTTGCAGTTGTTGTAGCTGCAGCAGTAGCTTTGTGGCTTTCATTCTCTTTTTTTCTTGATATGTGGTTGACTCATTAATGCCATAATGGTGGCTTCCACAAAACTCCCCAAAAGTTCCAATCTGATTTCTCATGCCAACCTGTGATATATCAAAACCACAATGGGGAAAGTCGCAATATGGAAGGGATACACCTATAGTTATATAATAAACCTATATATAGTTTATAATAAACCTATAGTTTATATAATTAGTTTATAATAGTTTACAATATAAATATATAAATATAGTTTAATATAAAGCTTATATAGTTGATAATTTATGGTTTATATAGTTTATAGTTTATATAGTATATATGGTTTATATAGTATATATAGTTTATAATAAACCTATAGTTATATAGGTTTATTTCTGGACTCTCAATTCTATTCCATTGTTGTACATGTCTGTCCTTTTGTGGGAATCACCATTTTGATTACTGTAGCTTTGTATTGTTTTAAAATAGGAAAGTGGAAGTTCTCCAACTTTGTTCTTTTCCAGGGTTGTTTTAAGTTTGGGGAACCCCTGCAATTTCATATAAATCTGAGGATCAGTTTTTCCATTTCTGCTCAAAAAAAAGGATGTTGAAATTTTGTTAGGGAGTGTGTTGAATCGGTAGATTGTTTTGGTTATATTCACATCTTGTCTTCCAATCCATGAACAAAGGATGTCTTTCCACTTATTAAGGTCGCCTTTAAATCCTTCCATCACTGTTCTATAGGTTTCTCTTATTCCTTTCATCACTTTTACCTCCTTGGTTAAATTTCACTTGATCTTAGCCAAAAGACTGAGAAGTGATCCTTGGTTAAATTTATTCCCAAGTATTTTATTCCTTTAGATGCTATTGTAAATCAAGTTTTTTTCTGGTTTCTCTCTTCAAACTCTTCATTGCTGGTGTACAGAAATGGAGCTGACATTTGTGTGTTGATCTTGTACCCTGCAAATTTGCTGTACTTCATTAGCTCTAGTAGGTTTCTTATAGATACTTAAACATAATAAATACAGAATCTTGTCATCTGCAAATAGAGCTTTCCAATTTGGATGCCTTTTATTTCTTTTTCTTGCCTAATTGAACAAGCTAGAACTTCCAGTACAATGTTATGTTTAGCAGTGGTGACAGCAGGCATCCTGTCTTGTTTGTGTTCTTAGGCAGAAAGCGTTTAGTCTTACCACCGAGTATGTTGTTAGCTGGGGCTTGCCTTTGCTTTTGATATTTACAAAACCTAGAATAAAAGGTTTCACAAAAGCACGTACTTAATTTCTCCCCTTCGTATCTTGTCTAGTATGCCTTGGCAGCAGAAGAGAGGGACATTTTAGCTCCTTGACTTGGAGATGGTATCAGGCAAGAGTTGCCAGGAGAGCCTTAACTAAAGGTTAGCTGGAGAGCAAGCAGGAGGGTCGGCATTCTCCAAGGGTCTGGTGTAACTGAACCACTGGATTAGGCATTGTGTTAAAGACAATTTCTTTCTCAGTTTATTTCTAATTAACTGGCAGGCTTTTGACTCGATAAATCATCAAATACTCAATTTAAATTTTTATTTTTCAAATTGGTCATGCAAGCAGAAAGTCTCAAGCAAAAGTAAGCATCCTGTGTATATAGTACAGACCATACTGTAAGCCAGCTAACTAAGCATTTTAAAATGTAAGTAGGTAATATTTATAAAAACTTATCACAATTATAGCTTCCTAAACTATACAGCAATCTCATCCTCAACAATAAATCTGACAATGAGAAAAGATTTGAGAATAGAGCTATTTTAATCATTCAAAGAGCAAGCTCAGGATCTGTTTCAAATTATTTTTTATACATCATGGTTGCACAATTTGAGGCTGGTTAAATACAAATGGTTTTCAAAATTTCTTTGAATAATTTTTTTTCTTTGAATAATTTTTAATTACTACATGCAAGTGATCATGAAAATATTTGGCATTGTTTAAATTTTGAAACTTTGAACAGGCACTTACATGAAGGAAAACGTTACCATTCACAGATATCTACATTTAAAATAGATGCTCCGGGATGGAACTTTTCGCCAATAGAGAAGGTGGTTATCGACCATTTTATCAAAGTGCTATTGTAGTAAAACAGCTTTAAGGAAATTAATTTGGATTATTTAGCTTACTTAAAGTAAGGTTAACTGACAAGACTTGCACTGAAGTATATAAAAAATATTGGTACAAAAACGAATGAACTGTAAATGAAAGTAGTTTCCACACAGTGGGCTTCGTTTTGGTATCTACATCCCACATTTACTGTATTTGAGATCAGATCCCATTCACACAGATGACTGCCACCTTCTTTTTCAGAGATTTTGAACAAATGACTTGAATTTACTGTTAAAAAAATTCAAACTGGTGGGTGAGGTTTAAATTTGAGTTTGAGTAGCCAAAGTTCCAGTTTACCAAACATGAAATTATCCAGATCTGGATATCTACATGCTCCTGAGTCCCCCCATCCCAAAATTTTCACCTGAGAAGTGAAGAGAATAAATTTGTGAGGTCAAGAAAATAGTGTATATGTGGCAAAAAGATTCCTTAAATTAAAAAAATACACATACCTGTTTCAGAGTATTTATGGAAAAATTATACAGTTCAACAAATTCTTAAACACCAACATAGGGTCAATTCCACATTGCACAAAACATATAGTGGCACTGCTGGAACGTAGCATAATGGTTACTTATTGTGGCAAAAAGGAGACAGAAAGGTCACAAAAACATGCCACATAATCCTTTGAAAAAAAATTTAATATTCATAGGACAGAAAACTTTTAAGAGGATACAAATTCAGGAAGCCATGGAATGGTAGACTCAGAACACTCCATATGTGTTTCTCAAACTTATGTAGAAACAATTTAGTTAAAAAAAAAAATGAAATGTTCTTTTAAATCTTTGTACAATATAAGGGCTAATCAAGTTTTCTAATTTTATTTGAATATAAAATAATTTGCATGTAGAGAATAAGAAGTAATCATTAGCATGAAAAGGGAGAAAAAAGATTAATAATCAACACTATGCAGAAAGAAAGCAAAATTATAAATACCAGCCTACTCACAGGAAAATCTTTAATGTTTATGCTTAGGCATATCTGAGTGCTTATCACCAAATCAAAGTGCAGTTTAAAAAAAAAAAAAGCAGCTTAAGAAAGTTCCAGTGTTTCAAAGAAAGCACTTTTTTAAATGTATATACATGAAGAATATTTAGTTACATCATAAAATATATGCAGCACTGTAAGATAAAGGAAGACTATTATAAATGGAGTTTTGGCCTTTTTCCCCCTACGTGGTGCAACCATCTTTAATCTGCTGAACTTAATCTCAACGGTTACAGGAGATTTTTGTTTTTTTTTTTTTCTCTTATTCAATAGTTCACATTTCAGGCTGTTCAGCAGATGCCTGTGATTCTGGAGACTCAAATCGCTGGTGGAAGTTTATTCTCTGTTTCCTCAGTTTTTCAGGTGCTTTTCTCCATAAAATGATCTCCTAATAAAACAAATGCAAAATATCAACAAGTATAATGTTACCGCCTTCCCTGCTCTCTCCACCAGCACCCAAGCACATCACCACACCAATCCAATGAGACCCAAAGTCCTAACCTACTATTTAAAGAACTCCTAAAATCTGTCCTTTGCTTTCCATTCCATTGCCATCACCTAAGTTCAGGCTTTTGTCTTAAACCTTAGATATTAAAATAGCTTCCTGGTAGGTAGTTCTGCATTCCTTGCCTGAGGCCTCTTTTTAATCCATCCTGCACATCACTACCAAATGAATTAAGCATCGCTTGGATTGCTGTTTAGTTCTCAGTGCCTTCAGGAGAAATCTGCAGCAAGGCATCTGCAGCGCTCCACAACCTTTACCCAATTGAGCAACATCACCTCCCTTCTTCCACCAGCCAAACTTAGTTACCCTCTGCCTCCAATGCCACTCCAAATAAATTTGCCCTACTTCTTACATACGTTCTTCGAATCCCTATTTCTCTGCCTATCTAAATTTTACTCTAAGCAATCCACTCTGAATTCTTTCTTCTAAATTACTAAAATTACTTGCTCCGTAAAGTCATGACTGACACTGTTATTTTGTTTTTTACTTCACCAACATACAAAAATTTGAACATGAGTCCCAACGGGAAGTGATATATTTACTCCAGTAGTGCTGCCATAATGTAACTGATTCTGAAATTGCAAATTTCATGTGATTTACTCTGCAATTTTAAATTACCTAAGTTTAATTATACAGCATTACAACAGCAATGCTGCAATAAGCGTTCTGTCTTCTGTATGACTGTCAAACTATTTAAGTTCTGTGTTAATTATATAGTTTTTCTTTTCCTACACATCTGCAATGTAAGGTCCTTGAGAACAAATAACATTTATAAAGATAGTTTTTTTGTATTCTTCACAGTACTTTAGCAAGAATAATTTCTAACCTCACTTTGAACTAACATTCAAGTATTTATTAATCTGACTCAATATAAAAGCCTATTTTAATGTCTTCATTCAAAATTCATCAATGGTTTTTAATTGATGTTCAAATGAGAAAAAGGTTTTTGGTAAACACTTTATATCGGAAAGTATCAGAACTGGTCATCTCATGGATATTTATAACAACTGTTTAATAAAGGAAAATGGCAAACCCAAAATTCCATCAGGTAATTGATGGTACTATGCAGCCATAGATAATTTCCATGATAATGGAAATTTATATTGTTGACAAGGGAAAGATATTCAAGACACTGAGTGAAAAAGCAAATTAAAGAACAACACACGTCATATGATCTAAATACACATACACAATTTGGAAGATTAATAGTGGTAGAATTTCTGGTAGTTCTACTTCATTCTCGGTTCTGTATTGCATGAATCTTTTTTTTTTTTTTAAACAGCAGGTACTGTTTTGACTTCAACTTTTCTTTAATTTGGCAGGGCTTTTGTTTTTCTTACAGCCCATTCCTGAATCCTGCAGAATGACTTGGGGAGGGATCTATCACAACAGGATTCTTGCCTGCTTCCTTCACATACCACCCCCACTTGCCAAGTATTATAAAGCTTAGAAAAGCAAGTGAGTACTTTCTAGGTGCTTTTAAAACTACCACAGGACAAAATACTAGTATGGGTAGCACCATACCTGCTGCTTGAAGTACCTTCTGTCTTCTTCATCAACAAGGACTAGATTCAAAAAGTACCTTACTGAAAATTTTTTGTTCACATCTCTCATTGTTGGAGTTGGGTCATACCCTGCTAAAAATAGTCTTATGGGAATTGATTCACCTGGAAGAAAAGCAATTTTCATTAAATTCTAAGAGATCATTAAATATAGTCACATAATAGCTAGGACCCAAAGTAATAGGCAGAAAACACCAATGCTTCAGTTCCTCAAATGAGATGCAGCTTAACAAAAACTTCTGAGCCAACCTTGATACTGATGTTGAAGGCTGCATAAACTCTTTGTTGTGAGGGCCGTCCTATGTATTTGAGGATGGTTCACAGCATCCCTAGCCTCTACCCACTATATCCCCAGGATGGGAACTACTGCTGTAGGGCCAGAATGTCTGGATTCAAATCCCAACTCGACCGCTAACTGGCTGTGTGACTTTGGTCAAGTCACCTCTCTTTCAAATTCCTCATCTATGAAATAGGGATAACACCCAATTGATAGGGAATGTGTAAGGACTGTATGGGTTAATGCATGTAAAGTGCTTAAAACAGCGCCAAAAAAATAAGTGCTGTATAAGTAGTTTTGTTATTTTCTGTTTTCTCAAAGTTGACCATAATTTCTAATCATAAGTTCCTGGAACACCTACTACTAATTCATCCAAAGCAAGAAACATGTACAGAACAGTGATATTCCTTCACAACCAAAAAGATTTTTCAGATCCTCATGGTTTTTCTTGTTCTAACAAAGGTAAGTATTTGCATACTTTCTTTTGAATCTTCCTGAAAGATAGATTATATAAGACCTATTGCTTTACATAATAATTTGTGGCTGCTGGAATTTTACAGAGTAATGTTGCATAACACAATAGTACATAACTTAGGGCTTGGAGACAGAAAGGCCTGGGCTCAAACCCCAAATTCTGCAATCATTAGATCTATCACCACTAAAAGTTTTTAACTTCTTTGGCTCTCTTTTGTTTCAACTGTAAAACAATGGTTACTACCACCTTACTAAAAGGATGGTTGGGAACTTTAAGAGTCTGAGAATATAAAGCCTCATCTGTAACTGGCACTCAGCTGCCCTTTGAAGTAATTATTAACAGAATGAATAAAATCCAAAAACATAAATGTAAAATGATAAATACTGGCTTCATTGTTTTAGACAATAAAGATTATCTAATAATGAACTGCTTGTTTTCTTGGGGGCAATAAGGACTCCAAAATCCCATGGGAATTAATGCTCAGCTATACTGTATTTTGTGTCCAGCATGAGAAAAACAGATTTACTGAGATGAACTATTAAAACAAAAGACAATCAGAATATTACAAATTCCAAACTAGAAAAGATATATGCACAAATGTATCTTCTAAATTCTAAATTTATGCTGAGTGAAAAATTAAATCTTATTTCAGACTACTAAGATTATACCATCTTCTTGTATCTATACAAGGATGATCTTAAGAACCATCATTATGAGAATGATTTTAAGAATGCACACTTTCATACTGAATAACTACTTTCAAACTAAACTGCCATGAACTCTGCTGTTTACACAAAAAAAGTAATTAAAAGCATGTTACCTTTTACTGGTGCACCATCCATTATTTCATATTTGGCAATTGTTTCTGTTTCTGTCGTAGTACTGGGTCCTAGTGCAATAATGTAAGGAATATTAATTTAAATATTCCCAGAACATAATTTGAAGTCTAGCACCTTCTTTCAAGTTTTCAACTCCATTATTTTAGTACTATTTTATCCTCCCATTTTATGACAATGTCAATCATTCTTTTCTGTTTCTTGATCTACACTTAATACACACTAATCACTCAACTGAATGTTTTGCTCCCTTCTCCCCAAAGATATCAAACAGTTCAGAAAACTCTTCTTCACAAAGTTCCTTCTATCATTTCTGGTATCTACTAAAGTAGACACTAGCAATACACATCAGAACTAACCACTGACATCCTAGTTTTCTCTGCAACACCCAAACTTCTCTCAAGTTAGTTAGCGTTAATGTAGACAAAATATCAAACTGAACACCTGATTGACAGGTTAATGGTTCTGACTTCTGCAAAACTCCCCCAAAATTCCCATTTAATTTCTTATGCCAACCTGTGATATTTCAAAACTGTAATGGGGAAATTTGTGATGTGGAAAGGATAACTATATAGGTTTATTCCTGACTCTGAATTCTATTCCATTGTTCTACATGTCTGTCCTTTTTGCCAGGAAAGTATCTCAGTCAAGACAACAAAGTTAAAGGGGACAAAGAAAATCTATAATACTGATTAAAATTTAAAAGTAGTTATTATTTTTGCAACTGTCTTTTAAATGTGAAATTACTTCAAAATAAAAAATTAAAAAGAAAAAGCAGTGCGTCACTGGTTAGCCATCTGGAAAATCAAGTCAGATACATGCCTCAAAACTTTCAGCAGGACAAATTGAAAATGAAATAAAAATGTAAACAAAAATAAAAAATCCTCAAATCATAACACTATTGTTTTTGTAAAATCAAGCGCAGAAAATTCTTTTCAGAACCTCGGTGTAAGAAAGTCCTTTTTACTGTGACACAAAATCCAGAAACAATAAAGGAAAAACTGATAAACTTAACTACATAAACATCAAAAAGTTCTACCTAATATAAACCACCACAAGGAAGACAAAGTGGGGAAATTTTTACTGTTCTTAATAAGGAAAAGGAAATTGATTTCCCTAATACAGAAAGAGTTTCTACAAATCAATAGAAAAAAAGAACAACAATCCAATAGACTATGGGGCAAAGAATATGAAATAGAAATATTTTCTATGTATGAAACGATGCCCAACCTTACTCAGAATGAGAAAACTGTCAACTAAAACTACAATCAAGTATTTCCCCACCCATCAAATCAGCTAAAAGTTTTTATAATATTGTGCTTATCAGAGTATGGGAAAAAGAGGCAATCTCCTACATTCACTGCTGGTAGTAATACAAATTAAAGTAGCACAGTGCCTAAACAAGATATACCGATAATACATTATCAAAATTACAAATGAATACTCTGATCCAGCAATTCCACTTCTCAAATTTTATCTTATAAACACATGCAAAATGACATTATTAACTGAAGTATTGTTTGTAATAGCAAAAGCCTGGACACAATCTGTGTGTCCACCAAAAGGAAAAGTGGTTAAATAAATTCTAGTACATCCATATAATGAAACTCTATAAAAAAGATGAAATGTTCAATACATGCTATGGAAAGATCTCTATGATATATTAAAAGCAAAGGAAGGTGTGTTGTACGTTATTTAAATTAAAAAACGGGGATAATATGCTTGTATATTAATATCTAGAAGGATTTAAAACTTATTACCTGTGAATACTTGCAGAACAGAAACAGTATATTTTTCATTGTACAGCCTTTTATTATACTTTATTTTTGAACCATACAAATATATTACACCTACTCAAAAATTAATTTTTAAACAATCATCAATGAATAACTTACTATCAGCAATATTAAGTATCAGATATGGACTTTATTTTGTTTAAATCATGTTAAGATTTTTAAAATTCAACCAAAACAAAGAATTTTAATTCAAATGCTTTTCAACTTACCAATTCCTGTGATTTCTTTTTTGATCAGTTGTAACTCCATATGTTGGATTTTTATTCTTACTAATAAGAAGTAAATTTTTCCAACAATCACATCCTTTAAATGGTACCTTTAGAGAAAGAATATACTTCACTTACTAAATATGTTTTCAAAACAAAGAGCAAAGTATATGTCCTTCTGAAAAGCTTTATTAAACATCTTTAAGGGAAACTATTGAAGAAATATTTGACTATTCATATTGTTCAATGTGTATTTTTCAAAGTGTTCATTTCACTAAGGGGAATAAGGAGTAAAACTTTTACTTGATAATCAGTATGCCTCAAAGGGGAGGATTCAGCCTGATTAACTGTTGCTCCTTATTTAGAGGTTAACTTACTTTTCAAAGAACCTAAGCACTTAATTTTCCATTCCATTTAATATTTTTATGCGTGAAATATTTATTTGGTGTGTGAAGATGGTTTTGAACATTAAAAAGTTCTTCACAATTACTTCATTTCAGTTATCTCATACAATATTTGTCCTTTTGTATCTGGCTTATTTCACTCAACATGATGTCTTTAAGGTTCACCCATGTTGTTGCATGTATCAGAACTTCATTTCTTTTTATAGCTGATATGAAATAAAGTAAGCAAATTCTTAGAGTCAGGAAGTAGAATACAGGTTACCAGGTGCTGGAGTAGGGATAGGGAATGGGGAGTTAATGGTTAATTGGGACAGAGTTTCTATTTGGGGTGATAGAAGAGTTTTAGTAATGGATGATGGTGATGATAGCACAACATTGTGAATGAAATTAATAGCACTGAATTATGAATTTGTGGCTAAAAGGGGAAATTTTAGGTTGCATATGTTACTAGAATAAAAATTTTTAAAAAAGGGTAAAACAAAAAGAGGTGAACCCTGGTGTACAATTTTAATAATAAGCACAATTTTAATATTCTTTCATTAATTGGAACAAAGGTACCACACGAATGGTGTTAATGGAGGGGAAGGTTATATGGGAACTCTGTATTTTCTGCATGGTATTTCTGTAACCTACAACTCCTCTAATAAAAAAACAGGTTAAAAAATGGTTTTAAAAAATAGATTTTTTTTTTTTTTAAAAAGCTCTACACAAGAGTTTGGTATCAGCCTGGATCAAGAGGATGGAGTGAGAAGCTGCAGGGCTATGTTACCCCACAGAAACTTTGAATCATCAGCAAGAAATGGCAGAAACCTCTTTCTCAAAGCTTCAGAAAGCAGTTAAAGGATTGCAATAACAAAATGAGCACCAATTCAAAAAAAAAGACAACTTAAAAATGGTAGAATCTCGTGGTGAACTGGCTGACCCGTCCCCATCCCCTTGCCATATTGGCATGAAGCCTGCCCACACACACAGGTAACAGCAGAGTAACCCTGTGCACATACTGCAAGTGTGTATGTCTGGCCCAGTCTCCCTGGTGGTAGCCAGGACTGAACCAAGACACTCTTTGCAGGTGTGCTTTCCCAGAATCTGCCCTGTACGTAGAAGGCAGCTCACACTGTGGGAGAACAGGCAAGTGCGACTGCCTGGGGAAGGGATTGCTGGCTGTGGGACATATACTGTGGTGCTGGGGACCATAAGGCAACTGCTTCCTAGGAAAGAGGGGACATTCATATCCATGTTAATCTGGGAATTTGTAGGGACACACACACACGGGCACAGACACATCCCAACAATCTGCATGCCCAGAAAGGATCAAAGAGGCCCCTACACGATACTCTCAAAGCTCTGGAGGAGAGGATTGGTGCGAGGTCAGTCAGCAAAGACTGGGAGAGAGGTTTCTTTTTTTTCTTTTTTTTTTTTTGTTAGCTCCTGGAAAACTCTTGTCATACCAGGTGGATACAAGCTTAAGGAACAGATGCCTCAGACTCTCAATTCCAGCAATAACTCATTAAAATATCAAAATGTCCAGGTTTCAACAAAAGATTATAAAACATACAAAGAAATAAGAAGTAATGGCCCAGGCAAAGGAGAAGATTAAAGCATTAGAAACCATCAATGAGGAGGACCAGGCCTGGGACATGCCAGAAAAAGACTTAAAATAAATGGCCCTAAATATGCACAAATAACTAAAAGAAAACACAGAGATCTAAAGGAAATCAAGAGAACAAAAGCTGAACACAAAGAGAGACTATCAACAGAGAGATGGAAATTAGAAAAAGGAACCAAAATTCCAGGGGGTTCAACAGCAGATTGGAGCTGGCAGAATCAATCAGTGAAGTTGATCACAAGACAACTGAAATCATACAGTCTGAGGAGCAGAAAGAAAAATGAAGAAAATGAACAGAGTATGAGGAGCCTGTGGGACACCATCAAGCATACCAACATACAGACTGTGGGAGTCCCAAAAGGAAAAGAAAGGGCAGAGAGAATGTTTAAAGGCATAAAGGCTGGAAACTTCCTAAATTTAATAAAAGACATGGAGTACACATCCAGGATGCTCAACAAACTCCAAATAGGATAAACCCACACAGACCCCACACCATAATATATTATAATCAGACTATCAGGTACCAAAGATAAAGAGAGAATTCTGAAAGCTTCAAGAAAGAAGTAATATGTAAAAGGGAGCCTCAATCAGATTAAGTGCCAATTTCTCATCAGAAACCATGGAAGCATGAAGGCAGTGGGAGGACACAAAGTACTAAAAACAAAAAAACTGCCAACCAAGAATTCTGTATCTGGCAAAACTTTCTTTCAAAAAAATAAGGAAGCGATTATGACATTCCCAGAGAAACAAGGAGTTCACCACTACAAGACCAGCCCTACAACAGATGCTAAAGAGAGTTCTCCAGGTTAAAAGGAAAGGACAGTAGACAACAGATCAAAGCCACAGAAGAAATACAGCTCTCCAGTAAAAGTAACAACAGAGGTAAATATAAATGCCAATATTATTGTATTTCTGGTTTGTAACTCCACTACTTCTACTCTGCAAGATCTAAAAGGTAAATGCATAAAATGTAATTAATAAATCATTGGTTTGGGACTCAGTGTATAAACATATAATTGGTGACAAGAACTACATAAAAGTTGGGGGACGGGTCTAGGAACATATTTAGTATGTATTATTGAAGTTAAATTGGTATCAAAGAAAACAAGATTTTTACAGATTCAGGATGTTAAATTTAAGCCCAATGGTAGCTACAAAGAAAGTATTAGAGAATATGCAACCTCATAGAGTCAAAAAAAAAAAAAAAAAATGGAGCACAGGTTGCCAGGGTGGGAGTTGGGGGAATGGGGAATTAATGCATAATGGGTGTAGGGAATCTGTTTGGGGAGATGGGAAAGTTTTAGTAATGAAAGACGGTAAGGGTACCACAACACTGTCAATGTGATTAATCCTACTGAATAGTATGGGTAGGAATGGATGGGATGGGAAAGTTTCTGTATACATGTTCCCACAATTTAAAAAAAAAAAAAAAAAAAAAGCGAGCAACTAAAGAGACAATGACAATTAAATGCAATAAATGATCCTGGGAGGCAGGGCAAGATGGCGGACTGGTGAGCTGTATGTTTTAATTACTCCTCCAAGAAAGTAGGTAGAAAGCCAGGAACTGCGTGGACTGGACACCACAGAGCAATCTGACTTTGGGCATACTTCATACAACACTCATGAAAACGTGGAACTGCTGAGATCAGCGAAATCTGTAAGTTTTTGTGGCCAGGGGAGGAGGGGCTGTCAGCTCCGGGAAGGAGAAGGGAGAACTGCAGTGGCAGCCCTTATCGGAAACTCATTCTACTGATCCAAACTCCAACCACTGATAGACTGAGACCAGACACCAGAGAATCTGAGAGCAGCCAGCCCAGCAGCGAGGAGACAGGCATAGAAAAAAACAACACGAAAAACTCCAAAATAAAAGCGGAGGATTTTTGGAGTTCTGGTGAACATAGAAAGGGGAAGGGCAGAGCTCAGGCCCTGAGGCGCATATGCAAATCCCGAAGAAAAGCTGATCTCTCTGCCCTGTGGACCTTTCCTTAATGGCCCTAATTGCTTTGTCTCTTAGCATTTCAATAACCCATTAAATCTCTGAGGAGGGCCCTTTTTTTTTTTCTTTTTTTTTTTTTTCTTTTTTAATCCTTTTTTCTTTTTCTAAAACAATTACTCTAAGAAGCCCAATACACAAAGCTTCAAAGACTTGCAATTTGGGCAGGTCAAGACAAGAGCAGAGCTAAGAGAGCTCTGAGACAAAAGGCAATAATCCAGTGGCTGAGAAAATTCACTAAACACCACAACTTCCCAAGAAAAGGGGGGTGTCCGCTCACAGCCATCATCCTGGTGGACAGAAACATTCATGCCCATCGCCAGCCCCATAGCCCAGAGCTGCCCCAGACAACCCAGTGTGAAGGAAGTGCTTCAAATAACAGGCACACACCACAAAACTGGGCGTGGACATTAGCCTTCCCTGCAACCTCAGCTGATTGTCCCAGAGTTGGGAAGGTGGAGCAGTGTGAATTAACAAAGCCCCATTCAGCCATCATTTGAGCAGACTGGGAGCCTCCCTACACAGCCCAGCAGCCCAGAACTGCCCTGGGGGGGACGGCACTCACCTGTGACATAGCACAGTCATCCCTCAACAGAGGACCAGGGGGTGCACAGCCTGGAAGAGGGGCCCACTTGCAAGTCTCAGGAGCCATACGCCAATACCAAGGACTTGTGGGTCAGTGGCAGAGACAAACTGTGGCAGGACTGAACTGAAGGATTAGACTATTGCAGCCGCTTTAAAACTCTAGGATCACCAGGGAGATTTGATTGTTAGAGCCATCCCTCCTCCCTGACTGCCCAGAAATAACAATCGTAAATGTCTATGCACCCAATCAAGGTGCCACAAAATACATGAGAGAAACACTGGCAAAACTAAAGGAAGCAATTGATGTTTCCACAATAATTGTGGGAGACTTCAACACAGCACTCTCTCCTATAGATAGATCAACCACACAGAAGACCAATAAGGAAATTGAAAACCTAAACAATCTGATAAATGAATTAGATTTAACAGACATATACAGGACATTACATCCCAAATCACCAGGATACACATACTTCTCTAGTGCTCACGGAACTTTTTCCAGAATAGATCATATGCTGGGACATAAAACAAGCCTCAATAAATTTAAAAAGATTGAAATTATTCAAAGCACATTCTCTGACCACAATGGAATACAATTAGAAGTCAATAACCATCAGAGACTTAGAAAATTCACAAGTACCTGGAGGTTAAACAACACACTCCTAAACAATCAGTGGGTTAAAGAAGAAATACCAAGAGAAATTGCTAAATATATAAAGACGAATGAAAATGAGAACACAACATACCAAAATCTATGGGATGCAGCAAAAGCAGTGCTAAGGGGGAAATTTATAGCACTAAACGCATATATTAAAAAGGAAGAAAGAGCCAAAATCAAAGAACTAATGGATCAACTGAAGAAGCTAGAAAATGAACAGCAAACCAATCCTAAACCAAGTAGAAGAAAAGAAATAACAAGGATTAAAGCAGAAATAAATGACATAGAGAACAAAAAAACAATAGAGAGGATAAATATCACCAAAAGTTGGTTCTTTGAGAAGATCAACAAGATTGACAAGCCCCTAGCTAGACTGACAAAATCAAAAAGAGAGAAGACCCATATAAACAAAATAATGAATGAAAAAGGTGACATAACTGCAGATCCTGAAGAAATTTAAAAAATTATAAGAGGATACAACTGTATGGCAACAAACTGGATAATGTAGAGGAAATGGACAATTTCCTGGAAACATATGAACAACCTAGACTGACCAGAGAAGAAATAGAAGACCTCAACCAACCCATCACAAGCAAAGAGATCCAATCAGTCATCAAAAATCTTCCCACAAATAAATGCCCAGGGCCAGATGGCTTCACAGGGGAATTCTACCAAACTTTCCAGAAAGAACTGACACCAATCTTACTCAAACTCTTTCAAAACATTGAAGAAAATGGAACACTACCTAACTCATTTTATGAAGCTAACATCAATCTAATACCAAAACCAGGCAAAGATGCTACAAAAAAGGAAAACTACCGGCCAATCTCCCTAATGAATATAGATGCAAAAATCCTCAACAAAATACTTGCAAATCGAATCCAAAGACACATTAAAAAAATCATACACCATGACCAAGTGGGGTTCATTCCAGGCATGCAAGGATGGTTCAACATAAGAAAATCAATCAATGTATTACAACACATTAACAGTTCGAAACGGAAAAATCAATTGATCATCTCAATAGATGCTGAAAAAGCATTTGACAAAATCCAACATCCCTTTTTGATAAAAACACTTCAAAAGGTAGGAATTGAAGGAAACTTCCTCAACATGATAAAGAGCATATATGAAAAACCCACAGCCAGCATAGTACTCAATGGTGAGAGACTGAAAGCCTTCCCTCTAAGATCAGGAACAAGACAAGGATACCCGCTGTCACCACTGTTATTCAACATTGTGCTGGAAGTGCTAGCCAGGGCAATCCTGCAAGACAAAGAAATAAAAGGCATCCAAATTGGAAAAGAAGAAGTAAAAGTGTCATTGTTTGCAGATGATATAATCTTACATCTAGAAAACCCTGAGAAATCGACGATACAGCTACTAGAGCTAATAAACAAATTTAGCAAAGTAGCGGGATACAAGATTAATGCACATAAGTCAGTAATGTTTCTATATGCTAGAAATGAACAAACTGAAGAGACACTCAAGAAAAAGATACCATTTTCAATAGCAACTAAAAAAATCAAGTACCCAGGAATCAACTTAACCAAAGATGTAAAAGACCTATACAAAGAAAACTACATAACTCTACTAAAAGAAATAGAAGGGGACCTTAAAAGATGGAAAAATATTCCATGTTCATGGATAGGAAGGCTAAATGTCATTAAGATGTCAATTCTACCCAAACTCATCTACAGATTCAATGCAATCCCAATCAAAATTCCAACAACCTACTTTGCAGACTTGGAAAAGCTAGTTATCAAATTTATTTGGAAAGGGAAGATGCCTCGAATTGCTAAAGACACTCTAAAAAAGAAAAACGAAGTGGGAGGACTTACACTCCCTGACTTGGAAGCTTATTATAAAGCCACAGTTGCCAAAACAGCATGGTACTGGCACAAAGATAGACATATAGATCAATGGAATCGAATTGAGAATTCGGAGATAGACCCTCAGATCTATGGCCGACTGATCTTTGATAAGGCCCCCAAAGTCACTGAACTGAGTCATAATGGTCTTTTCAACAAATGGGGCTGGGAGAGTTGGATATCCATATCCAAAAGAATGAAAGAGGACCCCTACCTCACCCCCTACACAAAAATTTACTCAAAATGGACCAAAGATCTCAATATAAAAGAAAGTACCATAAAACTCCTAGAAGATAATGTAGGAAAACATCTTCAAGACCTTGTATTAGGCGGCCACTTCCTAGACTTTACACCCAAAGCACAAGCAACAAAAGAGAAAATAGATAAATGGGAACTCCTCAAGCTTAGAAGTTTCTGCACCTCAAAGGAATTTCTCAAAAAGGTAAAGAGGCAGCCAACTCAATGGGAAAAAATTTTTGGAAACCATGTATCTGACAAAAGACTGATATCTTGCATATATAAAGAAATCCTACAACTCAATGACAATAGTACAGACAGCCCAATTATAAAATGGGCAAAAGATATGAAAAGACAGTTCTCTGAAGAGGAAATACAAATGGCCAAGAAACACATGAAAAAATGTTCAGCTTCACTAGCTATTAGAGAGATGCAAATTAAGACCACAATGAGATACCATCTAACACCGATTAGAATGGCTGCCATTAAACAAACAGGAAACTACAAATGCTGGAGGGGATGTGGAGAAATTGGAACTCTTATTCATTGTTGGTGGGACTGTATAATGGTTCAGCCACTCTGGAAGTCAGTTTGGCAATTCCTTAGAAAACTAGATATAGAGTTACCATTCGATCCAGCGATTACACTTCTCGGTATATACCCGGAAGTTCGGAAAGCAGTGACACGAACAGATATCTGCACGCCAATGTTCATAGCAGCATTATTCACAATTGCCAAGAGATGGAAACAACCCAAGTGTCCTTCAACAGATGAGTGGATAAATAAAATGTGGTATATACACACGATGGAATACTACGTGGCAGTAAGAAGGAACGATCTCGTGAAACATATGACAACATGGATGAACCTTGAAGACATAATGCTGAGCGAAATAAGCCAGGCACAAAAAGAGAAATATTATATGCTACCACTAATGTGAACTTTGAAAAATGTAAAACAAATGGTTTATAATGTAGAATGTAGGGGAACTAGCAATAGAGAGCAATTAAGGAAGGGGGAACAATAATCCAAGAAGAACAGATAAGCTATTTAACGTTCTGGGGATGCCCAGGAATGACTATGGTCTGTTAATTTCTGATGGATATAGTAGGAACAAGTTCACAGAAATGTTGCTATATTAGGTAACTTTCTTGGGGTAAAGTAGGAACAGGTTGGAAGTTAAGCAGTTATCTTAGGTTAGTTGTCTTTTTCTTACTCCCTTGTTATGGTCTCTTTGTAATGTTCTTTTATTGTATGTTTGTTTTCTTTTTAACTTTTTTTTCATACAGTTGATTTAAAAAAGAAGGGAAAGTTAAAAAAAAAAAAAGAAAAAGAAAAACAAGGAGAAAAAAAAGATGTAGTGCCCCGTTGAGGAGCCTGTGGAGAATGCAGGGGTATTGGCCTACCCCACCTCCATGGTTGCTAACATGACCACAGACATAGGGGACTGGTGGTTTGATGGGTTGAGCCCTCTACCATAGGTTTTACCCTTGGGAAGACAGTTGCTGCAAAGGAGAGGCTAGGCCTCCCTATAATTGTGCCTAATAGCCCCCTCCCGAATGCCTCTTTGTTGCTCAGATGTGGCCCTCTCTCTCTAGCTAAGCCAACTTGAAAGGTGAAATCACTGCCCTCCCCACTACGTGGGATCAGACACCCAGGGGAGTGAATCTCCCTGGCAACGTGGAATATGACTCCTGGGGAGGAATGTAGACCCAGCATCGTGGGACGGAGAACATCTTCTTGACCAAAAGGGGGATGTGAAAGGAAATGAAATAAGCTTCAGTGACAGAGAGATTCCAAAAGGAGCCGAGAGGTCACTCTGGTGGGCACTCTTACGCACACTTTAGACAACCCTTTTTAGGTTCTAAAGAATTGGGGTAGCTGGTGGTGGATACCTGAAACTATCAAACTACAACCCAGAACCCATGAATCTCAAAGACAATTGTATAAAAATGTAGCTTATGAGGGGTGACAATGGAATTGGGAAAGCCATAAGGACCACACTCCACTTTGTCTAGTTTATGGATGGATGAGTAGAAAAATAGGGGAAGGAAACAAACAGACAAAGGTACCCAGTGTTCTTTTTTACTTCAATTGCTCTTTTTCACTTTAATTATTATTCTTGTTATTTTTGTGTGCGTGCTAATGAAGGTGTCAGGGATTGATTTAGGTGATGAATGTACAACTGTAATGGTACTGTGAACAATCGAAAGTATGATTTGTTTTGTATGACTGCGTGGTATGTGAATATATCTCAATAAAATGAAGATAAAAAAAAGAAATGACAAAAGAGAATCATAAAACTTAGTGTTTAATGTTAACATTTTTTTTAAAAAAAGTATTGTGTTCAGCCTCAAAAATGCAATGCAGTGTGATTGTAGTTTTAAAGAATAACTCTAAGATTTTTTAAAAAATACATTCATAGTGCCCTAAAGGCAGTGTGCTCTGATAATCACAAAATTAAAACATATATACATATATATGTATATATATATTTGTTGCTCCGATTGCTTTGCTTTGTTTGTTTGGAAATGGTTTTTTTATTTGATAAATAAAGTTAATTTAAATATTAAAAAAAAAAATTGATCCTGGGTGGGATCTAGTAAGGGAGGAGAAAAGGCACAAAAAGGATATTTGGGGGATATATGAAAAAATTGGAATAAACTTGATAACTGCATTAAAGGTGGTTACATAAGTGAATATACTTGTTCTCAGGAAATAGACATTGCAGTGTTAAATGTTCAAGGAGCATGATATATACAGCCTATACTCAAGTGTTCAGAAAATGGATTAATACATTGACAGACAGCTATATGGATAGATGTAATGATATGGCATATATGGCAAAATGTTAAAATTAGTAGATCTGGGTATCTGGGGGGAAGCAGTATGTTGGAGTTCTCTGTATGGAATTTGTATTATTTTTGTAACAGTCCTGTAATTTGTTAGTATTTCAAAATAAAAATTTTTTAAAGAAAAAAAATTTTTGAAGAGTTTGAAGTCACTATTATTTTAAGTGCCAGAATAGTGCGGCTAACCTAAATCACTTGGCCACAAAGAGATAGGAGTTGTCCTCATTTCTAATAACCAAAGACCTTTCCCACATAGCTTGAAATGATGTAGTAATAAATCTACAATTCCCAGAGGATTTCTTAGTCTCATCCCAGGTCTTGATCTCAAAACAATATCCTAAGAATTTATTGATGCATATGTCAATGTAAAGGGAAGCTTCCAGTGCCAAGTCTTAAGATCTTAAACTATATGATAATTTTATCAGAAGTATGGTTTAAGGCTGTCTTCAGTCTTGTGTATCATATTTTCAGTAAGTCAAACCCAGGAGTGACGAGTAATATGTTAAATAATCGGTGTGGACAAACAAGATTGACTAATTAAATAAATTATGGTACTTCTTAATTGAAGTCTTGCCCACTACAAAATCTTGTAAGGTAAGGATGAAAGACTATTGTACACTATTGTACACTAGGTTTACAATACATACAAAGTTAATGTATTAATCCATTTTCTGAACACTTGAGTATAGGTTGTATATATCATGCTCCTTGAACATTTAATACTGCTATGTCTATTTCCTGAGAACAAGGATATTCACTTATGTAACCACCTTTAATGCAGTTATTTGTTCCTTCTACAAATAAGCTTTAAAGCAACATATAGAAGGAAAACCTAGTCAGAAAGAGATAGCCAGTTTGATATTAGGTTAAGCCAGTGAGATAAATTTTTACAGACACGATGGGATTCATTTCCTGTGAGATGGTGAGTTCCTCTACAAAAAGTGGCCAAGCAGAGACTTACAAGGAATAGAATATGAAAGACACCTTCATCAGGTCAGAAGCCAACCAAACTCCTAAAGTTTTTCAGCTCAGATTCCATTGGTCTGTTAATGTCAGTTCTATCCTTACTTCAATCAGTTTACAAGGACCTGAAAAGCTTATTTGTTAATCTTCCCTGCATATTTAAAAGCTGTCAGTTTGTGAGAGGTACTTACTTTGATTTATTATATTCAAATTCTATATGTAGACAATCTTCAATGCCCACTTCCATTTTAATAGAGTTGTTAACATCAGGATAGGTGGCAAGCTGGTGAACAATAAGATCATACTCTTTTACCAAGTCTGTCAGTCTTCTTACTATTGTCACTTTAAGAAAATACCTACAAAGTTAATGGAGAGGACAAGTTAGATCTCTTGTGATAAATCTAGATGTTTTAAATAAGCACATATTAACAGCAACTCAGCTTTCTCTTTCCTGCTCAAACTCCTTTGGGATCAACTTACAGCATCCTTTATTTGATGGCATTCTAATTAAACAAAAATGTACCATGATAAAAACTGAATTTTAAGAATTGTGTCCATATTTTCAGATGAGTTTGGGAAGCTACTTAAGGGAATCTCTCTAAATCACTTTTTTTTTTTAAGAGAAGTTGTACATTTACAATCATGCAGAAAGTACAGGTTTCTATACCACCACCACCACCACCCCCATTATTAACACCTTGTATTAGTGTGGTACATTTGTTACAGCTGATTAAAGATTATTATAACTGTACTATTAAGTCATTAGCGTTCCCTCTTTGTGTTGTACAGTCCAGTCCTATTTGTTTTTTTAAATTTTTATTCTAGTTAACACATACAATCTAAAATTTCCCCCTTTTAATCACATTCAAATATATAATTCAGTGCAGTTATTACGTTCTGTACATCATTTCTTAACCATATACCAAATGAGATTCTTGGAAGTAAACACTGGGGAAACTAATGGGTTTAGAGAGTAATTCAGTTTATACCACAAATGAAATACATAGGGAACAATTCATATAAGGGACGTAGATGACTGAAACATCACATAACTGCATTCTCTAAATCTATAATGATAAAAAGCTCATTACTCCAGATCAGCATTAGCCAAAATACTTGACAAAATCTACAAAAATCTGAAGTCCTCCAGTCCACAATCATAACTGGAAATTCTAACAAGACATTCAATAGTAGCCATTACTTTCTGGTTTTGACTTTGTTTAGTTTCTAACATACATTCATACCTCAAGCGGACATTGGCACCAATGTAAGATTCATATGGTTTTTCAACTTGCATGAATTCAAAGTCGTAACTTCTGCTCTGAGTCAGTTCTCCAGGTAAGGCCAATTCTTTGACTAGGTTTACAAATTCATGAGTGTTACTCTTGTCATTGAAAAGTTCTAAGGAATTTAAAAAAGCAAAAATATCAATTATACTTAACATACATTCAATAAAACCCAAAGTTCCACCTCCAAAGCAAATAATTTTTACCCAAAAAAGTAGTTGGATTTGACACTGCTTTAATAAACTAGAGCTCTGATATGCATTCCGTTATCCTTCTTGTTATTTTCCACCTAAGCATAAAAAATTCAAGTAGCATAGACACAATGAAAATTTCTATTATTAAAGTAAGTTCATTCCTTTGATGTAATTAGGACTCTCCCAATATGAAGCTCTTTTAACACATTACCAGCAATAATTTGAACTTTCTCCCTTCAAGGCAAAAACTTTTTTTTTTTTCAGTTAGGCAGATATATTACCTTAATAAAACTATTACACACAAAACACTAAAACTAACCATTTAATTGCTATAATTTACCCTTCAAGTACAATTTCACCCAGAACGGACACACAAATATCTATCCTTTCCAATCCTGATACCTTAAAAATGTACAGTAAAACTTAGTTAAATTTAAAACCACCCTATGTAAGGAGTTTATTATAAAGATGTACTTTTTTTTCCCTCTTCTGATTCTGCAGTACCAAAACATTTACATACAGTTTAACTCTACTAAATCAAGAATATCTCTGAAATGCATGTATGGAAATGTACACTAGTTGGTCTGAGTCAAAAAGAAATTAAACCTTTCCTTTTCACATAGAATTTTTTGTTGACAGGTGAGTCTGGATACAGGCACACACTAGGTCAGGAAGACAAATGGAATGGGTAATCAGAAAGGGGAAGATGAAGGTGGAGTTGGTAATTATGAGTAAAGGCTGGTGAAAAATGTAGGTAGATGGAAATTTCAGTAAGTCAATTAATTTGCTAGAATTATTTTTCAAGGCTGGTAGAGTTTACATAACTCCTTTCATTTTTAGTAATTAAGTCCAGTAACAAAGGCAGGATCATTTAATACAATTAAAAGAAACATGTGTTTATAAAATAACTCCTCTCTTTTATTATGCAAAATCAGTTCCTTCCTTCCAGAAAACTAAGCTCTAATTCAGTTATTTAAGCACCAAATCCAACCCTCTTCACACTCAGTTTTCACAGAAAAAAAATAATAATACTATTTTAAAACTCACCAATTTGACCTACAAATTCAATTCTAATTCCTTGGTGCTCTAGCCTCTTTCCAGGTTGCTTAAAGGCTAGGTTTACCTGCCAAAACATGAAATTGTAAGAAATGTTAACAGTTCTTTGAGTGGGCCTACTAGTATATTCCTTCCAGATGAATGCAATACATAAGTATCTCAGGTATTCATTTCCAAGATTTGAGACACCACCACATACCTAGATCAGGATGACCTTATAGCACCAGAGAAGGTATAATTTATTCACATACAACCGCTAATGAACCTGTTACTCACACATAACGCTTAAAGCATCTGCTTTGTTAGGAAGGAATTCTTCTTTATAATTGGAGAAATATGTAAAGACTCAATCAAAGAAAGGGAAAACTTCAACTATCCAAATGTCTTTTCTGGTCAGAAAGTTAAACAATTCTATAACCGATCATAGCAACTTTAATGTGAGGTGACCACTAATTCCAAGAATTGACCTAAATGATCACTTTCAGCTTTTCATAACCAAGAATATACTGTTATAATTCTTAGCCCTCAAAGTAATGCATATTGCCTTAAGTCTGTCACTCATCCTAAAAACAGAATATCGAATGATTTAAATTTTTCAGCATGATTTATCTCATACTTCTGATCAAAAATATATAACCTCAAAATCTCTAAGTTCATATACTGACAATTGGGAACCTTAAATTTGTATTTTTTTTAACTTGAGAGTACACTCATATTAAAAGTAAAATTCCAAACGTTTAAAGATTAACTAACAGAACCTATTTTTCATATAAAACAGCATGCTTCATGTTTACTTTTCACTATAGGAAATATTGGCAACATGACAAAGTCTTTTCTTCCAAACAATGCTTTTCAAAAGAAACTAGAAATCAAGGGCCAATAAAACAAAGGTCCAATTACTAATATCTGTAAACTATATAAATTAAATTTTTCACTCTTCTATATTTTCCATATCAGCAACCAAAAAGAGTTAGTTACTTGCTTCAAAATTAATTATCGCAGGCAAGGAGGTAAATAATTAAATAAATTATAGTACATCCATATAAAATATTATTGAAAATTTTAAAATAATAGTCAACAAATTTTAATGATGTGGAGATGTGCATGATATGTTACATGAAGGAAACAAAATTGTTTACAGGTATAATCCCAATTTTTAAGAACTACAGAAATATATCTAACAGCATTTACTTCTGGTATAGCTTTCACTTTCATTGTTGGTTTTTGTTTTTTAACAATAGACAACTAATAACTTTCAAAGTCAGAAAAATTTTAAGAAAGAAAAAAAATACTAAGAGAAGTTTCACATACACTAACAAGTTGAACTTTAGATTCAAACAACAAATAAAGCAAGCATAACGCCCAGATGTTTCATAAGCCAGACAATAATTAGAGCTAGTCCCTAATTTGTAACAATAAAGCACAGAGGGGGGAAAAAGTATATTAAAAATATCTACTTGACAGGTGGTTTTTTGAAAATGTCTGGTGTTTTTTTTCAATGTGGCTATATCTGATATTTCAAAAATTTACAGTTCTTTAAAAGCATTATGAAAGCACATTATGGAACATTAAGGTAGAAATGCAGTCAGTTTTCCCACCTAGTTGCCTGAACTCCAAAATTTTCCTTGACCCCCACTGATGTTAAAAACATACTTGCTTTTAATCCTGATGCAGTTTATCTATTCCTTCCCAACACTGGAGGGCATAATCAGGATTTTAGTTTAAAAGCTAATCTGCAAGGGAGCACAGAAACGTAAATGAAATTATGATGGTGAACTGGGTTAAAGACTTTTAGCACCAACTCAGTACACTGTTGTTAAGTTTTAATTTTTCATAATTTCATACTTACAGAAAAGATGCAAAAACAGCACAAGGAACTACCGTATAACCTTTACTCAGATTCAGCATGTTTATATTTTGCCCATTTCCTTTATCATCTTTTTATATACATACAAGTGTGCACACACACAGCACTTTTATTCCATGAACCAATGGAGAATAAGTTGGACACATCGTGTCCCTCTCTCTAAACACTTCATGTGTATCTCCTAAGAAAAAGGGCATTCTCTTAACATAATTACAGTACAATTACCAAAATCAGGAAATTTAACATTCCATGGTCTACATTCATATTTCATCAACTATCCCAATAATGTACTTCATAGCTGTTTTTCCCTCCTAATATCCATTCACACATTTAATTATTATGTCTTTTTAGTCTCCTTTAATCTGGAACATTCTTCAGCCACTGATTTAAAAAAAATAAAGGTTAGTTACTTTGCAGATTTGGGTTCCTTGATTTGGATTTGACTGATATTTTAACACAGTGAGACTGTGGTTATGCACTTTTTGCAAGAAAACCACAGAACTGAAGTTGGTCCTTCTCAGTATATAATTTTTTTAGGACGTACAAGATACTAGTTATTCGCAATATTGGTAATGCTAACTTTGATCATTTGGTTAAGGTGATCTACCAGGTTTTTCAGAGTAAAGTTATTATTTTTTCCTTTGCTGTTAATAAATAATTGGTGTGGAGATACTTAAGACTAGGTAAATATATTTAAAAGGCCATGAAAATAGAAGGGAAACTAAATTTATATGTAAAATATATTCACTGCTCCAACAAAAGTCTCAAAGCTCATTCTTCAACAGATGATATTCTGTACATGTCTCAAATAATGCATCTTCAGGATCAACTCAAAGTGAAGTTCTTTTTGATTGTGTTTAAGACATACATGTAATATCGATGAACTATATGCCATTTATAGGGTTCATTTACAGTGAAGCACCAAGGTATGTGTACATTATTGTTGCTAGATCTTATGGTTATCCAAGATGAATTTCCAACTGTTGCCAGAACAACAAGGTCCATATTCATGCTGATTAAAGATATTAAAAAATATTCCTTGTTAAAAGAACTAAACTGTAAATGCCTAAAATCCCAGACAGAAGATATATGCCTTTGTTCTCTTCTGAAATAGAGAATAGATAAGCATTCACTATAGGTGGCTTAGCATCAGTGCTACCACTTCAAGACTTTTTAGAGACCAATCCAGCCCCTTTTGGAAGTCAACTAAAATTAAAATTTTTCATAAATGGAAGTAGAGAACAGTAAAAATTAATCTCCATTACACTAATGTATCACTTTGAACCAATTACCATCTTAATTACCAAATATCCCTGTACCTTAAAGAAATCTATCAAGAAGTTGTCTTATTCTTTACAAGCTGTGTAGCTAATACTTATTAATAGAATGAATAATTTTTCTCAGAAATACCTAAACAGTTTGACAAGAAAGGATTATTTTCACATGAAAGAGCACTGCAAAAGAAAAACAATTCCTTCTTAAAGCTGCCGACTATATAAATTCCTCAGTTCCAAGTGAGTTATTACTTTTGCCACTTCACTATAAATTTGGGTTGGAAGTCAGGATCAGCACTTAAAAGAAATTAAGCTGTGGACAAAAGGAATTTTAATAAGTAACTTGAAAATAGAATCTGAAATTAACACTTCAGATGTTTACTAACAGTCAGGCCCTCTAATGTACTACTGATCATTTAACAAGGTCAAGTATTCAAAAAGCTAGTAAAAAAGCTAGTTAAAGGAGTGACTTCATCAACATGGCAACATAAGACATTCACTGAAAAACCCTCCCCAGGGATTCAGCGAAAAAACGACAGACCTCACTTGCTTAAAACTCTGAAAGGAAGATAAGAAACTAGAGAAGGATCCCACAAATGCTGAATTAAAGAAAAAAATATCAGGTCCCATTCCAGACCAGGCTGGTCCTCTTCCCTCCCCCTCACTCAGTCCCATGCAGGTTGGAAAGTGCCCAGAGGAAACAGCCAGGATCCCTCCGTCCCACCTCCCACCAGGGATAAGGCCTATAAACACTCACAGCAGTGAAAAGAGCCCTACGTATATCCAGACATAGAGACCCAAGTCCACACCTAGTGTCCTGCTGAACAAAAGGGACCCAAGGAAGAACTTCCAAAATGGAGAATTAGGGAGGGAATGAGAGAAAAGCAGCAAGTAGCCAGGCAGAAACTGTCTGAATCAACTGGGGTTCCCAGTTGATTCATTTCAATGCCCAGGTCAGTGAGGGATGAAGAGTAAGAAAACATGGACAGAGATTGTAACTCCTGGTGCTCACCCCCACCGCTGAAGAAAGCAGCAGCACGTGGCCTGATCCAACTGCTGGAGTCCTCCGCCCCAATTACAGAGGAGGATACAGCCCAATACTGAGCCAGATATTGGCTGGCAAAATGAGAAGGCGGGATCCTCACAGTTTCAGCCCCACTTGGTCACTCTTCTGGGCTCCGTGATTTAAACTGCTTTAAAGAAGCAATAAGTTACCGAAGATCACCATCTGCTGGGAAGGTCAGAATGTTCCGGGGGGGGAAGAAGAGCTTTTTGGGAGTCTTTCCAGGCCGTACCCCAGGCCCATAGCTGGTCTACACCTCCCACATGGATATCCAGTCTTGTTTTGAATGGGAAATACTGATAAACCAATGGTCAAAGCAGTGCCCTAATACAAACCCAAGCAGCAACTAACTCCTAGACAAGACACAAACTTACCTTCAGAATATACCCATCAAAATAATCAGATAACCAGACAGCAGCAAAAAAAAAACACAAGGCATACTAAAACACAGGAAGAAATGGCCCAGTCAAAGGAAAAGTTGGAAGAGACAGAGAATTTTGAACTAATTAAACACGTTCAAACAAATCTAAACAAATTCAACGAGATGGATAAACAGATAAAGGATATTAGGAAAACACTAGGTGGACATAAAGAGTTTGAAAGAACACATAGAAAAATAACAGACATTATGGAAATGAAAACATTGTAGGTGAAATTAAAAACACACTAGCGACACAAAGTAGCAGATTTGAAGAGGCAGAAGAAAGGATCAGCAAGGTAGAAGACAGGAGAAAATAATGTAAAATTTTGAGCAGGGTCCCAGGAAAATGATAGACAACATGAAGCACACAAACATACGCAGTGTCTAAGAAGGGAATGGAAAAGGGCCAGGAAGAATATTTGAGGTAATAAAAGTTGAAGATTTCCCAACCCTTATAAAAGATATAAATATGCAAATCCAAGAAGCCCAATGTACTCCAAACAGACCAGCTGCAAGACACATACTAATCAGACTGTCAAATGCCAAACAGAAGGAAAAAATTCTGAAAGCAGCAAAAGGGATTCACCACATACAAGGGAAGCCAAATAAGACTCAATGCTGATTTCTCTTCAGATACCATGGAGGTGAGAAGGCAGTGATAAGATATATTTAAGATACTGGAAGAGAATTCTCTGTCCAGCAAAGCTATCCTTCAACAATGAGGAAAAGTTTAAAATATTCACAGATAAACAGAAGCTGAGAGAATTTGTTAAGAGATCAGCCCTACAAAAAATACTAAAGGAAGTTTGCTGGCTGAAAAGAAAAGACAGGAGACAGAGGCTTAGAAGCATATAGAAATGAAGAGTATTAGTAAGGATATAAAAGTATCCTTTTACTAAGCCTACTTATAATTGTGCCTAACACTCTCCCTTAGAGAACCTCCTTGTTGCTCAGATGTGGCCCTCTCTCTAGCTAAGCCAGCTCAGCACATGAACTCACTACCCCCACACACACGGAATCAGATTCCTAGGGGTATAAATCTCCCTCACAATGCAGGATATGACTCCTGGGGAAGAATCGGGACCCGGCATCGTGGGATTGAGAAGATCTTCTTGACCAAAAGAAGGAAGAGAGATGAAACAAAGTTTCAGTGGCTGAGAGATTTCAAATGGAGTCAAGAGGTCACTCTGGAGGACATTATTATGCACTATATAGATACTGGAACAGCTAGAAGGAAACACCTGAAACTGTCAAATTGCAACCCAGGAGCCTTGATTCTTGAAGGCAATTGTGTAACTATATAGCTTACATGGTGTGACTGTGTGATTGTGAAAACCTTGTGGAGCACACTCTTTTTATCCAGTGTATGGCTGGATGAGTAGAAAAATGGGGACAAAAACTAAATGAAAAATAGGGTGGGACGGGGGGATGATTTGGGTGTTCTTTTTTACTTTTATTTTTCATTCTTATTCTGATTCTTTCTGATGTAAGGAAAATGTTCAAAAATAGATTGGGGTGATGAATGCATAACTATATGATGGTACTGTGAATAGTTGATTGTACACCATGGATGACTGTATGGTATGTGACTATATTTCAAGATAAAATTAAAAAAAAAAAAAAACTAAATGAAAAACAGGGTGGGATGGGGGCTGGAATGATTTGGGTGTTCTTGATTCCTTTTATTTTTTATTGTTATGTTTCTTCTTTTTGGTGTAAGGAAGATGTTCAAAAATTGATTGCAGTGATAAATGCACAACTATATGATGGTACTGTGAACAGTTGATTGTACACCAAGAATGATCATATGGTATGTGAATATATCTCAGTAAAACTGAATTTTTTAAAAAAAAGTATCCTTTTATACGAAAAAGGAAAGAAAGAGAGGAAAAAACAGATCTGACATATAAAAGCCAAAGGATAAAACGGCCAAAGTAAGTACTGCCCTTACAGTAATACTGAATGTTCATGGATTAAACTCCTGAATCAAAAGACAAATTGGGTATTGGAATAGCTAGAAGTAAATACCTGAAACTACCAAACTCCAACCCAGCAGTCTGGACTCCTGAAGACAATTATATAATAATGTAGATTACAAGGGGTGACAGTGTGATTGTGAAGACCTTGTGGATCACACCCCCTTTATCTAGTGTATGGATGAGTGGAGGAATGGGGATAAAAACTAAAGGACAAATGGGGTGGGATGGGGGGATGATTTGGGTGTTCTTTTTTCACTTTTATTTTTTATTCTTGTTCTGGTTCTTTCTGATGTAAGGAAAATGTTCAGAGACAGATTGTGGTGATGAACGCATAACTATGTTATCATACTGTGGACAGTGGATTGTATATCATGGATGATTGTATGGTGTGTGAATGTATTTCAATAAAACTGAATTTAATAAAAAAAAAAAAGACACATTGGCAGAATGGATCAAAAAAAAGAAGAAGAATAATCAATCTATATGCTCTTTACAAGAGCCTTATTTTAGACCCAAAAAAAAAAATACGCTGAAAGTGAAAGGATGGAAAAAGATATTACACACAAGCAGTAACCAAAAAGGTTGGGGTAGCTATACTAATATCAGAAAAAATACTTTAAATGCAAAAATGTTATAACAGACAAAGAAGAAAACTATATTAATAAAAGGTGCAATTCACCAAAAATAACCATCATAAATATTTATGCACCTAATAAAGGTGCCCCAAGTACATGAGGCAAACACTGGCAAAACTAAAGGGAGTAATAGATGCCTCTACAATTATACCAGGAGACTTCCACACACCATTCTCTTCGATAGACAAAACATCTAAACAGAGGATCAATAGGAAACAGGGAACCTAAATAATATGATAAATGCAAAAGACCTAACAGACATATATAGAGCACTGCATCCCAAAACAGCAGGATATACATTTTTCTCAGGTACTCATGTAGCATTCTCTAGGATAGACCACAAGCTGGGACAAAAAACAGGTTGGGTTGGTTTGAATGTATTATGTCCCCCCAAACACCATTATCTTTGATGTAATCTTGTGTGGGCAGACCTATCAGTGTTAATTAGATTGAAATTCTTTGAGTTTTTCCATGGAGATGTGCCCCACCCAACTGTGGGTGATAACTCTGATTGGATAATTTCCATGGAGGTGTTGGCTTGCCCATTGAGTGGGTCTGAATTAAATTACTGGCACACTATATAAGATCAGACAGAAGGAGCAAGCTGTTACAGCCAAGAGGGACACTTTGAAGAAAGCACAGGAGCTGCAGATGAGAGACAGTTTGAAGACGGCCACTGAAAGCAGACTCTTGCTCTGGAGAAGCTGAGAGAGGACAAATATCCCAAGTGCAACTAAGAGTGACATTTTTGAGGAACTGCAGCCTAGAGAGGAACGTCCTGGGAGAAAGCCATTTTGAAACCAGAACTTTGGAGCAGACGCCAGCCACGTGCCTTCCCAGCTAACAGAGGTTTTCCGGACACCATTGGCCATCCTCTAGTGAAGGTACCCGATTGCTGATGTGTTACCTTGGACACTTATGGCCTTAATGTTAACTGTGGAGAAACTAAAATGGCGGCTAGGTGAGATAGGGCAAAAAAACACCTCCGTGAAAAACACCAGATAAAAACCAGACAGTGACCCAGAATACTGGTTACAGCAATACACCAGCTGGACGAAGTCTGCTAGTATCACAGGGGCCGTATACTTGGTGAAACTGGGAGTCTGCATTCTGAAATGAGTGAGTAAGCTGGCTGGAAGACCCACAGCCACGCAGCATTGTGGGGACGCCAGGGCTTGGCATTTGGAGACCGAGTGGCTCTTTAAAAAAAAAAGGGGGGGGGGACAACCCAGGAGCGGCTGCAGTTGCGGGAGTGAGAACCACGCAGTAAAACACAGCAAAAGGGGGCTGGGCCGGCCTCTCAAGTGTCTGGCCTGGAGGATAGTCCACTGCAGATACCCTCGAGGCCAGGGGAACAGAGGGGAGAGCCGGAAACTGAAAGAAACCCTGCGGCTCGCAGCTGGCTCCCAGGAGGGCTGGATAAACTCCTGCCCAGGGCCGTGCCCACAGCCCAGAGCCCCGCCAGTTGTCCCAGAGCTGGGAAAGAGGAACTATGCGAGGAGAGGGGGGTTGAGACACCCCATTCGGCCATCTTTGCATCAGGCTGAGAGCGTTGCTGCACGGCCCGGCAGCCTGGGCTACCCTTGAGGGATGGCGCGCACTTGTGACGTAGCACAGCATTCTCTCAGCAGAGCTCCTGGAAGATCACGGCTGGGAGGGGGACCCATTCAGAGAACCCAGGGACACTACGCCAAGTCCGGTGGTTTGTGGGACAGCGAGAGAGAGGGTCTGGGGCTGAAATGAAATGACGGTTCAGACTCTTGCGGCGGCCTTGAATCTCCGGGAACCTGGGGGATTTGAATATTAAAGCTGCCCTTCCTCCCTGGCCACCCATACACACAGCCCACATTCAGGACGGACAGCTCCAGCAACACACCCAAACTGAGTTCTCCAGCTGAACCCCACAAGAATCATTTCCCCACACACCGTGGGAACAAGGTTGAGAACTGACTTGAGGGGTATAGGTGACTCACAGACGCCATGTGCTGGTTAGAGAAAGTGTACATCACCAAAATGTGTTTCTGAAAAATTAGATTGGTATCTTTTTTTTTTTTTTTACAACTTGAAACAACCCTATCAAGCAAAGCAAATGCCAAGAGGCCAAAAACAACAGAAAATCTTAATGCATATGATAAAACCAGACGATATGGAGAACCCAATACCAAACACACAAATCAAGATATCAAAAGAGACTCAGTACTTGGCAGAATTAATCAAAGAACTACAATCGAGGAACGAAAACATGGCAAAGGATTTAAAGGACATCAAGAAGACCATGGCCCAGAATATAAGTGACATAAAAAAGACCCTAGAAGAGCATAAAGAAGACATTGCAAGAGTAAATAAAAAAACAGAAGATCTTATGGAAATAAAAGAAACTGTTGGCCAAATTAAAAAGACTCTGGATATTCACAATACAAGATTAGAGGAAGGTGAACAACGTCTCAGTGTCCTAGAAGTCCAGAGAACAGAAAATGAAAGAACAAAAGAAAGAATGGGGAAAAAAATCGAAAAAATCGAAATGGATCTCAGGGATACGATAGATAAAATAAAATGTCCAAACTTAAGACTCATTGGTGTCCCAGAAGGGGAAGAGAAGGGTAAAAGGTCTAGAAAGAGTATTCAAAGAACTTGTTGGGGAAAACTTCCCAAACCTTCTACACAATATAAATACACAAAGCATAAATGCCCAGCAAACTCCAAATAGAATAAATCCAAATAAACCCACTCCGAGACATATTCTGATCAGACTCTCAAATACTGAAGAGAAGGAGCAAGTTCTGAAAGCAGCAAGAGAAAAGCAATTCACCACATACAAAGGAAACAACATAAGACTAAGTTGTGACTACTCAGTGGCCACCATGGAGGCGAGAAGGCGGTGGCATGACATTTAAAATTCTGAGAGAGAAAAATTTCCAACCAAGAATACTTTATCCAGCAAAACTCTCCTTCAAATTTGAGGGAGAGCTTAAATTTTTCACAGACAAACAAATGCTGAGAGACTCTGCCAATAAAAGACCTGCCCTACTTCAGATTCTAAAGGGAGCCCTACCAACAGAGAAACAAAGAAAGGAGAAAGAAAGAGAGAATTTTAACAGACATATATAGTACCTTACATCCCAAATCACCAGGACACTCATTTTTCTCTAGTGATCACGGATCTTTCTCCAGAAGGGACCATAAGCTGGGACATAAAACAAGCCTCAATAAATTAAAAAAAAAAAAAAAATTGAGTATACTCAAAGCACATTCTCCAACCACAATGGAATACAAATAGAAGTCAATAATTTTTGAACTGTAACTCCACTATTTACTTCCTACATGATATAAAATACACAAACTCTAATGACAAATCAGTGGTTTTGAACTCAATGTAAAATATGTAATTTTAGACAACTATATAAAGGTGGGGGAATGGAGGAGTATAGGGACACAGTTTATGTGTCCTATTGAAGTGAAGGTGGTATCAAAGAAAAACAAGATTGTTATGGATTTAAGAGGTTAATTTTAAGCCCCACAGTAAACACAAAGAAATTATCAGAGAATATAACCATAGAGATGAAAAGTAGAGTATGGGTTAAGAGAAATGGGGGAAGGGGCAATGGGGAGTTAAGAAATGAGTGTAGGGTTGCTGTTTGAGGTGAATGGAAATTTCTAGAAATGGATGGTGGGAAAGAGCATTATAACATTCTAAATGTGATTAATCCCACTAATGGAAGGCTAGGGAGGGGGTGGAATGGGAAGATTTAGGCTGTATATATGTTTCCACAATTGAAAAAAAAAAGACGACAGTCTAAATAGATGACAATCAAATACCAAGGTTGAACCTTGATGGAATTGGAGGATGAAGGACAGGAAGCTCAAAGGGACACAGCTGAGACATAAGGAAAAGGAAATACAGAATGTAAGCTTTGTATGATTGTTGAATCTCTTGTACTTCTTAGCTGCGCTTAATGGGATTGCATAAAAGAATGTTCTTATTCATGGGAAGTGTATATGTGAATTACAGTGTTTGTTCAAAGGTGTGTGAAGCTAGCTCTCATATGTTCAGAAGACAGAGCAATGATGATGGATGATAGGGAAGGAGGGAAAGAAATAGCGATGTGACAGTATGTTAACATTGGTGGATTGGGCTATCGGGGGAGGGGGGTCAGGGTATGATGGAATTCTGTGTATGAGGTTAGTATTGTTTTGCAACTGTTCCTATAACTTTGAATTTATTTCAAAATTAAAAAAAAAAAAAAAGACTGTAACTGTGTAACCAAATAAACCCCCTTTATAAAAGCCAGTCCATTTCTGGTGTTTTGCATTCCGGCAGCACTAGCAAACTAGAACACAGGTCTTAATAAATTTTAAAACATTGAAATTATACAAAGCACAATGTAGATGAAATGGACAATTTCCTAGAAACACATGAACAATCTACAGACTCTAGAACAGATAAAATACCTCAATAAACCAGTCACAAGTAAGAGACTGAATCAGTCATCAAAAATCTCCCAACAAAGAAAATCCTAGGCAGCTTCACAGACAAATTCTACCAAGCATTCCAAGGAGAATTAATACCAATCAGGACTGGACTCTTGAAAACGATTGTAGAACAATGTAGCTTACAAGCGGGAACAATGTGATTGTGAAAGCCTTGTGGATCACACTCCCTTTATCAAGTGTATGGATAGATGAGCAGAAAAATGGGGACAAAAACTGAATGAAAAATAGGGTGGGATGGGGGGTGATTTGGATGTTTTTACTTTTACTTTTTATTCTTATTCTGATTCTTCCTGATGTTAAGGAAAATGTTCAAAAATGGATTGGAGTGACGAATGCATAACTATGTGATCACACCTGAACAGGTGATTGTACACCATGGGTGACTGTATGGTATGTGAATGTATTTCAATAAAACTGAATTTAATTTAAAAAACAAAAAATACAAACAAAGAACCACTATCACCACTGTTATTCAACTTTTATGTTGGAAGTTATAGCTAGAGCAATTAGGCAAGACAAAGAAATAAAAGGCATCAAATTGGAGAGAAAGAAGTAAAACTTTCACTGTTTGCAGATGACATGATCCTCTTATAGCAAAGCTAATAGAGCTAATCAATGAACACAGCAAAGTGGCAGGCTATAAGATGAACACACAAAAATCTGTAGTGTTCTCATACACAAGTAGTAAGCAACAGGAGGAGGAAATCAAGAAAAAAATTCCATTTACAACAACCAAAAGAATCAAGTATTTAGGAATAAACTTAACCAAGGCCACAAAAGACCTATACAGAGAAAACTATAAGAAACTGCTAAAAGAAATCAAACAGGACCTTAAAAAATGAAAGAACATACCGTGTTCATAGATTAGAAGACTAAATATAGTAAGATGGCAATTCTACGTAAATTGATTTATAGATTCAATGCAATAGCAATTAAAATCCCAACAACTTTGCAGAAATAGAAAAGCCAATAACCAAATCTATTTGGAGGGGCAAGGTGCCCCAAATAGCCAAAAATATCTTAAGAGGAACAAAGTGGGAGGTCTCACACTACCTGACTTTAAAGCATACTACAAAGCTACAGTGGTCAAAAAAGCATAGTACTGGCATAAAGATAGATATACCGAACAATGGAATCAAATTGAGTGTCCAGAAATAGACTCTCTCATCTACGGACAACTGATCTTTGATAAGGCAGTCAAGCCAAAGCAACTGGGACAGAGCAGCCTCTTTAATAAATGGTGTTTGGAGAACTTGATATCCATATCCAAAAGAATGAAAGAGGACTCCTATCTCACACCTTATACAAAAATAAACTCAAAATGGATCAAAGACCTAAACATTAGCACTAAAACCATAAGACTTTTAGAAGAAAATGTAGGGAAATATCGTAAAGATCTTGTGATAGGAGGTGGTTTCCTAGACCTTACACCCAAAGCACAATCAAAGAAGAAGTAGATAAATGGGATCTCCTCAAAATTAAACACTTTTGTACATCCAAGGACTTTGTCAGGAAAGTAAAAAGGCAGCCTATGCAATGGGAGACAATATTTGGAAACCACACATCAGATAAGGATTTAATATCCAAAATATATAAAGAGATCCAACAACTCAACAACAGAAAGATAAACAACCCAATTTTTAAATGGGCAAAAGACATGTATAGACACTATTCTGAAGAGGAAATACCAATGGCTCAAAAACATATGAAAAGATGCTCAACTTCACTGGCTATTTGGGAAATGCAAATCAAAAACGCAATAAGATATCATCTCACACATACTAGAATGACCATTATCAATAAAACAGAAAATTACAAGTGCTAGAGAGGATGTGGAGAGAGAGGCACATTTATTCACTGTTGGTGGGTATGTAGAATGGTGCAGCCACTCTGGAAGGCAGAGTGATGGTTCCTCAGGAAGCTAACTATGGAATTGCCATATGATCCAGCAATTGCATTAGTAGGTATATATACTCAGAGGAACTGAAAGCTAAGACATAAAAGACATTTGTAAACCAATGTTCTTAACAGCATTATTCATGACTGCCAAGAGATGGAAACAGCCCAAAGGTCCATCAACAGACAAGCAGATAAACAAACTGCGGTGTATATACATGATGGAACAGAACAAAGACACGGAACATATAGCAACGTGGGTGAACCCTGAGGATGTTGTGTTGAGCGAAGTTAGCCAGAAACAAAAAGACAAATACTGTATGGTCTTACTAATATGAACTAACATTAATGAGCAAACTTTGAGTCAAAAGCTGAGAACACAGGTTATCAGGAAATAGAAAGAGGGTAGAGATCAGGCATTTGATGCTGAAGGAATACAGAATGTTCAACAGGATTGACTGTGTAGATCCAGAAATGGATAGCACAGTACTGTGTGATGGTAGCATAATACTGTAAGAACACTGAACAACGATGTCTGTGAATAAAGCTGAAAGAGGAGTGCTAGGGGCAAGTATGACACCAAAAGGAAAGACAGACACTAAAGACTGGAACTGTATAACTTAGTGAAATCTAGAGTGGTCAATGATGGTGACTAAATGTACAAATATAAAAATATTATTACATGTGGGAGAACAAATGAATGTCAACCTTGCAAGGTGTTGAAAAAGGGATGGTACTGGGGAAAAATATAATCAAAGCAAACTGGAGACTATGGTTAACAGTAACATTGTAATTTGCTTCCATTAAATGTAACAAAGGCAATATACCAAAGCTAAATGTCTATGAGAGGGGGATATAAGGGAGGGGTATGGGATTCTTGGTAGTGGTGGTGTAGTCTTACCTTATTATTATATTGTATGGTATTTAATTTTTTTTATCTTTTTAATTTTTTTAAATGTTTTTTTTTTTGAAGTAATGAATATGTTCAAGTGCCAGTTGTGATGAATGCACAACTATATGATGATAACTGTGAACAACTGATTGTACACTGGATGATTGTATAGTATGTGAATATATCTCTATAAAAACTGCAAGGAAAAATATAAACAGATGGACACAAGTGCTGGCGAAAACACAGAGAGAGGGATGTACCTATTCACTGTTGGTAGGGAAGTAGAATGGTGTAGCCCATCTGGAGGACAGAGCGGTGGTTCCACAAGAAGCTAAGTACGTGGGTGCCATAAGGTCCTGCAGCCTCATTATGGGGGATCTTCTTGGTAGATCTGAGAGCAGGGGCATGAATGGACATTTGCACACTGGTGTTTATGCCGAAGAGTGTTCACAATTTGCGATGGATGGAGGTAGCCTAAGCGTACATCGACTGATGATTAACAGAATGGTGAACCGTGGTGTACACATACAATAGAATATTGAGCAGATACAAGAAGGAATGAAGCTGTGAGACATGCAACTAGATGAATGGATCTTGAGGACAGCATTTCAAGTGAAGTATGCCAGAAACAAAAAGACAAACATTATAAATGCCTCACTAATATGGACTAACTATAATGTATAAACTCTGAGAATTAAATCTTAGAGCCCAGATTATCTAGGAAATGCTTATTGTAATGGTCCCTAGACTGTAAGCTCTTAGAGCAGTCACATCTATTCCTGAGTTGTAATGGTTATCTCTAAATTCAGAGATGCTGAGCTCTTTGTGTATAACCTGGTCGGTCTCTGGTACTTTGGTATCTGTGTGACACCGGAAACTCAGAGCTAGAGCTCAGCAACTATGAATGTCAGTATTCATACAGCAACTGTTACAAGAGCTGAAAAAAGAGTTCAGACTTCAGTAGAAATAAGAATGAAGTGGATCACGTTAGGACTAAGGCAAATCAGGCCAAAGGGTGAAGGACGATATTGACTGTGTCTTAATACTTCAACTTCTATATGAGACCAAGAGAAGAGATGTTTATTTGGTGCAGGATCTATATTTTCTACAGCACACTGAATAATTTAATACAATCAGTTTATTCAAACATTATAATTACATGAAACTTTGAATAGGAAGTGGGATCTGGTAGGTTTGTACAGGTTAATGTGAAATCCTGATAAATCCCAAAGTAATTTGGGCAGAGAATATTTTTTGCAGGGTCCCCCTGAGGAACTGGGGAAAAATGTGGAAATGTTGGACTTCCTCACCTAGGTTAGTACTGATAGTCTCACAAACATTGAGGACTAACAATTTAGTGAGGTGAGCCACCAATCTTGGGGTTTGCCTTTATGAAGCTTGTTACTGCAAAGGAGAGAATAAGCCTACTTAAAATTGTGCCTGAGAGTCTCCCCCAGAGAACCTCTTTATTGCTCAGATGTGGACCTCTCTCTCTAAGCCTATGCGGCAGATGAACTCACTGCCCTTCCCACTAAGTGGGACATGTCTCCCAGGGGTATAAATCTCCCTGGCAATGTGGGACATGACTCCTGGGGATGAGCCTAGACCCGGCATCATAGGACAAAGAAAATCTTCTTGACCAAAAGGGGGAAGTGAAATGAAACAAAATAAAGTTTCAGTGGCTGAGAGATTTCAAACTGGAGGGCATTCTTATGCGCTATATAGATATCTCTTTTTAGCTTTTAGTGTATTGGAATAGCTAGAAGGAAATATCTGAAACTGTTGAACTGCAACCCAATAGCCTTGATCCTTGAAAACAATTGCATAACTATGTAGCTTACATGGTGTGATTGTGAGATTGTGAAAGCCTCATGGCTCACACTTCCTTTTATCCAGTGTTACGGACAAATGAGTAGAAAAATGAGGACAAAAACTAAATGAAAAATAGGGTAGGGATGGGGGGATGAAATGTTTTAGGTATGCATTTTTACTTTTATTTTTGGAGGAGTAAGGAAAATGTTCAAAAATTGATTCTGGTGATGAATTCACAACCATATGATAGTACTGTGAATAACTGTGGATGACTGTAGGGTATGTGAATATATCTCAATAAAACTGTATTTTAAAAAAGTCAGTATAGTGGTTACATTTGAAGGAAAGGGATTGTGACTAGGATGGAATAGATGGAGTAGCTGGCAAAGTTCCACTTCTTAACTTGGATGGTGATTTCAAGAAATATGCATTATAAAATTTATTTTTGTTTTGTATGGTTTTCTATATCTGTTTTATTTTACAATAATGATTAAAATGAAATTAAAAAATCTCAGATTAATAGTCAAGTCAATAATATCTTCTAAGGAACAGAAAATATTTACTTAAGAGATTTTATTTTAAAATACACATGTATACTCTACTGTTATTAACTAGGTAGGTCTACATGTGATTTCTAATAATTCCAAAAATGTAACCCGAATGTCAGCTATTTTTCAAAAACACAGTGAAGTGCGTTCATTTTTAACTTAAACAATGTCTTCCTTTATTTATCCCACAAACAACCATGAACATTAATTTTCAGATGACATTTTAAACCAGATAGGGAACGTTCCCTGCTAGACTTAAAAACAGTAAATAAATAAATAAATCAAATAACTATTTACTGAGAGCCTATTTTATAACCAACACTATGATATATTTTATGGCGAATACAGAAGCACACTCTGATCCCTTTGTCTTAAAGAGCTTACAGCATAGCTGTAGTGATAAGATATTTACTTGTCAAATGAAAATATCTGAGATATTAGTAGGTTCAATCTCTCCCTAGAAAGAAGACTTGGTTGGTATCCCTAACCTCCAAACCCCAACTCAAAGCATATTAACAAGCCTTCTTTTCTGTAGGCGATACACTACTTCAACCCCTCTTCATCTGACATGTTCCAACCATTTGATGATTTTGTCTGCTTTCCTTTAGGCCTCGTCTCTTTCTTACCATTTTTTTAAAAGTAAGAGTTTCAGGGAAATAAAAGATGAAAAACAATTAAAAAAAAAAAAAAAGTCATACTCATACTAAGACCCCAACAGGCAATCTCTCAATGGACCCAAACAGACAAGTCAATAAAAAGTAATCTCAAATGTCTAATAAACCTATTAGGCAAAATCAACCTATCTCCTACAATGGTAGGAAAACAGAAAGGTAAACCATAAAGAAAGGAAAAAAAAATTTAGAAAGCTAGAGAATTGCCTCCAACCTCCATCTCTCAGCTTTATGTTAAAGGACAAACTAACTTTGAGTGGATTCCAGCCCCACTGGAGAAACTGTCAGAAATTAGATGCACACAGTCAAAACCACAAAATTTTGCATGCAATTTAGAGCATATAGAGACCCTGCCCCTAAAATCCTTCCAGGTTAAGAATCTTTCCTATAAATTTTCTAACAAAAAAAGGATTTAGTTGACCTTCGGAAAAATTTCCATCGCTAATACAACCATTCAAATTTAGAAATGGCACAGCCTACGTGATGACTAATTCTAATGTCCTTCAACTAGGTAATTCTCCAAAACAAAGATTTACCTTTCCTGAAACAGATTCTCCATCATAGAAAAGATAGTGTTTTTCTACTTTCCCATCTTCAGTTTTCATTTCTGCCATTTTCCTGGTGTCCCCATCATTAAGGACAACATCGATCTCACAAATGGGACCAAAAAAGCCTCCAAGAAAACTCTGAAATAAAAGGAAAATGTTCATATTTATCAACTTTAGTCTCTACCACATTTTGTACTTCAAATTTAATTACCTATGACCTATGGTTAAACAGACTGAAAATCTGTGAGCTCATATGGCACTGATAGTAAGAATTTTTATCCAATTCTTCATCATAACAAGACAAATTTAAATTTGCTATAATTTCAATCATTTCCATACGTAATCACTATAAATAATCAAATATTAACATACACCAGAAATCTAAGAAATTAATTTTTAACATCTTGATTTGAAAACTTACCTTTGGTTACACTTTGATGAGACTTTTCATTATAGCAGAACTCATACAATCCAAATTACTCATACATATATATTATATAGTACTACTTACTGTAAAGTCTAACACTAGAACAGGTCCAAATAGTACATATTACACTGTGTAAAACCTTGGAATAAAACTGGTCCTAATGTACTAAACTAGTAAAATTTATGTGAATTTTTGTAAAGAAAAGTTTTAAGCCTTATGTAAATCCTGAATATGACAAAAACATAAGGGACAAAAATCAACTGCTTGAAAATATCAAAACACACTAGTTGGTAATAACAATACATAATTCATTAACAAGTCTGATATTGGATCATTTTTGTCACCTATGAAAGGCAGCCTTCTAGTCATTTTTGTTTTTGTTTTTATCAAAGAGAATGGTCTCTTATTAAATCTTCCTACATCTCTTACTCTGCCTTATAGAACAATCAGAATGATCCTTTAAAAACATATATCTGATCATATAATTCCCTGCTTAAGATCTTTCAATGGGCTTGTGAGAGTATGAACAGGAACTACTTTCTAAAACAGTTTGGCATTATTTGGTAAAGCTGAAGATAAGCATATTCCTTGACCCCATAATTCCACCCCTAGATATATACTCTATTCATAAACTGTTACACACAGGAACCTGGAGACAAATATAAGACTGTTCACAGCAGCATTGTTCATAATAGCCCCAAATAGAAACAATCCAAATAGCCATCAACAGGAGAATGGATACATAATTTGGGTATATATTCATACAATGGGAATACCAAATAGCAAAAGAATGAGATACAACTATACACAACATGTTGAGTGAAAAAAGCCACAAAAATACACACTATGATTCCATTTATATAAAAAATCAAAACCAGGTAATGTACACTATACTATTAGAAGTCATGGGTTCCTTTTTATATTCTGAATGCTTGATACACGTGGTCAATTATTTGTGTACTTTTCTGTAGGTAATGTTTACTTCAATTAAGTGTTTATTTACATACACTCACACACCCATGTTCCTTCATATGGTCTACATATATGTGACCCTGTCCATCTCTCCAGCCATACCAGCATCACATGATCCACGGTCTTTCTGGAATAGTTTGTAAAATTTGCCAGCCTTCCTTGTCCTAGAGCCAAGATATATATCCTGGACCTAGCTCATTCATCCTTCAATTTGCAGTTTCACTCACCTCCGGAAAACGGCCTTTCCTGACCTCTCGATCAAAATTTGTATCTCCAAATTTTGTAATCATGTAATTTAACTTTATTATTTATTATAATCTGTGTGCTTATTTATATCTGACTCCCCAAGTGAACTGTGAACTCTGTGGGGACGGATACCTTGTCCTTTGATCATCACTGAAGACAAGGTGCCTTGGAGAGTGCCTAGCAGTTAGTAGAAAGCATTCAAATACCTGCTGAATGTAAAATTAATTTTGAATAAAATATATGCTGTCCCAATAATAGAAAATAAATAAATACACAAAAGAAATGAGCTGAAATCTGGAATATTCGTGAGACTAGGCCTCCCCCAGGAAATTAGCAAAGGTGTAGTAATAAAAGACTAGAGCTGAGTAAGTCAAGCAAGCTGTATGCAAGCCATGACCCTCCTAAGGCTGTGTAAGTCACAGGGTAATAATATGATCAAACAGATAGTGTCCTAAATTCTGGGCCTTTTTTTTGTTTTTATTAATCCTACATTAACAAAAGGTATTATAATTTCAAGAAGTAACAATTACCAGATTAGTACTTTTTACATACAAACAGCAAATTTTCTTTCTGACAAGATGTTTTCATCTTCTCTGATATTACAAACATAACTCAATTTTGATTAGAATACTAAGAATCAAATCTGACTCTGAACTAATTTAGAAAAGAGAACAAAAAGCACCAATTATAAGTCACCTGCACTGTCCTTTCCTAGTTAGCTTTCATACTCCAAATCTTAAACTCAAAACTTGCTCAAAATAAAGTATGAAATTACACATCTTCACCTAAGGACTACAGATATATGAGAATGCAGAGCAGCTCAGAATCAATCAGCTGATAATTACTAATTATCAACCATGTGCAAAGCAAAGAGCCAGCAACCGTGGTGGGTAAGGCTGTTGTGGAAGGAGCAGTTATAAAAAGGTAGAAGACAAGGTGTCCAAGGAGCTGTGTATTTTAAATAGGGAAACAAAATTAGATCTGTAAAAAGATTATTGCCAATTGGCAATGAGGGCTTTCAGAGAATTGAGCTCTCCTTCCTTATGAAAGCAACATTAACTAATTTGAGCTATAAAATAGAGGCAGGAAAATTATTTTCTCAATCCCAACACTTCCCAGAGCTGATCAAGGAAAAGTGAGATTTGAAAACTATAAAAAATGTTTTACAGATATAAAGAAATGGTATTTTTTTCATATCCTCAACACATAGAGCTGAACTTGGGATTTGAAAGCTGATATTAAAAAATAACCAAAAATAAAATTAAAATTGCCGATAAATAAAATGGTATAAAATAGGCAAAGTTTTATGAAATTTACCATCAATTAATAACAAATATAATTATGCAAGAAGTCTTATTTAACTTCTTAAAGAATTTGGACACTTAAAACTTCCTAAACATTAAAAATATATGTAATAACTATGTTAGCCTGCTTTTAAATGCATGAAATATTTCATAACTAAAAATAAAAGTAGGCTTACTTTTCAAAACACAAAACTCTAAAACTGAAAGAGATCAGAAGGTTTATAAAAAGTCTGGTATAGCATATGCAGAAGAATAATGGTTGAGTAATAAACTATAAGCATTTTAACAAGGTTAATTATGGCATGAGAATGTAGCATTGGATTAACATCATTTTTTACATTAAGACACATCAAAAATTAACTATACTTAAAACCTCCAAACAATTGTGAATGTCCTACATTTAACAAGTAGATAAGGGAAAAAAAAAACTAAGAAAAAGGTTTAAGTCTTTTTGTTTTCCTTCTAAAGGGAGTTGAAGGAAAAAGATTCTCTAACCCAGTCTTGCTCTTAAAGGTTTTAAGACATGCACCTGGTCATTTCAAATAAGTCATGAAATTAAAATCTTTTTAATTATCCGCAACCAAATTATATTTCTCTAGATATGTAAAGAGGAAGTAAAATACAGAATTGTCAGGATGGCAAAGACTAGATGAAAGGGAATAAAATGTACAGAGGGTTAAGATACATTAATTCAACTTTTCTTGTAATTACAGAGGGCGGTTTTGAGACCTAAGTTTAAGACTACTAAATTCTTTGGGAGAGAAGCATCTTCATGTGAATATTCAGAACATGAGATTTTCAGAAACAGTATTAGACAGTTAATAAGCAAGTTAAAAATCTTGTAGCTTTTAAATTACTAGACTGCAAAATATGTGACAATTAAAACATTAAAATTATTTCTACAGTTTTCTAATCCTTGCTTAACTTTCCTATCGCCGACTGTAGTTTCATTTAAGGTTTTTCACATAAGTTGTGAACCCAGTTTAGAGCATTACGATCGAGCAAAACTACACGTGGATACATAAAGGCAGCAAACTTTTCAGCCCTTACTGAAGAAATTTCACTAAGTCCAGTGATGTAAAGAATGTTACTCAAAGTTGGGCAAGAGACTCTCAAAATGCATTCACTTAATCCATACACAAGCAATGAAACAGCAAATTTTCATACATATTTATGCCCGTTTCAATGTTTTAAAGCTTTAAAAGTTACTTTCATGAGTAACTGGAAAAATTTTTTAAATTGCTGTTGAACATGATTCAAGAAACTTATTAAAAATAGCAAATATAAATGTAAGCAAAAAACAGGAAGCCCTTGTAAGTTTTCTTTTCAAATGATATTCAATTAAAGAAGCCTTCCCTAACTCCCTGACTAGGCAGGGTCCCCCAATACTTCCTTCTTAGTAGTTATAATTGTATCTTACATATTAAAGAAACAATTAAATATTCACCTTCCTTTAGATTGTAAGCTACGAGAAGGCAGGGGCTTGCTTGCTCACTGCCTCTGGGTGTGCCTAAATATTTGTTGAATGAAAGAAAAAAGGGCTCCACATTTAAGAATGAACACGTCTGTCTTGACTTTTTAAAAATTAAAGTAACACGATTTCTAAATATAAAATCTATTTATTCAAAGTTTTTTTTTAAACCTAGTTTGGCCTCTGGCCAAAAGTCTCAGTTTATAAAACCAATGAGCTTGAGGAGAGCACCTTGTAGAAGGACAGCACACAGTAGGCGCTCAAGCCTATGACTGTTAAATGAAAACGAATAAACGTATTCTATAACAAAAGGACCCAAATGAGAACCAAACTAGAGGAGATAACCCACACACACATAGTTCAACGCCATCGTGCCCAGTCTTGTGCTTCCCACTAACTCTATGGTTAGAGTATTGATTTCCTTCCCTCCCCTGCTTTCTAGGCCAGTTCAACATCCCAGAACGTTACGTTTATAGAAATTTCTCGGGGGAGGAAATGACAGTCAATACTTTAAAAGGCGGGCAAGAAACCAGTGTCTTTAAATTAAAGACATCCCCCTCCCCCCAACGTCCTTTTCCTTTTCACTTTCATTCTACAAGTGTCAACAGCAACCCTGAACTGGGGTCATAAAATCGCAGACTATCACCATATCCAGGTGTTTTTTAAAAATCAAGGAGTTTATCAAGCTCGTGACATACTGGCAGAGAGTGAACAAGTACCCCAGAGTCCGTAACTGATGGACTCACGGGTCACCCAACATAAAGGGAAGCGAGGCAGCCCGGGAAGAGCAGAGAGACTGGCTACCTTGGAAGGGGAGGCGGCGACAAGCCCCCGCAGAGGCGGGGTCCGAGTACCCAACTGGGGCCCCCAAAGCCGGAGGAGAAACGCGGGCAGAGGCTCCGACATGGCCAGGAGAGCACGCCGCTGCCCGCAGGTGCTCGGGCCTCTCCGCAACCGGGAAGAGGCAGCGTCGCCCGCTCCTCCCCGCCCTCGGGTTGGCCCGACAGGCCTAGCCCAGCTCCCCGCCCTGCTCGCCTGCCCCCTTCTCCCGCTCCCCGCTGCCTCTCCCGCAACGCCCAGCCCGCCGTTGGCCGGCCCGCCGCGCGCTCCGAGACGAGGGCGGGAAGCAAAGCACGCGGGCCGCCGCGCACTCACCATTGTGAGCGCCGCCGCCGCCGCCGCCGCCGCCGCGTCCCCCCCACTTCACTCCTCTTCCCTCTGGAGAACTCCCAGTCCCGGCTCCCACCGCCCCGGCGGCCGGTCACGTGACCTATAGCCGCCTGCCGCACGTGACTCCTCCCTTCCTCTCCTCCCCGCCCTATGTACCCGGCCCCTCCCTCGAACCACTCGCCCCACCCTACTGGCCAGCGTGGTCTCCCTCCGAGGAGAGGCCGTTTGGAGGCGGGGCCTCGTGCTCCACCCTTAGGAGGGCGGGGCGGGGCCACGCGGTCGACGTCAAGGGGGAGGAGCCTGGGCGGAAGTAGGTTCTCCTGGTCCTCTTCGCCCTCCTTTCTGTCACGTGTCTGGTGGGTTGCTGACTTGTTTCTGACCGACTCTTACCACACCCAGTTCCTTCTCCTGTGAAAGTTTGACTGTCTGGGAAGGAGAGACGGGTTTGTTCGGGAGGTTCTCTCCGTGGTTAGGTTATGGAATCGCCGAGGCGAAGAGGGGCTGTAACGCGAAGCCGCATTTACTGAAACCTTGCAGTGAGATGGGGATGAGTCATTGTTCCACCTTTCGTGAACTCGAAAGCTCCTCTTCCCTCAGAGCTTCTGCGTGCTGAGAACTGAGCTTTGGGATGTAGTGCTCTGAAGAGAAGCGCTATAGAATAATCGACATACGTGGGTTCCTGAAATCCTCGGATAGCTTGTGAACTATCTATCCATCCCTAGCCATGGAGGGCTCATAAGTCAATTGCACCACCCTACCCACAACAGAAGATGTCCCTCCCCTTAAAAGTCCGGTGATGCTGCTAAAGACTCCTCCGGCCTTAGCGGCAACCTAATCACTGTACTGTAAGCCTACAGCACCTCTAAAAGAATGAAATACTGTTTAATCTACCACAGTACTCTCCATATGTAATGAAGGCAGAAAAACAAAAATTCCTTCAGTAATCTGTTTGCAGCCAAGGGACTTAAAGAGGTAAATTAAACTGTAAGAGAGTAGAAGGAAGAGCAAAATTCAATAGAATAAAAAATAGATGAAAATGGAGATGATCAATAAATCCAAAAATTGGAAAGATGAATAAAATTGATAAGCAATACTAATCAAGGTAAAAAGAGAGAAAACACAAATTTCCAATATTAGGAATGAAAAAGGGGACACAACTTTAGATCCTACAGACATCAAAAGGATAAAGGGAATATTATGAACAACTTTAGTCCAGTACATTTGACAACTTAGGAGAAATGGATAACGTTCTTAAAAACACAACTCTCTGAAACTAACATAAGAAATAGAAAATCTGAACAGTCCTACATCAGCTAAAGAAATTGAATACAAAATTGAAAACCTTCCCATAAAAACAAAACTCTAGGCCCTGGAACGTGCTAGTGAGTTCTACCAAAATTTAAGAAAGAAATAATACCAAACTTCTTACACAAACTCTTTAAGAGACTGGAGGAAGACAGAACACTTGCCAACTAATTTTATGAGTCCAACATAACCCTGATACCAAAACCTGACAACAACATGCCAGGAAAGAAAATTACATACCAATATCCCTCATAAACTAAACCAAGTTTATAAAACAGAAATTCCTGTGAAAACAGTCATTACTGAATTATCCTTAAACTGTGGTCAAATATATTCCTTAGAATCTTTTTTGTGTCTCTTTAAAGTTCCTATTTAGTAAAGTGGGACAGCATCTCTATATGAATTTTAAACATTTCTATCGTTGCCAGTGCTCAGGTCAGCATTATAATACAGATATCGGTAAAATGTGAAACAAGTACAGGGCACTTTTACCTAAGGCTACAAAGGAAACAAGTGCTCATCAAAGGAGAAAGAAAGCATTTCATGTTTCCCCCATCTTTGATTGTTTTTCTGTAGGAGTCTCTGCCTAGTAACTGAGAGTATTTGCTGGAGCCAGATATTTGGATTTGGGAATGTGACCTTCATTCATTAAACCTATACTTACTAAAAACCCCAGTGCTGTAGAGATAGTGCCAGTTAGCAAAAATAAATAAATAAAGTCCTTGTCCCCATGAAGCTTACATTCTAGTGGAGAAAATGAACAATGAACAAGTAAATAAATAATATACTTTCAACTGGAAAAAAGAAATATACATGGTGATGTGATGGGTGGAATAGGAAGCAATTCCCCTCACAAACAGTTTCTCCTATAATTTGTTGAAATTGATATAAACCAATATTATTATAATTATATTATTAATAAAAATTCATAGTTTATATTAGAGTTCACTCTTTGTGTTGCACAGTTCTAGGAGATGTTGTTTCCCTTCGCTCCTCAGAACCTTGAGAAGCAGTGTCTTTGTCCTTGCTCATTCCACCACAGCCCTCTGTTTATTCCCTGTGAATATAGTCTGTTTTCACCACCAGATTTAAGAAAAGGACTAAATGCTGCAACTTCATCTCTCATCCCTATGCCCCAACCTCCACACCTAAAACTCAGTAAACCCACAATAAATATTTTGTTCTGACTTTTAATTGGGACTGTAGATAAAGTTGGAGATCAATTAGCCCTTTTATTAGGATCTAGACCCTACAATGGATTAGGGGTAGATCATAGACTTCCTGACTCCAGGTGCAGTGTGCTTTCTATTAGAGTTCCCACTTGACATTAGTCAAGAAGAGAATAGTAAAAGCACATTTGATAACTGTTCTAGTTTGCTAATGCTGCCGGAATGCAAAATACCAGAAACGGATTGGCTTTTATAAAAGGGATTTATTTGGTTACAAAGTTACAGTCTGAAAGCCATAAAGTGTCCAAGGTAGCGCATCAGCAATTGGGTACCTTCACTGGAAGATGGCCAGTGATGTCCAGAAAATCTCTGTTAGCTGGGAAGGCACGCGGCTGGCATCTGCTCCAAAGTTCTGGTTTCAAAATGGCTTTCTCCCAGGACATTCCTCTCTAGGCTGCAATTCCTCAAAAATGTGACTCTTACTTGCACTTGAGGTATTTGTCCTCTCTTAGCTTCTCTGAAGCAAGAGTCTGCTTTCCTCGGACATCTTAAGCTGTCTCTCATATGCAGCTCCTGTGCTTTCTTCAAAGTGTCCCTCTTGGCTGTACCAGCTTGCTCCTTCTGTATGATCTTTATACAGTGCTCCAGAAGTTTAATTCAGACACACCCTGAAAGGGCAGGCCAACACCTCCATGGAAATTATCCAATCAGAGTCATCACCCACAGTTGGGTAGGGTGCATCTCCATGGAAACACTCAAAGAATTACAATTTAATTAACACTGATAGGTCTGCCCACACAAGATTACATCAAAGATAATGGCATTTACGGGACATAATACATTCAAACTGGCACAATAACTAAGAATCTGGATGAGGTGCAGTGAATTTTTTTTTAATTTTTATTTTTTTGTTTTGATTTTTTATTTTATTCCTATTAATTTTTAAAAGCTATTTTAGAATGGTATTAGGTATTAGTGCCTTATTTATAATTGCGATGACACCGGTATTATTATTATTGTCTATTTGAACTGTGAGAAGAAAACAGTAAAAACAAAGCAAGTCTTCATGAAATAAGAAATTTTTAATGAAAGAGGAAGATGTGTTTGTTTTTTTTCACTTAGAAGATTTGCCTATCACCTTGACAGCTGCTTAGGTTCCTAAGAATGCTACTTGGTGGCTTAAATATCAACACATCAAAAAGAATCAGTGAAAGAAAAGTAATAGTAACAGAGATACCGGTGAAGCCAAATATAAAGAAAAGGTGGCAAAGAAGGTAACACTAGGGGCCAATTTGTATTATTTATTCTACTGATCAAAATCCAATAACTGTGCTTTTGTAATAAATACAAGGAGCAAAGGAACTGTGGTGCTAGTTTCACCCCCCCATCCCCCCCTCCCCCTTTCTCCCTCTCTCTCTTTCTCCCTCTGGAAAGCCAGAATGTTAGAACTAGACTGTGAACAGTGCAGAATTTTGCCAGCTGCAGACTCGTTTAGTTAGTTGTGTCTCTGCGTTTGCCCTTTGCAAACATAAATCTGATTGATTATTTGGGTTGATCATAAAGCTTTGGTGATGGATGGTGGTGACAGAAGCACAAACATTGGGAACATATTTAACAGCACTAAATTGTATAGGTTTGTGGTTAAAAGGTGATATTTGGGGTGGTAAATATTACTAGAATAAATATTTTTTTAAATATGATCATAAAACACAAACAGTGAACCCTATTGTAAACTATGGACTATAGTTAATAGTACCTTTATTAAAATGTTCTTCCATGAATTGTAACAAATGTACCACACTGATGCAGGGTGTTGATAATAGGGTGGTATATGGGTGGTGTTCCGATTTGCTAAAGCTGCCAGAAATGCAATATACCAGAAATGGTTTGGCTTTTACAATGGGGGTTTATTAGTTCACAAATTTACAGTTGTAAGGCCATGAAAATATCCAAATTAAGGCATCAAGAGGTAGATACCTTCTTTGAGGAAAAGGCCATTGGTGTCCGGAATCTCTGTCAGCTGGGAAGGCATGTGGCTGGCATCTGCTGGTTGTTTGCTCCTGGGTTGCATTGCTTTCAGCTTCTGTTTCCAGTAGCTTTCTCCTTAAGCATTGGTGGTTCTCACTTACCTTCTCAGGGCCAAACTCTGGACGACTTCTCTTAGCTTAGCATCTCTAAACTTTGGGGTCTGTGTCAGCTCTCAGCTCTCTTAAGGACTCCAGTAAACTAATTAAGACACACCTTGAATGGGTGGGGTCACCCCTCCATGGAAACAACCTAATCAAGAGATCCCACCACAATAGGTCTGCACCCACAAGAGTGGATTAAAAGAACAGTCTTTCCTGGGGTACATAATAGTTTCAAACTGGCACAGGTGGTATATGGGAACTCTGTATTTTATGTATGGTTTTTCTGTAAACCTACAATTTCTCTAAAAAATTTTAATAAAATAAGAAAACTACCAAAACTTTCCACCACCCTAAAGAAAAACGCTGTAGATTTCATTCATTGTATATCAGATAAGAAAAGTGGCTACGAATTAGAGTTACTCAAAAGTACAAATTGGAAGAAACTCACATGCAAGCCCCAAAAACCTATAATTATGGTAAATAGTTGATTAACAAATAGAATCCAATAGGTAAGAGTAAGAATTAGAAAGTTGTACAATATCCTTTATGCACCTGTTGGTATTTACTTCTCTCCATCTACCTTCCCTTGTCCCAGTCAAAACTAACACATCATATTTACCCTCAGCTCAAGGCCAAAGGCCTTATGGTGTGTCTTTGTTTTTTTCTGTCTCCCCACACCTACCACAGTGCCTGGCACAAAGATAGAATCCTTAAGCTTATGAAGTAGCCATAACCCACATTTTCATGATTGTGCTTTTTTTAGGGCTTACTGTGTGCTAGGCACTCAACTAATCATATCACATGCATTGCCTCATTTTAATCCTCACCATAATCCTTTCGGTAAGTATTGTGAACCTATAGTATAGATAATGGTAATAGCCCATGTTTATTGATTACTCACTCAATGGCTGGCATTGTTCCAAGCACTTTATATGAATTAATTTATTTAATCCTCTCAAGAAATCTATAAGGTGGGTACTATCATTATCCTTATTTTAAAGAAGAGGGAACTGAGGTATAGAGAGGTTAAGAAAGTCATCTAAGACTACCTAGTTGGTAAATAACAGAGTTTTGTTGATGCGGCTCCAGAGTCTACACAATTAAACCCTTCAGTACACTGCTCTCCCTAGACAAGCTTAGCTAAATTAAGTAACTTGTTTAAAGTAGCACAACTAATAAAGAGTTAAACTGGTATTTAAGCCAGGACTTTGCAATTCTAAAGCCCATATTCTTCCTACCAGTCTAAATACCCACTCCCCCAAGATAAAAATATTCTATATTTCCTTTGTGGCAAGCTTAAGATCTTTCTCTATAAGGGTGTCATTTTTTTGTAAAATCAACCTAGACTACCTGCCCCCTTCTTCAAATGGGTAAAACCTAGCACTTAACTACAGAACACAAAGCAAACATGCATATTTTCTAATACATGTCTTGTTTTCTCTCCTATATTATAATATTTATGGGAGTAAAAAAAATAGGTCTCTTGACAGTAACATTCTACTGAACATAAAGACCCATTAAGTTCCTGATAAATATGTTAAATAACCACAGATAGATTCATTTCATTAAAGGAAAGATCAGGGTATACTTTAACAACTGTCATTGATAATAAAAAGCTCTAAAGATGATTGCTGTGAGATGGAGAATAGCATGGAGGAAGTGTATTAGGGAGTGGACTTAGGATAAACACTGTGCAGGACCACAAGGAAGCAATTAGGCAGAGGAATAAGTTGACCTGCAACATAATCACAAGGCCTCAGCTGACCCCGGAGAGAGTTCTGAAGCTGGAATGCCCTTACAGAGTTGTCCCAGGTGAGGGGTGAGTCTAAACCTTTACACCTTTACAGATGAGTCCCAGTCTTTGACTATGAGCTGTGTGGGGAAGGGAACCTGACCTTGGGCGAGTTGACTCTTCATCTAAGAGCTTGCAGCTGTCAGCCAGCCTTCCCAGTAGCTAGGGGAATAAGTTCTCCAGACCTGGAGGGAGAATATGGGTGCACAACACAGCAGTCATAACAGTTCACCCCTTGTGCTACTCAGATCCTTTTGCTTCATGTAAATTCCGAGAGCAGCTCCTTCAGGACTTTGGTGAGAGGGCTCTTTTCCTGGCGAAAACCTATAAAAGGAAGGTCAGTGGAATGAACTGCATCCCTGCCACTGCTGCTGATATCAAGGCTACAGTTGATACTCATTTAATTCCAACTCTACTATTAATTCTAGATTTCTCTCACTCTTGGCTAATACCTCTCTTTGTTTAGGTGGTTTAGTTGGAAGGTTGACACAGACTCTTAACCATGAAGGATCTAAGCCCCTGGTTACCATGCCCTTCTAAAGCCGTGGCTGCTGAATTTATCCGTATACTATCAAAACTGGGTAATGGAAGTACTAAGAGAAGCCTCGGTAGACCTCTTGGGTGTTAAACATAGTCCTCCCTCCCCACATGTAGCAGCAGCAGCCCTGCTGTCTCCTGATGATCAGGTCCATCCCTACAAAGATGTAACTCCATTTCTGTCAAGAAATGATCTTGAAGTGTCTGAACAACAGCCATAGCTTAAAGATAATAGAACTCTTACTGTGTCTGTTGGTGGAAATGTTCCCCCAAGGAACCATGTCTAATCTAAATCTGCAAAATACAGAGTGGCAGGAACCAGAAGCACAAATTCCCCTTGTAGGTTTTTTGGTAAGTGGGTCCTCTCCTACTTCCACCCTTTGGTTCCTGAACCCATGTATTCTACCTATTAAAATGACACAGCACCATATAAAGCTTTAGTGTGCAAACAGCATATCCTAGCTGATGCCCCAGCATTGCCTTCAATCGGCCCTTCCATCATTCCATCATGTCGATGGCATTTAGGTGATGTGGTATGTGATAGGACCAGTGGATCCCATGGTTATGTGCCCATCACTTCATCCCCTTGCTGTAACATGGGTCCTTTGGTCTGACTCAATGTTACATGGAAGGTCATGTTGGTGAATCAAACACTGTAAGATATTGGTATTGCCAAGGGCTCTGTGAGTAGGAAAGGCAAAGCCGTATCTGGAACACATGCCTATTCCTGTTAGAACAAACTTCTGGCCCCTCCAGGATGGAAGAGGTCTAATGTAGTCGACCTGCCAACAAGGTCTTCTAGAGGCACAGTGCTATGTATCAACAGTTCAACGATGAGGTCTATTGCTAGCATATTGGATGTTCGGCAGCATTGATGCTAGATCAGCCTTGGTCAGAAGGAGCCTGCTATTGAGCCTATACATAACCTCCGTCTCTGCCACTATGGCTGCTCCTACATGAGCCCATCGTGCTAGCATTAAGGTGGCCCATGACAGAGGCTGACATCAACTAGCCAAGTTACTTTGTCCACAGTTATTTAGTGCCTCTTTGGTGGTGGATTTTTCCTGGTGGGTGTTAACATTTGCTGCAAAGATCTTCACACTTGTGCCTTCTCCCACTAATCCATTAACGTGCCTCCACCCAACCTCCTAGTCCCCGATCTTCCATTCTTTGTTTTAGGTCCCTAACCAACTAAAATATTCACCACTACCTATGAAACTATATATATTCTAATCTTGGGCTATTTCTCTTTTCTCACTGAGTAGTTGACCAGATGACTTGAAGCTTTGCCCATTGAGAGGATTTCCTCTCATAGCTATTTTTCCAGGCATTCCTGATCGACACTGCAGTGCGGCTGTGGTCCATTTTTGTCTTGCCCCCAGATACCCTGCCAGTCCATTCATGAACCAAACTTGAGCTTATGTTCTCTGTCAGTTTGTCATAAGAAAGTCCCCATGTGGATGACATGGGGATCTGGGTCACGGATTTGTGAAACGTGTGTGTTCCTCCAGCCCTATGTATGCTCGATCCAGTATCTACCATTTCCACCTTAAAATGCTAGACACAGCCAACCTTATGACTTGAGTCTGACAGAACCCAGCTCATGATGGGCAGTTACGGTCACTTGGTCAACTAGTGTTCCATGATCAGACACTCTTCCTCCCTACCAGGTGTTGGTAGCATGTCAGCAGCTGTTTTTCAAAAGGTATATAATTTTCTACCTCAGATGGTATGGAATTGCTACAGAATGCCGGAGAGTGCGTTATGTTTTGCCATAAACTCCACAGGTATCTTTTCCTATCACCAATCTCTAATATAAAGTCTGCTATATTTGCTGTAGAGCCCTTTCCAGCTCTGAGCCCCATCCAAAGTTGGCAGCTTTTAGTGTTCTTCCAGAAATGGGACAGAGTAGTATTCCCAAGTATAAAATGTGCTACATCTAGACCCAAAAAGACCTACCAGGTATTGTACTTCCTTCTTCATAGTGGGCGATCTGAGCTCCAATATTTTGTCCTACCATGCCCCAAACTCCCTAACCTCTAAAAATTTAACTGATGTGGTGAGTCCCTGAATCCTTGTAGGACTTTTCTCACCCTATGGAACACGTCTTACCAAGGCCTCCAATATACTTGCTAGTTCTTGCTCTATTAGTATGCTGTCATTGATATAGTGGACCATTGTGATGTTCTATGAGCTGCCAGTCAGTCCAGGTCTCTTCAGATGGTATTATGACAAAGGATTGGAGAATTAACATAGCCCTGAGAATAGACCGTAAATGTATGCAATTGTCTGCTTCAAAAGAATATAAACTGTTTCTGATCTTCCTTTTTGATAGGGCTGGTAAAGAGCATTTACCAGATGAATGACTGTCTACCATGTACTTATAACTGTGTAACTCTGCTCTAGCAAAAGGAATACAACTGGCATAGCTGCTGCTAATGGTTGAATTTGTAATAGTCTACTGTCACCCTCCAGGATCATCTAGTTTATGCAAGGCCCAAACTGCTGAATTAAATGGAGATGTTGGGGACCAGCATCTCTGCATCTTTTAGGTCTTTAAATGGTGCTATTAATCTCTGACATTCCCCCTAGGATGAAATAGATTTTTTATTACTATATTGGCAGGTGGGGAGCACCTTCAGAAGCTTCTCCTTGATCTCTCCAGTACAATATAGCTCCTACCATACAGGCCATGAAACCAGTGTGGGGATTGTGCTAACTACTAACTATGACCATTCTAATTATACATTCAGACACTGGAAAAATTACTCTTGTGAGCCAACAGACCTGGGTCAAGATTCCATTTATTACCTAAATGCCACACACACAACCCCCCATACCCCCACTAACAAGGAGACCATGATGATGCTTTGGGCCTCTGTGCCACCAAATAGCATACTTGGGAACCTAAACAGCTGTCAAGGTGATAGGCAAAATCTTCTAAGTGAAAAAAAAAAAAACCACTTTCTTCTTTCATTAAAAAATGTTGTATTTCATGCAGACTTTCATTGTTTTGTTTTCTTCTCAGTTCAAACAGACAATAATACCAGTCTCACTGCAATTATAAATAAGACACTAATACTTAATACCATTCTAAAATAGCTTTTAAAAATTACTGGGAACAAACTAAAAAATAAAAACAAAAAAACAATTAAAAAGTCAACCTAGATTCTGTGATGACTGTCCTTGAAATGTTTGATTATTCCCCCTTCCCCAATATATGATACCTGAGTAAATGGCCATAGGTCCCTTTGGTTAAGCATTAGGGTAATCACTGCTGTACATAGTTGCCATGGTGTCACAGAGTCCTTAGTACTGGGCCCCCAGCCTGCCTTTTAGACAGTGGGTTCCAGGTCTGAAAACTGGCTTAAGTAGGGAAACTGGTTTTTCATTGTAGCAGGTGCCCTGAGTCTCCTGATTATCCATCCTAGATCTTTCTGGTTAAATAGACTGAACAATAGCTTGGTTGACTGCTCAATTACCTTGCCTTTAGAGAGGCCATCGTAATTCTTTACAGGCCAGGCTCCCATGGTACCATTCTGACCTTGATGCTTATTATAATAATCGTACCACCTGGGTTCTGATAGTTGCACACTCCCACCTTGCTGAGTTGAGCCTCTATTATTTCGGAGCCCTGTAATTCCCACTGCTGTTAGTGAGCCCAGTTCTGTAATGATATCTCCTACCATCAAGCCTGTCCTTCAGAGGAGAGCAACCACAAATGGCTCAGTGATGCTGGTCCTTCTCACCAGCACATTCTTTATTGCTTTGGCCTTCCTGCAGAACAAAGTCACCTGGTGAGTTTTGTGATATTTCATAATCTATTCACTCTACCGTGCCCACTTCCTTAAACTTCCTTCTTCAGATACCAGCCATGGCAGTTCCTGCATTTCTACTTCACTAAAGAGGTATATGTCAGCTAGTTTCTGCAGAACCTTCAGTGTATATTACCTTTCTCCTCACCAGGGCCAGAACTTCCCTGTTGGTTTATATTGTAACTTAACTCTAGTCATTGGCCTCATGGCTGGGAGGTGAGGTGGGGATACATCTTGAGGGGAAGGTACATATTGTCCTGAAGGGCAGAGACCTCTTAATCATCATCAAGCAAGAGGAAAGCATTAGTTCTTAAGGAGGAGTGGGCCTCTTCTATACACACAGAGGATTCAGGGGAATTTGGGGAATGAATATTTGAATGTGGCAATTCAGGTGTCCTCATCTCTCAGGATCCCATTCTTTCCCAATCAGGGCCCTGACCTTGCATAGCATGTGTGACCAGTTCAGTAAGTTAACATTCTTGGGCCTCTGCTATTCTAATGATTAAGTTCTGGGCCTGGCCCTCATCTTTCTCAGCCCTTCCACTGCAGGAGAAAAGTTTCTTCATGTTGCCAAGGAGGCACATTGGTTTTTACATTTAGCTTTAACTGAAAGCTAAATGTTTGGCCTTTCATGGTCACTTTCAAAAGCATTAATTGCCTCCAGCAACAGCCATCCAATTCCATTGTTTCTTTAATTACTACTTCCCCATATTTCTCAACTGCCTGATTCACTGCATCCTAATGCACTTCCTTCCATTGGTATATCATTCCAGTCCTCAGCAGTGAAAGTTTTAACAATTGCAATGTTATCTTATATCTGTGCTCCATCTATGTCCAGGGACAGGGTCCTCATTGCCAGCTGGGCAGCAAGTGATCTAGCTCCAAAATCTCATCTCAGCATCTGCTTTCTAACCCTCCTGGCACCAGCTGTCTAAGTTGGATTCTCCAGGAAGCAACAGTGTGCAGAAAGTTTCTAAGTGAGTGTTCTCAGGAAAAACACCTGCGAGGGGAATGGAAAGAAGCAAGACCAGGTAAAAGAAGACATTGAGCTGCAAAGTAATCCCAACAAAGCCTCATCTTGACCCCTTGGGGAGCTTGGAATCTGTGGTGGCCCTTTGGAGTTGCCCCCATTTCTGATGAGGGGGCCAGCCTTTATCTGCCTATATCAACCAGACATTGGATGCGGGCTGCCCTGGAGAGGGGCATGAGCTTGGCAAAGTGGCTCTCTTCAGCCAGAATAATTTGAATAAATCTGTGCAGTACAGGACAGAATCCAGGACAATGATGCTGATGAACTTTTCAGGACTAAAGGGAACAGAGACGTGAATACCCTGCAGGTAGAGGAAGTGCTTCGGCAAGTACAACCCTCTTGCTAAGGCATAACAGTTTTTATCATGTTAGTATGATTTGATTCAAGTTACAAAATTTGCACTCATTATAAAATAATGTTAAAGATATTCTGTTGATATGACTTCTAGAAACATCTGAAGAAAACTAATCATTTCCTGAGTTTAAAATAGAAATCCCAAACAGCTTAACCCTTTGGTTATATTTCTGCTTTAATAGAGTAATTTGAAAATGCACAGATATCCAGAGAAAGAGGTAAAGGCATATGGGGCACTGAGAATACGGCTGTGCTTTAATTTGGGTCTTAAGTTTCTAACTTCTAAACAACATCCACTAGCTCTGCAAACACATCCAGTCATAGTTTAATAACAATACCTCTTGCACCATAAAACATGTCAAATGTCTACTCTATAAACTCATTGTGTTATATCTTGATTTTTTTTTTTTTTTGGTAAGAAAAGGGGCATATCTGTAATTCACATTCAGAGGCATGTTCCTGAATACTAAAAAGGTATGAAATATTGCCCATCAACTTACTTCTCAAACAATTTTTTTTAAAACAGCATAATTTATCCTTTTTTAAAGCAATTTTATGGACATGGGGAGTCCAGTTAATTTCATAGTAAGTTTGGTTGAATAGGATACAAAGAGAATGCAGGTATTTTCCAGACCAATATGATAGCTATCAGCATTAAAGCGTAAGCTTATAACTTTTAAAATTCCACAAGAAAAAAAAGTGACATAAATCTAAATTTGTTTTTAGATGTTTTAAAATTCCTATAAAACTTTTTGTCCCAAGATCATTTAACTAGGGTACACAAAAGATACTGAATACATTGCCTGGTGTCAAGGTGGGGAAACCCTCTCTTTTATCTAATAAAATCATCTTCTGATCCATCTTGATCCAAGTCCTGGTAGTCTGAGGGCAGATTCCTCTTGAAAGGTTGAACATTGTACTGGAGAGCATCATCCCCATCTACTGGTTCGTATTCTTGTTCCATCTCGGTCAGGAAGCCACCTCCAGAGCCCGATCCAGAGCCAGAGCCCGATCCAGAATAGTCCTCAGAAAGAGGGAACACCTCCTGCACATTCAGTAAGCTCTTCATTCTGAATCATGACAGAAGAACAACAAAAACACAGTAAAGTTGAGGCCTCGGAAGAGAATCTTAATTTTTTAAAGAATAAGGTAATAAATATGGTCACCCAGTTGCTCAAATTAAAAGTTAAAAGCTTCGATTATTCAATGCTTTAAAACAAAAAGCTGGGTCTTCCCACATGTTTGCCTATACTTATCTTACCTAACTCAATCCACTTAGCATTCCTATATCTACCCATTGCTGACTCACATAAAGTGTTAATTTCCTTATTAGTAGCATAACAATCCTATGTGTTCCTTTTTCCATTTTCTCCCACCAAATAAAGGACAAACAACTAAGTTATCCTAAACAGATGACATTTTCTCTTCATTAAAAATTTCCGAAAAAGCCCTAATAACTTCCTTTTTTTTAAAATTAAATTCCGTTTTATTGAAATATATTCATATACCATACAATCATCCATGGTGTACAATCAACCATTCACAGTATGATCATATAGTTGTGCATTCATCACCCCAATCTATTTTTGAACATTTTCCTTACACCAGAAAGAATCAGAATAAGAATAAAAAATAAAAGTAAAAAAAGAACAACCAAATCATTCCCCCCCATCCCACCCTATTTTTCATTTAGTTTTTTGTCCCCTTCTTCTACTCATCCATCCAAACACTGGATAAAGGGAGTGCTATCCACAAGGTTTTCATAGTCACACTGTCACCCCTTGTAAGCTACATCGTTGTACAGTCATCTTCAAGAGTCAAAGCTACTGGGCTGGAGTTGGGTAGTTTCAGGTATTTACTTCTAGTTATTCCCATACATTAAAACCTAAAAAGTGTTATCTATATAGTGCATAAGAATGTCCACCAGAGTGATGTCTTGACTCCATCTGAAATCTCTCAGCCACTGAAACTTTATTTCATTTCATTTCGCATCCCCCTTTTGGTCAAGAAAATGTTCTCAATCCCACGATAATAACTTCCTTTTGAGACATTCTTTGTAACAAGTATTATATTCAAACTCCTACCCCCCCCCCCAAAAAAAAACCCAAAACTTATCCTGCCTTTAATGTGTATTCATTCACATGTAGAGTACTGTAAGTTAAGGCCAATGAGTTTTTTTGAAGGTACTTAAGACATCAAGAAGCTAAAAATAGAGAAAGCAACCAGTGAATCTATCAACCTGAAGTCATTGTGACCCTAACAAGCATTCTGAGTGGAGGGAAGGAACAGAAATGCTACTGGAGGGGTTGAAGAGAGGAGGAGGGGGAGACAGCAATTCTTTCAGGAGGTGTTACGGTGAGGGGAACAGAGAATGGGGCAATAGCTAAAAGGGATGGAGTCAAAGGAGGGTTTTTTTTTTAAAAAAAAATTAATCAAAACGGATACTGAAGCGTTCTTGCTTGCTGATGGGAAGGAGATGCCAGGTTAGGGCTAACTGCAGAACTGAAGTCCTGGAGCTGTAGGGATAGGATCCCCAGCACCTAGGATGGTCTTAGGAGCTGCAGTGCCCAAAGTCCCACCAGGGAACTTTTCTGAATACTAAACACAGAGGGAACTGGTTATAGATGTGATGGGAGAGAAGGGAAACCAAACAGAGGGTGGTGAAGTAACCCAGAGATTAGCAACAGCCTGAAGGTACTTTCATTCCCAGGCTGGAGGGACGACAGAAGGAGGTGGTGTGATCTGAGCCCAGGGACTAGGGGCACCTGGTGAAGGCCGTGCCAGAGGTGCTGGCAAGGAGTGAGAAGAAACCCCCTGGTCTCTTGCTTTCCCACAACCTCCAGTCTCCCTTCTGTGCCTCCCAATAGCCAAACTCAGCTCTGAGCTGAGAGCCTGAGAAACGCACTGCCAGGCGTCAGCCCCCTTGATATAGAACTGGGCCAGGGAAGAACAAGGAATGGATCAAACCAGCCTAGGACTGATACAGAAATAGGGACCATTCACCCACAGTGACAAGAGGGAAGATATCAAAGGGAGGCTCATAGATGTTTGACAGCAAAAAAAGAAAAAAAAAAAAAATGTATGAAACAGTCATTCTGGAGAATGAATTATTCCCCCAATGTTTTAGATTGAATAGAACTATTATTGAAACCCATTGACTTAAGGTAACGGAGGATGCTGTAACACTGGGTTCAAACAGAGAACGGCCGCAAAGCTGCATGCATTTTGAGAATCACAAATAAGCAATCTCTAAATCGGTAAATGCCAGTGATGAAGGGGGGTCTCCAGGATCCCCAAAGTGATGACGGGTACATCTGGTTTGGGGCTTTGAGAATGATTTTCTAGGTCTGAGCCTAAAGATTAGAACTTTTATGATCATTTTCTGAATATATTTTTGCTACATGCTATGTAAATTCAATATTCATTGACATAGTGGATTCCAATATAATTTGATTTTGATACTTATGAATTCCTATTGGATTAAAAAAATTTTGCAGGTTTTATCTGATCAAGAATAGTTCAATTTTTTTAGTCATGGCCATTTTTTCTCCCTTTTCCTAATTTTAAAAATTGAGATATAATTCACATACCATAAAATTCACCTTTTAAAAATGTACAATTCAGTCATTTGTAGTGTAGTCACAACTATTACCACCATCTGATTCCAGAAAATTTTCCATCAGCAGTCACACCTCATTTTTCCCTTCCCCTGGCCCCTAGCAATCACTAATCTACTTTCTGCCTCTTTGGATTTGCCTGTTCTGGACATTTCATATAAATGAAATCATATTATATGTGGCCTTCTGTTTCCGTTTTCTTTCACTTAGCATGTTTTCAAGGTTCATTTATATTGTAGCATGTATCAGTACTTCATTCCTTTTTATAGCCCAAGGATATTCCATTGTATGACCATACTACATTTTGTTTATCCAGTCATCCATGGATAGACTCCTATTTGATATTAATCCAATAGAGTGTGTTCTACTTACATAACTAAAACAATGTTCAATCATTTTCAATACCTACTGGTGAAAAGTACTCAATTCTTGTCCCCACAACAACCCAAAAACCTTGCAAAAATGTAGATACATCATGTGTATTCACACATCTCAAATGCAAATAAATATAGAACAGTTTTATGATTTGCTGTGCAGTTAAAAACCAAACCAACAAAAAAGCAGGAGCTTGAAGGAAAACATTCTTGCCACTTCCATGCCAAGATCAGAGGTTGAGAAACAGTGACCATTTTAAAATTGGAGAAAATCCACTTACGGTAAAGAGTCAGTCCTCGGAGGGAGGAGCCTGTTAGATTCACCAGGAGGCAGGTTGAACACTGGTCCCTTCTCCTCAATGCAGTTTGCAGAATTACTGTCTGGGCTGCAGCGCACCCACTGGTACCTGGCTCTCCGCATGGGATAACCTGTCAAACAAGGAACTCACGCGGTTAACAAGTATCTCTCACACACTTCTAATCACTCTGTCCCCAAGGAGTTCTGAATTAAATACACACTAAATTTGGAAGGCAGTAGGGTGTGGGCCAGTTTTAGGCCCTTTAGTGTGACAGCAGCACCCACTATGAGGCAGCCTTTTATATACTGGAATCAGCTGCCTGGGTGAGTCCCAGCTCTGCTGCTGGAGAGCTGTGAAGTCTTAACTTCTCGGAGCTTCATCATAAAATAAAGGTACTAATATGATAGTGTATCTTACAAACTTGTAACAAAAATTAAATGAGAAAACACATGTAAAGAACTTTGTGTATTGCCAGGCAGATGGTAAGCACCTGAAAATATTTACTATTATTGTTTTCGTGCTATCATCTCCACTTTACACAAAGGAAAACTGAGGCCACACAGGTGCCAAGCAGAGGTCCCAGGATTCAGACAGATATCTGACTCCCCAGTCTACCTCTTCTCAAAGAGACAAGTCAAGCCACGTTCAGAAAGGTTACGGGGCACACCGATAGTACCTGAGATATCACACAGCCTTAGTTCTTGTGTTTAAGACCGTGTGGTGTGCTAGGAATAAGAAGATTAAAAACTTGCCCTCTTTTTCTCTTTTGCACTGAGATCAGAGATTTCACAAGAAACAAGCCTCCTGTATTTACAGAGGGACAGCCAGCTTGTGGTATCCTAGTCAATCACGGCTTCTTTCATATTCTTTTCATGTTTCTACGGAAAAAGTTCCAAATCTGGCATTACGAGATTATACGGTAGATCCCTTCAGTGGCTCACCAAATGAAATTCTTCATTCCTCAATTTAGCAAGCACTGAGGACTGGTGGTGAGAAATATTTCACCACCCTTCAAACAGTTCATCTCTTCTCCACCCCAAGCACATACTTTATTCAAACAAGTGCTGCTAATAACCACCTAGCAAGAAGGAGCACATCTAGAATTCTTGAAAAGCAGAAAAAGTGGTTTTAAAGCCCAGCACACTGCTGTCCCAAACAGATCAGAAGGTTAATGATAAGATTTAAAAATACAAAAAACAATGCTTCAGACACTCACTGCAGAATTGTGTGTCATAGCAAAAGATTGGAAAATTAAATGTCCATCGACCTCAGATGTAAATTAAAGTATAGCCCTTCAATACTATGTAGCTATTAAAAAGAATGAGGCAGCTCTCTGTGTACTGAAATAGAATAACCTCCAAGGTATATTGTTAAGTAAAAAAAAAGTAAGGAGCAGTATGCATAGTGTATTATCATTTGTGTGTTTGTGTTTGTAATACATTTACATACATGCATATACATATGGAACATCTCGGAAAAGATGCACAACAAACCAGTTGTCTTTGTGAACAAACTGGGCGACAAAGGAAGGAAGGAAACTGACTTTTCACTGCATACCCTTTCCAACCTTTTTGATTTTCTGAGCCATATGTATGCCTTACCTAGTCAAAATTAGTTATTTTTATTTTTAACAGGCTAAGGTGGAATTGACTTACAATAAGCTGTACATATTGAAGTGTCCCATTTAATGTTTTGACACATGCATACACCTATAGAACCTTCACCAGAATCAACATAATGATCACCCCCAAAAGTTTCCCTGTGCCCCTTTGTAATCCTTCTACACTCCCTTCCTCCAGATAACCAGTAATCTGTTTTCGTCATTATATATTAGTTTCATATAAATTTTCTATAGATGTACTCATACAGCAACGGGTCAAGTGTTTCAACTCGGAGACTCTACCTTTTACAGTACTCTGCCCTAGAAATGGAGAGTCTGTTTGGATATTCCTTACATCTAGACTGCTTCTTTGCAGTTTTTAAAAATAACATTTCTCATCAAAGGAATGTGTTCATATAGAAATTTTTGAAAAATGTCGAAAACAAAAAGAAAAGAAAAATTACCCTGACCTCATTACCCAACCACCTGGAGACCAGGCATTGGGAGTGTTGCTTTTTGATCTTCTCCCCTGGGCATCTGTGTTTTTGGTGAGTAGGCACAGATTGTGTCCTGTTCTCTTCTCACAGAAGCTATCAGAGGTTAAAACGAGGTCGAGACTATACAAAGCCCATACTTCCCCTTTTTATGTCAGTGAGGTAGAGCCAAGTGCTTTGTTCTTCCAAGACTGAAGACTGGAGAACTTTTCAAAATGTTCTTTTCCCTGGTGACTTTCTATTATGTCTACTTATATTCAATTTTGTCCTGGCTAATATCTCTGATTAGTTTTATAAATACAGCATTGCCCAATTTTACATCATTAAAATATAAAAGATACATGAAGCTGTGCACCTTAGTATTATTTAAAACAGGGGAACACAAGAAAAAAATCGAGTCAACAATAGAAATAGATAAATTATAAGGCATTCACTTATGATGAAAAGAATATTAACTAAATGGTAAAAAAAAGTAGTAGTTATGAAGAAGATTGTGTAGCATCACAGGAAAACCCATATTTAAAAAGGAGCGTGAAAAGCAGACTGCCACTTTGTATGAATAACAATTCTAACTACATAAATAGATATTGGGAAAAAAACTGGGAGAAACATTAAAAAACTATAATTAAAGTAGAAAGAAAATAAATATTCTCCCCTTTTTTTTTCCTTTCTTTTCTGTCAAACTACCATTTGATCACAATCTTCCCCATGGTTCCTGAATGTAGCCTACAATGCCTGTTCTGGACGGCAAAGTTGTCCAAAATGGGTGAACTGTCGCTGCCTGGAGCCTGGGGATAAGGCGGGCAACATGACCTTGGCCAGCTTACTTAGCCTTGTACCTCAATTTCCTCATCTGTGAAATGGGGATAGTAATAGTTCCATCTTTGGGGGTTGTTTTGAAGAATGAATGAAATAATAAATGTTAAGTTCTTAGAGTAGTCCCTGGCACCACGGTTAGAGCTCTTTAAATGCTACCTGTTATGATGAGGAGGAGGAGGACCCATCTCTGATAGCAGACAGCCTGCAGAGACTGGAATTTAAATTACCATTCTACCACTTACTTTTCTGAGTCTCAATTTCTCATCTTTCAGATTGAACTAATGATATATACCAAAGACTTCCTGTTTAAACGAGACAGAAAGTATGTGAAGCACCTCGCGCTGTCCCTTGCACATGGTTATTTACTAGGAGTTCAGCTCCTTTCTCTCTCCCATCTCAGAAGCCCCTGCAGGCAGTGGGGATCAAACCGCACATTTCCTCCCGCAGGGGGCGATGTCCTCACAGTCTATGCCGCTGGACCAGCACTATCCAGTGGAAACGTAAGGCGAACCACATATGGAATTTTAGATGTTCTAGCAGCCATATTAAACAAAAATAAAAACTGGTGACATTAACTTGAACGTATTTTATTTAAACTGATACATTCAAAATATTGTCATTTTAGTATAATCAATATAAAAGTTATTAATGGGATATATTACATTCTTTTTTTTCATACTGAATCTTCCAGATCTGGTGTATACTTTGCACTTAAGGCACACCTCAGCTTGGACTTGCCACCTTTCAAGTCTCGATAGCCGTCGGTGGCTGGTGGCAACGGTAACCAGATAGCACAGGTCTGGACAGTCCTCTACAGGCGGCCGATTCACTATCGGGCTGTGCCAATTTTTGCTCCATTGGAAAGGAAGTGAAACAGAAGAATAAAACTAGTACTTTATGAGGAAGCATCCAGGTGAGAGATCACATCCCTCCATTGGTATAACAAATACCATCTTGGTAAACTATGCTTTAAAAAATCTTCTTTCTAAAATGCAAAATTCCTCCAGAGTTCAGAATCTCAGCTTTTAAGACATGCAAAGAAATCAAAGACAGAAGTTCTCCCACCCGAAAGTCTAATTTGGGTCTGAGGACTTTAAATGTTTTTTAAAATACACACAAAATTCCCAAGTTATCTATTTGAGAAGTGTTGGCAGTATGTAAAAATTCACCAATGGGTGCTGTTCCTTAATGTAAGACTATCTTGACTATCTTGCTTGAGGAAAATGTCTTATGATTATCATAATTTAAAAAATAAAAAGAGAGTAAGCTTGTGGACAGAAAGGTCCCACTTATGCTGGTTAATTTTGTGGTGGATTCCAGGGGAAAGAATGATTTTTATTTGGAATCCCTCTTCTCAATGCCACCCCCGACACACACACACCCAAAAAAGGTCACTAGTTCTGCTTTACCAAAATACTTCACATGAGTAAATGTTACCAGAGAAAACAACTATCCCCAGTAGTCTCTATCTTTTGATACTTCAGTACCAATTTTTTCAACAGTCACAATTTACTAATTTCCCAGCCTTAAGGAAGACTTACTGCATGCATAATAGAGAAATTTAACCAGAAATTGCCATCCTAAAAAAAGACCATTTTGATTCATTCAGAATGGTAGCATTTAAACAACAGCATCATTATCTAAGTTAGAGTTACTTCCTATTTGCCTATCAGCTCCCTAAGGTGGATAAGGCTCCCCAACATTTGCAGGGTTTGACAAAGTTATAAAAACTTCGGAAGTTTATTTTCAATTTCTCCCTCTCTATTCCTCAATTCAAAGTAAACACTATAGGAAAGCTTTTTGTTTTGTTTTAGAGAAATTCCCTTAGGGCAACCAAATTGCAGTACAAAGTTCATTAACTCTGACCTTAAAATTAGCTGACCAGTTCTGCCATTAAGTAGTCATTAGGGGCTGTAAGCAAGTCTCTTAAACTTTTTGCATGAGATTAATGTAACGAACAAATGAAATGATGAAGGTAGTAACCAGTTTTCTTGTCTTTCAATTGGTGCTAAGTCCTCCTCGCAGGGAAAGTGATGATCATCCCCATGAATGGATGTGAAGTCTCTGCAGACATCGCGGCCCATGCATGGAATTACTAGCACCACTGTGACCTAGGAGACAGACTGGATGGTCTGGTCCTGACCCCTATGGCCACACTTACTCATAGATTTTCCATTTTCTCTCTTTACGTTCATCTTTGAAAAAAAAGTTCAATAAAAGTTTAGGACTCACAGCCTCAACGATAACCATGAGCTCCAAATTAAATAGATTAGCCATCTATGCTCTCCAGGGTCTCACACACCATTTATTTCCACACTGTATTTGACTTTGCAACAGGTAGACTGTGTTTTGCCCCACGGCATTACTTAGGGTTGACTTACAGTAACATAAGATGCTTTGAATATGCTCAGTAAAAGCAAGTCACAAGCCTAGTTAATATGATCAGTTCAGCCAAATCAATGGGTTGAGTAAAATTGTTTTAAAAGTGGAGGAAGAATCGTCAAACCATATTTGGCATCTCATGGTCACACGATGAAATGGTGTGGCTCGCTGCATTCTAGCTTTGTGTTACTGTGACTCACACAGGCAGCTGTGGGGATCTATTTCCTTTTGCAATCACATGGGGGCACCTGTCAAGCCCTTGCATATAGCACGAAGGGCACTTCTCCTTTGGAAGCTCCCTAGTTTTTCAGTTCATTTAATGTCTCTTCTTTAGTTTCCTTTTCCAACAAAGGTCGAATATACCAAGTGACGATATAACTGCTAGTATTTTATTCACTCTCATATTGCTTTGGTTTCTTTTTTCATATCTTTCTCTCTTTCTAATGATTACATAAGGAACATTTTTTTGTTTTAATTCTGGTGTTCCCTTAGTGGGGAATGTGACATTTCTGGGAAATTTACATAGCTCTGTTCGGGGATATACCCAGCTCCCATTGATCATTCAAGTCTGGGCTACAAAAATGGATCCCACTGTTCTCGATCTTGTCTAGAGCACACAGTTACTAAGGAATTATTTCATCAAGCTGAAGATGTTTCACAAAAGATACAAGTAAAGCCTGCTCCCTGCAATCGATAATGTTTTATACTTTAAAAAAATATATAGATTAATGGAAAAGTTTCAGTAACACTTGCTGTGTTTTCTCTCAAAATTAGCATAACTGGAAGAAAGTAATCTTAAAAGTTTCCAATATATAATGAATGTGTATCTGAGATCATCGTAAGATTTCATTTCCAACGGAAGTATGAACATGACAATGAGAAGTCACTTCGAAGAAACAAATTCAGGGCATGTATGTCACTGTGACTCAACATTTCCTTTACGATTTGGGGGAACAATGTTTTTCTACTATAAATTCTGCCATCCTTTTAGCAGTCCATGACTTTCTGCCTTATTTAGACATAATCCCTTGTTTACCAGAGAAGAAATTACATTTTTCTTACAAATTGATCGTTTTCATTTTCTTAGTCATTAAAGGTTTTAAATTGTTTCTGTCTGACTAAGCAACTCTAAATAATAGAGAAATTTAAAAAGTAATTTCCAAATGTGATCTTTCTCTGAGCAACAGTGCAAATATTAAAATTCTTCGGCATCTCTTTGAGAGAGGGTTTGCATTAATTATGCCTAACTAACCACAGGTGAATTTTCACTAAGAACCAAGTTAAAATTGGAAGGGAAAAGAAGTCAAACTCACCCCTATTAAGAAATAGCAGTTCCCAGTGTTAAAATAAATATGACATAACCACAATGCATAATAACTTGGAATTGATGTAGAAACTCAGGAGTAGGTCAGTAGATATCCCCAAAATACTCAAAGATGCCATCTTTTCCTTGCAACAGACACACGGGTTATTTTCTATATTCCTTTCTTAAGCTTTTTTATTTATAAGCCACACATTTCCACCCCAAAAAAAGTAACACAGCTCAGTCATTGTAAGACTTCACAAGGCTGCACCTGTCTTGGAGTTTTAATTTTTCTTGGCACCAAACTCAGCTGAACTCACCCCAAGGAGATCAGCCACCCCAAACTCTGCCTACCTTCCCACAGTATTTTAAATTCTGTACCTTAATATGAATATAGTCATTTGTATGGGTGCTGGGGTTTACAAAGAAGGTTGCAGAAGAACAACCACTCCTGGGTCTTCTTACCTTGAACTGAAGATTCCCCAATCAGGATGGAGAGAGCCAGGACAAGCCTACCACACTGGAGGAAGCTCAGCATCGTGACCAGCCCAGCACGCTCAGCCCCCAGCCGCTGCACACCAACCTCAAGATTAGGAAGTGCAGCAGGGTGCTCGCTGTCCGTTTTAGAAAAGGTTCCGAAACCTCAAACCCTGCCCAGAACACACGTCACAATTTCCTGAACAAACAGAAAGAGATCCACATCAGAATCTAGAAGAACAAAAAAAAAAGCTGCAAAAGCAAAATAACTATTCATACCCATTATGAAACTGTGCTGGACTCTCCCCAAGTTGGCTTTTTCAGAAGTTTTTGTTGTTTGCCACTTGCCTGTTAAAATTTTGTCCCCACCGAAACAGCAGAATCAGCATTCGGGGCAGTTTGTTTTTACTTTCTTCAGGTAACAATCTAAATGGGAGATTGCTAGCATTAAGAACCCACTGCATTACTGATGAGATAAGGAGCCAGACACCTGTTCATCACTGAGCAACTTCAACATAAAATGTTCTCAATTCTCTTTCTCATCAAAGAGGAGCATAACTCACTGAACCACCTCAACAAGTGAAACTTCAAAGCTGAGCTCTAATTTAGAAGAATGAGTTGTCGGATTTCAGATAAATGATTGCTTCTTCGTGGACTCAGTTTCTCCTGTTGGGTCCATGGCTCCCTCTACCTCAAGAGACTAGGGAGGATTTTCAGTTACGGAGGAACTTGGTAGAAGAGAAAAATTATTGCACATTCCTCTGCTTCCTCAAACCAAGAATTTCTCATGAGTTTGATCTTCTTTCTAATTTCATCTTTTCTCCTGATAAAATTTTCCAACTTGATTTTTGGGGGCTTCTGCCCTTGAATGAGCTAGAAACCAGGAAGGAGGGCTAAGGTCTCCTTCTGGTGGGCTGCTGGACTTCAGAAAACACACACTATGGCCCCCCAGTAAGTAAAGAAACAGCCTTTTCCCCGAGGAACACCAGGTATAGGCTCCAGGTTAAAGAACATAATAAATACAACAGCTTATCACTTGGGGCACACGCTTTTTTCTTACTTCCTTTCAGTATTCTACCACTTTCTATTTTAACACTGTCTGTCCCTCCAGCTCCCCCAGACAGTTCAGTACACATGCCCCGCTTTCCATTTTCCTCACCACTCTCGCCTGTTCTTTGACAGGAGGGAGGAGTTTCCCTTCTCTTGTTTTAGGCTTCCTGCTGATTCCTTTACCATTTCCTGCTAAGGTCAGGCCTCAGAATCTTATCGCTGAGCAGCTGCAGAAGGAGGCAAAGAATATACATTTTGACCTTCCTCAAAAGCCTCTCAGAACCATGCAGAAGTGTTCTCTGCAGCCGAGGGATTCCTCAGTGCGCAGCACCAACCCCCAACTCCCAAGCCCGGCACCCTCCCCGCTATGGAATATTGGTTTCCGCCTGATATATCAGGTCTTTGGTCACTTTTAATCCTACCCCCAATTTAAAACCTTGGCACCAAAACAATAGTTCCTGTCAATAAGTTGTAATACATACCAGGCAACTCTCAGAGCTCATTAAAGCCTGTGCTTTAAAATGGTAATTTGGGTATTTTTATCCCTCCTTGGGTCTTGGGAGATTTTTTAAAAAAACCTTGGTAGTATTCATAAGCATTCGCTCTTCTCCCACCACAATGACATCGGGTTTTTTTTTTTCCAAATACGCTTCCTCCAGGCTCATTTCGTTAGTCTTCTTTCAAGCACACAGGAGCAGAACAAATGCACACCAGCAGCCCGAAGTCCTGGGTCCAAGCCTGTCTCCCTTACTCACCAGCTGAGTGACATTGGCCACTTACTCGTCACACTTCCATTGTCCTAACATTGTCCTAACAGTGGTGGGAAAAGCCAACGGGAAGGTGGACACGGAAGCACGTGGCACACATGTGAGGGTGCTGGGTCCAAGCTCAGCTGGAAATTTGTTTTCCATCATTTTAAAGGACCAATTCTATTCCAGAATTAACCCTTCATATACCAGACAACCTAAATGCACCTTCTCTACTTCACATTCAATTGATTTGCCTGTAAAATGGATATCCTTATTCCTTAACAATCACCCTGGAATATGACAGAAATTAGTTCCTCATTGTCTAAGAAAGTAACATAACCCCCAAAAAGGAGTATCAACATTGCTTTTCACTAGCTTTGGATTTCAGGGTGTTCTTTGTAAAAGGTGAATCTAGTTAGAGAGCTTGGAACTTCCCACATCTCAGCTCAGCAGACTATTTGGTAAGATAAATTGAGGTTTTCAGAAGAGAGACTGAGGGCAGCACAAAACTGTTCCAGGGATGACCGCAAGGCTCACTTCTTTTTCTAAAGCCCCAGGTGAAAGATCCCACCACTAAACACCCTCTAGGACTTTTTCTTGGCTCTTTACTAAGAGGGTCTTGAATTTCCACTGGGCATTACACAAAAAATAAAGAGCAAATAGATCCTGTATCAAATCTGTCTCTGGAGGCTTAAATTAGGACTACCCTTGCAAGAATTTTAGATATCTAGAACTAGAAAGGAACTTAGAAATCATCTAGTTCTCCTTTTTGTGAAAAAAAATGCAAGTCTAGAAAAACTGACATGACTTGCCCTTGGTCACACAGTCAGTAGACGGCAAAACCAGGATTAGAACTCAGGTTTCCTATTTTACAATCCACTGAATAGAGGGGAGGAATGAAGGGGAAACGAGATTAAGATTTTAAAACAATCAGAAGTCTTCCTTTTAATCCTTTTCTTTTAGAGATACCTACTGTAGTGTTGGGGATTGAATCATGTCTCCCACAAAAGGCATGTTAATATTCCAACCCCTGGTCCTGTGGGTGTGAGCACATTTGTAAACAGGACCGTTGAAGAAGTTATTTAAGTTAAGGGGTGCCCAATTTGAATGAGTGTGGGCTTTAATCTAATATGGCTGAAGTCCATAAAGCAAAGGAAATTGTACAAAAAAGCCATGGGGAGAAGCCAGAAGCTGGAAGCCAACAGAACCCAGAAGAGAAAGGAAAAAACACCGCTGTGTGCATTGCCATATGACTGAAAAGCCAGGGACCAAGGATCTCTGGCAGCCAGCTCCAGAATGCCAGTCTTTGGGAAGAAAGCATCATCTTGCTGATGTCTCGATTTTTTACTTCTCCTAGCCTCAAAACATGAGCCAATAAATCCCCATTGTTTAAGCCAATCCATTATATGGTATTTTTTTAGCAATTGGGAAATGAAGACATGTAGTATTTATGTTTGGATTGATTAAATGACTGCAATTTGCTTCAAAATAATCCAGTTTAAAGAGGGGGAATGAATTGTGGGTTGATAATTGCTGAAGCTGAGCAATGGGTAAATGGAAGTTCATTATACTAGTCTCCCTACTTTTATATATGTTTGAGAATTTCAATAAAAGTGGTTTTTTAAAAATTATCCTTTTAAAAAAAGTATCTTTGGAATCCATGTAAACAAGAAACCATCTCCTTAAACCATCTCCTAAGTAAAAAACAGGGAATTTGCAAAATCAACAACAAAAAAGTCTATTTTCTTTAAAAAGCAACTTATCCATGGCTCTCGGCCACCTTCATGTTTCCCATTCTTTCAATCCTACTCTCATTTCCACCTGCTCTGCTTTAATGGATGAAGAGACTGTGGTGAAGACAGAAATGTATTGATGCTTCTGGTCCCAAAAAAGCAGCTACCTCTTGGTCTCCTCACCAAATAACAATAGATGGATCCCTGCAGCCCAGAGTCCTGGAAAGAGAGGCTCAAGGGCATCCCCGGCTGGCCCCCAGGTGCCTCCTTCCCCAACTCTTTCCTTCTCAACACAAGAGCCTCACATCCAGCTTCCCAAGGGCGAGATTTCTGCCCCTTATTAAAGGTCTTCCCAGACCTAGGCCAGAAGTCTCTCTAGTTGTTGCCAACTATCTAACGGTTGGAGAACTCATTATTTTAATCTTGTACTGGGAAAGGGGGGAAAGAGCTCCTCCCCTCATGGTTTACATCTGTAATTTGAGTAGAAGAAAAACAAGACATAGAAGAACTTTTCAAATACCACGTAGAATCTAGTAGAATATTATATTCCAATTCCAAAATTATAGGGCTTTGAAGAAGAACCAAAAGTTGCAAGGGATGAGCCACACAATTTATATTATTGATTTAAATAACTGGGATCAGGAAGACACAGTACTTCTCTTGGGAATATTTTCACAGGGATCAGAAACATTGTAAACAAATCTCTTAGGGAAAATCTCAGACATAAGGAAATAGGAGTGGATCCTCTGAAACCAAATCAAGAAAGGGGACCCTTATTTGATTTCTTTGTTTTACCTTTTCCCCAAGATATGCTACTTATCAACACTATTTTTAAATAGTTTTGTATCTTTAGTAAACTATCTTTCCTATGTAAAAAATTAATAAATACTGACTATAAAAAAGTGTGCAGTTGAGTAGTGGTGAGATTTAAAAGACAATCCCTTATCATCGCTCACTCAGAGATTACAACTGCCATCTTTTTGGTGTGTGCTGCCTTTGGTAATTCAAAGTGGTACACTGCTCCCTAAGGCTTTGGGTTCCCTCTTATTTCCTTTATTTCATACCCTACCCTGTGGGACACTACCCAGCCCTACAGTTGTTCCTGGATCTCAGTTGTCACTTCCAGCCATTCCATAACCAATCCTTCAAATTCACCCCCTGAACTCCCTCCAGAGATAAGGAAACTCTCCAAGTTCCCTAACATAGTGAAAATACTTACTAGGCTTCACCGCTCCTACTTTCTATTCCCAAGAACACGTTCTGAAATTGCACTCATGTACCTGCAATTATATTTAAGTTTATCAGTCACCATGGAAGAGAGAAATTCTTTCTCCTTAATTTTAACCACAAAACAACCAGATCTTCAACGGCCTTTAGATTTCAATCCCCAGAAGTTGACCACATTTACCAGTAAGTTACTACACTTTGGTCAGTTCTTATTTTTTGCCACTCTAGGCTTTTTTTTTTTTTCCTCTCTTTCAATGGAAAATGAACAGAAATGCTTAGTGAAGTACTATTTGGAAGCCTCATTGCCTCCCATTTTATTATACTGAGGTGGTAAAACTATTCTCATGGAGAACTTTTTACACCTCTCTATCAATCCCTTAAGAAGAATGAAAGGATATAGCCACACTCTATCCAAAATAATAAAAGCTACTGCTGGAATCAGTTGTTCCTTTTCTGAATTCAATGATATGCTCTACAATTTTTACCTTTATTTGACTATATCCCTAAGTGGACTAAACCTTCAGAGAGTAGGTTGGCAAGGACCAGTATATCTCCACAAAGGACTAAATGAATAAATGAATTTCCTATTGAATTCTTAAAATTTTTTTGCATATGCTAGACCAACTTTATAACAGGGATGCAATTGTAGAATATAATGAACTCAAATAACTGTAGATAACCATGGAATTTCTAGACAAATGACTTTAATTTTCTTTATCTTTTCCAACCTATTTCAAACTTTGGAGGACAAAATTATGTATCATATTAGTAATAAGGAAAAAACTGTCAATAAAAATGGTTTGATTGCTGATAAAAATTTAAAATGTATATTAATGGATAGCATACCTGGTATAACATCCCTAGAGGCCCAATGAGACTAAAAATGTCAGATCAGTGGGAATCCACAGCACTTCTTGAGGGATCCCTTGATAAATGTATTTTGCCTCAACTGGGCTTCAAGGCAATGTAGCTGGGAACACCATAGAATAGAAGAAAGGCAAATAGTAATCAGGGAGGCTGAAAGGAAAGAAAATGTGTGGATTAAGGAGGCAGTCCAAATCTCATCACAAATGAAACAAGATTAGGGTTTGTTTTTTTCAGAATCTAGAACACCCATGAGGTAATAATAGTGCTGGCTCATGGGGAGTGGAAGCGAGAGGCTGTCTTTTCAAGTACTTGGAAATAGGGAAATGAGACCATCTTCAAGCAAATTTATAATGAATAGGAGGAAAGCCATGTAAATTTACCCCAAAAAGACAGACTTCGGATTGGGAGTGGGGGAGGACAGAAGAGGAGAGGAGGTCAAAGACCTCAGCCAGCCTTCCCTAAAGCACTTCCTACCTGGAAACCCAAACTGGAAACTATGAATTGGATCAGTGTGGGTAGGGTAGTCAGGGGGAGTAGAGGTTGTTGTACCTCCCTCTTCTGGACTAGCGGGAATGGGTCAGCAGGACAGGTCTGCAAAACTCCTCCTTCGTGGGACACCTGATGCCGTTTTCTGATTCAGATTAATTCATCTAGAAAAATATGGACTCGGTGTCCAGAAAGTTGATGTCTGCTCTCACCCTCAAAGCTTCTGCCTTTGGTTCATGAGGTTCCCTTTAGAGCTAAGTGAAAATATTCATTAAACGTGTGGGCTCTGCAGAATCAATTCACCTGCCCATCAAGGCTGGCTTTTGAGCAATGCTACTTCTTAGAGCTCCTGAGCAGAGCCCAACACAGCTACTTCATACCATCCTAATCTCTACCTCAACTATTAAGTCTTAGCTGATAATCCAGAAATTCCCTAGATGAAGGTATTATCCCAGCATTTGCATCTTAATGGAGGATGATAATCATTGATAGGCTGATGGTTTTAGTATCTAAAGCCTCATGGCAGTTAGAGTTGAAGGGTAGGGATGGTAGGGGCAAACAGAGCTTGTTCAATATATCTCAGTTCAAAAGCACTCTCTTGGAATTGCAGGATTTGCCCTGCACTCTTGTTCACTATGACCGAAAGACCACATCTCAGGTCTTTCTGGTTATCATCATGGTAAGTTGGGAGAGTCAGACTAGCCCACCCAAACTCATTCCTAAGAATCAGCTTCCTGTCACTTAGAACTCTGCTGTCTAAAATGCTAGGCACATGTGACTAGTAAGCACTTAAAATTTGACTAATCTGCATTGAGATGTGCTGTAATTGTAAAATACCATCAAGTTTTGAAAGTTTAATAAGGAAAATATTTCCTCAATTTTTATATCAATCACATTTGAAATTATATCTTGGATACACTGGGTTAAAATATTATTATTAACTTCACCTGTTCCTTTTTGCTTTTTGAATGTGGCTACTAGAAAGTTTGAAATTATATATGGTGGTCTGCATGTGTGGCTTGCATTATACCTCTATGGAACACTACTGGCTTAGTACTCTTTCAAGATTAAGGGAAATCTTGGTTAGGAACAAGAGTGATGTATGACCCAAAAGTGTGTTTGCACAGAAAATCACCTGCTAAATAGGCAGCCCTGAATGAAAACCACTCAGACATTGATTAGGAAGAGCCCATGTAACCCAAAGACAAAAGGACCCGCCATCAGCTGTTTCACCAGGCCATTCTAGGTCCTGTTCTAAGGACTTCATGCGTCTTAATTGACTTGGTGCCATTTTTATCTATTTTTCAGATGAGGAAATAGAGGTACAGAGTGAATTAAATGAAGGTGGGATTTGACCTCTGCAGCCTGACTTCAAAGTCTGACCCCCCTTACCTGTTCTGTGACCCCTCACCTGGGCTCACCTTTCTGAATGTGCTTTGCTGGGAGGATTTTCTTCATTCCTCCTTTTCCTCGGCCAGCCCACCCTGGCATTAAAAACCCAAACACTCCTGTCTGTTGTGGGGAGGGAAAGCCCTTCCCTAGTATCACAGGGCTCCAAATTCTGGAATTTAGGCAAAACCAAGTGCCTGACCATAGGATGCTCTCAAATCCCGCCGTTTAGCAGCTCAATGGGTTGGAGGAGGCGATTTGGCATTTCTGCTCTCTATAGCCTGAGGGCTAGGAAATTTTATCAGTTTAAAAAAAAAAATTGTCAAAGACCGTTTTTCACTTTTTGCACAATACTTTCCAAACCTTCCCAACGGACAGTTGGCTGCTTGCGTCTGTTCTGAACTCGCAGCTAAGGAAATGGTCTCAGGGAGCAGCTGAGGGGGGCCTTGGAGCGCGGCCCTCACAAAGCCAAGTCAGTTACATGCCAGTGAGAGGAAGCTGATTCTGCCTCTTTCACCTCATTTTTTTTCCTGACCAAGGGCCAGGCTCTTGCCTTTCTTTTCCTCAGAAACCACAGAAGTCAGGTGATTTTTTTTTTTAATTCCTTTCTAGAAGAATCTTTCCATTATTTCATTTTTCTTTTTCATCCTTTATAAAACAGAATTTTAATTGTCTACTATATATAAGGCATTATAGTATTGTAATACATTAAGAAAGAATATCTAGATTTAATATCAAATGGTTTTATTTTTAAAGTCTCAACATGAGGAATAATTAACTTCTTCACGCCAGAAGGAGACTCCGATCATCGTCGTCGTTATTATTATTACTATCATTGCAAAGGGCATGCAGGTGGCGGTGGCCACAAGGCCGGAGCACAGGCAGACACTGACCGTCTCCTTTTACAGACCAGGCCACGGAGGTCAGGGACTAAGTGGCTTACCCAAGGCCATGTCCCAGTTGTGAAAGAGCCTGGATCAGAGCTATTTCACAGCCACATTTGTCTGATTTCCGTTTGCCCAGAGGCTCCGGCACAGCCGGTCCCCAGGGTCAGGGGAAACCACCTGCCCACGGAGCGCCACAATGCGATTAGCATAGGTATGCGGCCCTCCCCTTGGGTGTTCTCAGGCTGCTCCTTATCCTTTTGGGGCCCTTCCTGGTGTTTGTGTTGGATTTTGCTACTTTTAGGCCTTAGCTTTTCCCTCAACCTGAAAAGCTCTGCCCCAGATACCCGTGTGGTTAAATCCCTCACCTTCTTCATATCTTAGCTCAACTCTCACCTTTTTAAGGACACGCACTCTGACACCCCACCCCACTGAAAGACACACCCTGTGCCCACTGCACCCCAACAACCCCCCTTCCTCTTTCTTTTTCCATAGTTTTTATCAATTCATCGTCTGCCAACCCCGGCTAGAGCCTAAGTTCTAGTGAGGACAGGGGTCTTTTGTTCCCTGATGTACCCTAAGTGCCTGGAAGAGGACCCGGCCACAGCAGGGGTTCAGAAAATACTGATAGAAATGGAGATTGTGCAAGGCCGTTCTTGATGCTCAGGAGCTCAGACTGTAAGCATCTTCAGGCGAGGGCTGTCTCCATATTCCCTCCTCACCCCAGGACCCTACACACCCGCATCATCCACGGGTATAAAATAAACTCTAATTGGTATAAAAATGTCAGGGAAAGAACGCTTTACTCAGGGTGACGTCCCTCATGGCTTCAAAGAAGAAGGGGCTCAGAGAGATTTTGCAACATTTATTTTAAGGCTATTTTGAAGCAGGTGGAAGAACGTGCTGACCTGCTCTTTTCCATCTCTGCGAGTGACAAAACAAGAGAATAGAGGCGTATTTTGAAAACGAAAGAATGCAGTCAGATTTAGAAAGAACTTCTTATTTAGAAGAGGATTAAACACCAGCAGAGGGGAAGTTTGACATTTCCAACTCCAAAGTAAAATATCTTTTGGTTAAAAAAAAGAGGAAACAATTAAAGCTCTGGCACTCGTAGGACAAAGACCACGCTCCTTTCCCGATTCCGGATTCTAGACATTAGGGTCAAATGGTGGGAGCTGGGGCTCAGGGTCAGACTGCTTGGATTCAATCCTGCCACTTCCTCGCTGCAATCTTTGTGCCTCAGTTTCTCTATCTTTTAAATGGGGATGGTAACTGCACCAAGCTCATAGGAACAGTATGAGGATCTAACACGTGCATGCATGTAGCACCTGCTAGGTAAGAAAGGTCAGTGCCCAGTAAATATGAGCTCTTACTACTAGGGTTTGGAAGAGTTAAAAGTCCAAGGAATATATCTTCCAGAGATGGAGGACTGGGAGGAGAACCAAAGGATGGGAAGTCTGGGGTAAGTGGAGGCAAAAGGGTGAACAATTGAGAAGCACAAAGGAAAAACAGGAGCAAAACCTTCCTGAGAAACTTTAAATCCATTTTCTTTGATCGTCTTCAAGCAGATGACGAGGGGTCCTCCATGTGTTAGGCAGGGTGTGAGCTCTTGTCTGCCCCAGACTGGCCTTGCCATCCCACCCCACAGATGAGCATTGGGGCTCAAGGCTGGCAGGTAAGAGGGAAGGAGCCAGGAGCGGACCCAGGTTTCTGTCCATCTCTGTTCACCAGGCCAGGTGATATAATCATAATCACACACAGGTAAAATACAAGCAGGCACTTGACGTATATTAATGCACCCTCCATCAAGGACAGGCCTCCCCAGCTCAAGCTGAGGAGGATGCTCATAGGGCTGACCCTGCAGGGGAAGGAATCCAGACTCGGGCCCCATCCGTCCTGTGGCCCCCAGCAGCCAAAGTCAGCTTGTTAAAACACAAATTGTATCATGGTCCTCACTTCCATTCCCTCCAAAGGCAGAGCCACCTAATCAAGCACGATTCCTCTCTAGCAGAAAGTTCAATTTAGAAGGTCTCTTGATCCTGCCTTCAAAATCTCCCTGGGAAGAGACTGGCTCCATCGCAGCATCTCTTATTTCGTGGCATGTATGTGAAACAGAGATAGGCAGAGCCCCACAATGTGCGTGTGAGGCAAGACCCCACAGAAGTCCATGTCTGGGAGATAAGCCAGCCCTTGAGACACCTGACTGCTTGCTTCAGCCCCCAAAGCTGATAACCTTTCCCTCAGGGTAGCCACAAAGGAGAAGGTTAGGGTCGCCTGTGATTGCCTTCCCCAAGCAAGAGAGACAGAGGCAGGGCCACTCCCTGCCTGGGCCCAGTGTCTTTTTGGTGTCCTGATCCTGGCTGTCCCCAACCCTTTGTGACCCTGGCAGTCGCCACACTGTCCTGGGGCGATGACACCAGCATGGACGCTCTATGAGGACAGGGGCTGTCTGGTCACTGCTGTAACTGCATGTGCCAGGCTCACAGCAGGCTCTCAGGACATTTGTGTGAAGTGATGAGCATGGGCTTCGGAACCAGACATGGCTGGATCCAATGTTTTCTACAGCACAGCGGGTAAGAGCCTGCTCTGCAGCCGAGCTGCTGGTGTGGGCCTCCCTGCTCTGACATTTGCTGGCTGAATGCCTTGGGGAGCCTGCTTAACCTTCCTATACTTCAGTTTCTGCATCTGTTAAAATGGGGGTAATACTACCTCCTTCACAGGGATGTTGTTAAAACAGGAAGCCCTCTAGGGCCTGGCTCATAGTTAAGTGCTGGATGGTTGTTAGCTATTAGCCAGCTTTACCATATTTAGCTGCATGATCCTGGGCAAGTCACTTATCTCTGAGCCCCAGTTTTTGCTCCAGCAAAATAGGGATATTATTGATTGCACAGGGCTGCTGAAAAGAGAGTTTCTTGTGTAGAGGGCTTAACGCACTGCATGCAAAATAATGGGTAAGAAGTCCACCATTCTGTGTTGTATTCCATTCTCTCAGGGGCTTGCCAGTCCAGGCAAAAACTGATTGACTATATTAACTAATATTAGTAGTCCAGATGAGATAGAATTGGCCTGGGCTTCTCATGAATAGCACAGCAGGAATATTTCCCAGACACCCATCTCCTGACTTGACTGGGTGAATATCCCAAGTGGAGTCACCTCGTGGCTCTTGCCCCATTGAAGAAATGACTCAAAGAGGCTCCCTTTCCAAAGGGTCAGATCTGGGCTTGAGCAGCAGACTTCAAAACCCTACCCTCAAAATACTACTAACGGTGGTATTTCAGACACTGGGGGAGGTTGGTGAGGGTACATTTGGAGGCAGCACTTTTACCATTTGGCAAATGCCAAACCATATACCCAAAACATCCAACCTGCGCCTTTCTCCACCCCAAGCCAACCTCTCCCACACCCAAACGTGAAACCCCTGCAGAGGCTGGCGCTGTCATTCATGTTAGCACCAGAACCCCAGGAAGGGAAAAATGGAAGCAAATGACCCTCCGTCCAGCTCCACAGATGCCCACGCTTGGAGAAGGGCAGAGGTGATGGTTCCTGGGCCTGGGAAAAGAGGGGCTCAGCTTGGTAGCTGCTCTTCCCTGGAACAAGGACCCCGTCACCCTCACTGGACTCTGAACCCAGAATGGGGTTCCGTATCTGACAAAGGGCTTTTCCCATCCTCTTTTGTGGTTTTACACATGCAAAAAGTTTAGAGGTATAAAAATTACATTATATGATTATAGTTTACTAAGCCACCATAGTTGAAAAGAATTGACTTCAATGCAATCAAGACTAGAGGTCACAGTATTTTCCTTTGGATGGTGGTTTGCTGGTCCGTGAGAAGTCAGATTTGATTCTTTCCCCTTTTATATACCTCTGGGTACCTTCAAAAAAGACCTAAACCTTGTTAGCACAATGTTATGAATGTAATTAATGCCACTGAATTACACATTTAAAAATGGTTAAAAGAGCAAGTTTTCTGTTATATAAATGTTACCCAATTATTTAAAAAAGAATCTAAACCTTTGACATAGTGTCCACTGAGCCACTGAGTCAACGAGTATTTAGTGAGCACCTACCATGTACCATGTGGGCCAATGGGGGAGATTCATGAAAAAACAAGACTCTGGCCTCACGGCGCTCCATCCCCTGAGCCAAGACATGCAACAGATTTCTGCCACCCAATTCCCGGCTGTGCGCTCACGGAGCACTGCCAGAAGTTTGGTTTTTATGCTGTATTGATGAAGTAACAGTTTAATTAAAGAAAAACCTAGAATGTCACCCTCCCCCTACCCCATAATCTCACTGCCTTAACACAACCATTTCCATCTTGCCTTTGATTTCCAGTTTTTAGCTGCAACATATGCATCGTGCTTTATAGCAGCTACAACCATAATATACGTACTGGATATTTTCTCATTGATATTATTTTTATATATTCCTGCCTAGTCTTTGTAATTAGCTTTTCTAAAAGACTACATGATATTCTATCTTGATTCCTGTTATTATACAACATAATAATTATACAAAAAAAAATTTTTTTTTTTTGGAGGTATAGAAAACACTGCAGTGTCTTCTTCTGCCTGGACTTGCCCTCGCAGAGCTTAAGTTCCTGCTGAGCCTTTAAGTTCCGAGGACAACAGCAAACCATTTCAGTAAAGGGTGAAAACACCTTGGAACACATCCCAAGGTGAATCACACTAAAAGCCCCGGCAAAAGGCAATCAAATCAAGCCTAAGGGATGCAAAATAGTTATGTTTTCAAGATGACTGATGTACAGTCTTTGAGGAAGCCCCAGCTCCTAAGTTTCAGTCACAAGCAGGGCTTAAACTACCTCCAGACAAGGTTCTTGTTTCTAAATGGCCACTCTTCTGATCTCTTTGGCGACTGAGGGAAAACCCACCTTTATTTCAGAAGGAACTAACCCTACTGAGCAGCCAGGGAATCTCAGCTCCCCTCCTGCCCCTGGGAGAACAAGTTCAGGCCTTTGTCCAGGATGAGGGCATCAGTGCAGGGGGCTGACCTCTCTCCGGACCTCTCTCACCTCTTTTTCACTCTTACTCCACACAAAGCCAGAAAGAAGCCCTAGGAAGAGAACCATGGCCTGGACGGATATCCATGAAAAGAACTTCCCCGTTTGCTTAGAAGTAAACACACATTCACCACTTCTACATCAAGACTGTCTCCCCCGTAAAACCCAGTTCTCTGGTTTCTACCCCAGATGTGAAACTGCTGTAGAAGATAAACCGAAGGTACATAGCCCAGCTGGAAACTCCAGCCTCGGGCAGCCCATGGCAAGTTTTTATGTGTTTGTGGGTTCCCCCTCTTCCTTTGGACTCTGAGGCCCCTCAGAACCATCTGTGCACCTACTGGTATAAGGGTGGGGAGGGAAAGGTAGTTATTGGTCAGACGTCTAGAAGCTTCCACACAGCAGAGCCCTTAATCGTTTTGCCCTCCAAGGCTGGCTCCAAATGCTATCTCTAGTGCTTTGTAAACCTGTGCACTTATCAACTTTTTTTTTTTTTTAATCAACTTTGCCCCAACAAAGCCTTTAATTCTGGGAGGGCAAGACACAGAACCCACAGAATCCTGGAATCAGTAAATAAGGGGCCTTCTCCAGAAGCTCCATCCCCTCCTGGTTTTCATGAGAATAAGGGACCCAGGATGAATCACCCAGGTGATGGGAGGAAAGAGGGACCCTCCCACCAGTAGAGGGCCATATACTAAGTAAATCAGGCTCCTACATCTCAGATCATGTTGAATGAAGTAAGCCAGACACAAAAGGACAAATATTGTATGACCTCACTTATACTTATATTGTATTTCCTCACTAGAATATGGAAATTCACAGACAGAAAGTAGATTCTAGGGTACCAGCGGTGGGGGTGGGAAATGGGAAGTTAATGCTTAAGGGAAGGGAATCCCCTGTGTTACTCAGTGAGTGCTGACTAAATGTGCATCTTGTCTTGGCAAACCCAGGAGGGGCAGCAGCAGAGAATCCCAGAATATTATAACCAGGAGATTTACTGAAAAGCACCAGAGACGTTGGCCCCTGTTTCTCAAAGTTAGCTGAACATTGGGGAAATGGGAGCTTTAGGAAGCTCTGATGTTATGGAATGGGTGGATGGATGGGTGGGTGATGAAGCAAGCATACACAAATGTCCGTGTCTGTAGAATCCAGGTGGTGGGTAAATGCCTGTTCACTATGGAGTTCTTTGAATTTTGCTATATATTTGAACATTTTCATAATGTAGTGTTGGAGAAATAAATCCTGATGGCTGGCCCCATCCCGGAGATTCTGATTTAATTGTTGCAAACTGTCCACTGAGAGTGGCGAGAGGTCTCCAGATGACTCCACTGTACATCCGAGATTAAGCCCCATTGCTTGAGTCTGGGCTAGGTGTGGTCACCTGACAAGTATCATCACCATCATCAGGGACCTTCTGAGAAATGCAAATTCTCAGGCCTTACCCTAGACCTACAGAATTAGAATCTCTGAGGTGGGCCCAGTACTTTTAACAAACATCTTCCAGTCTGAAGCTCACTAGCTGAAGTTAGTGTTTCCCAAAATTGGCTGCACAAGGGAATCATCTGAGGAACTTTGGGGAAAAAAGAGAAGATTCCAGCACCAGCCTCAGACTTCTCGAATTCAGTGCTAGGAATTTGTACTTTTTCATAAGCTCCCCTGGTGATTCTGGTGTTCACCAAGATTTGGGTCCAGCCCCTCCTAGTGGGGGTGAGGAGGCTGAGATCCTTGGAGGGCTGAGCCTCACCCAAAGCTTCAGGGTTCCAGAGGAGCATAATTGGGACTAGGTTTCCTGTCTCCTTGCTCCACAGCCCTTGCCATTATTTATGTCTATCAGGTGGTCTTACGGGATCCCAGGCTTAAGAGTTCCCTACTCTAGCCTCCTGGTTCTCAAATTTGGCTGTACATTGGGACTACTTGGAGAGTTTTAAAAAAAAAAAAAATCCAGGAAGTTTTCTCTGAAATAAGTAGGAGTAGAAAAATGGGAGAAGAAAAAAAAAAAAAAAGGCACCCAATGTTCTTTTTTACTTTAATTGTTCATTTTCACTTTAATTTTTATTCTTATTATTTGTGTGTGTGTGGTAATGAAAATGTCAAAAATTAATTTTGGTGATGAATGCACAACTATATAATGGTACTGTAAACAACTGAATGTACACTTTGTTTTGTATGACTGCGTGGTATGTGAATATATCTCAATAAAAATGAATAAAAAAAAAAAAAGAAACGTCTGCTGTCATCCCACATCTACTGCATGCTCGCCTCGGGGTGGGAGATGGGGGGGTAGCTCCATTCCTTAGATAACAAGGTAGTTCTGCAGCTGCCTGATAATAGTGAATTTTGTTCAATTCGTTTTAGGTATCAGCTGCCTACATAGAACCCACACATGGGAAGTAGGGCTTCCTGCTCTGCCACCAACTTGCCCCCACAGCCTTACTTCGGTTCCCTGGGACACCAAGAAGCCTGGAGAAGTAATGAAAATGAATGGCTGACACAGAACTCACCTTCCTTGTCTAAAAAGACTCAGTAAATAGTTTTGTGGAGGGCATCTGGGAAAGGGGGGAAGAAAATGAGTCAGGAGAACGACCGAAGACCCAACCCAGACTCATCCCAGATGCCAGGAAGCCACCACGTGGACGTTCCTCCAAGTGAACATTTTCCCATGCCCCAAGCACACACAGGAACCTCGACATTAAACAAAGGAAAAGCCCTTCCTGACGCAGAAGCAAACCAAGGGCACTCTCCTGCCCTCAGGGCAATCCAGAACAGGGTTGTTCCCTCCTCCCACCAAGTACCCGATGAAGAATCAAACCCGGTGGTGGGGTTCAAAATGGATCAGTGTCCCCCACTAACCAGCAGGGCAACCAAGGCTGAGAAAATGAAGCAACCTGTCCCCTGTCAGACACCAGGCAAGCGGAGAGCCAGGGTTTGAAGTCAGCTGTGTCTCCAAAGCCTGGCCCTTTCAGCTGTAAGTGGTCAAGCTAGAACTCAGATCAGGCTTCCAGACTCCAAGGCCAGAGCTCTTTCCTGATACCACTGTCAGCTTATGCAGGAAGCTCTCAGAGCTCTCAACAAAAGCCACAGCCAAGCTCCCTTGAGAGTTGGAGTGATGACAGAGAGAGGGGGCAGCCCACCCAACAGCTCAGAAACTGACACTGACAGCACATCCGAGTGAAACCTCTGAGTGGAAGCCCTGGCCCCGATGCCTGCCCGACCCCTCAGCCTTTTCAGCCGTGGGTCCAACTCTTCTTTTGGTAATTGTTTCCAGATCCTTGGTCTGGGTATTTCTGGGCCACAGCGACAGGTCTAAAACACAAAGACCAGCCTGATGATCTTTTTTAAAGGAATGGATTTACTGTGTCCTAAACCTCCCCCCACCACCACCCTCCCACCCGCTGCCTCAGCCAAGGAGAATCCCTAGTCCAAGCCCAGAAAGGTAGGAAAATTTGGAATTCGAGCCACTCACCTCTCTCTGGCTCCTGTCCTTATCCCTGCTCCTGCTGCGGAGGTGAAGTGGGTTTCGGCTTGCTCTGGATCCTGCCCTGCCAGAGGGAGAGGTTGGATTTCTTAACACTTAGCAGAAGCAGGTGGGGAAAGCTGAAGAGTCTTTTACATACAATAGAACCACCTTCAGGCCAGCTGACAGTCGGGTCCAATAGAGGGGCTCAAGAGATTGCTTCTCAAGGTCCGCCCAAGCCCCAAAGCACAGAGGAGCAGTGAGACTGGGCGGGGAGCTCATCCTGAAGGGCAGGGAAGTGGGGCCACCGATCCCGGTCATTTGGTTGCTTACTTTAACTTCTTGCAACTGTGACTTGGTAAAAAGAACACAGGAATGAAATGGAAGAGAGGGTTTCATTTAACAGTCCATTCATCTATCCACTCATCTTGTCTCATTCATTCATTCATTCAAGGGACAGTGTTTTGAGCATCTGCTATGAGCCGGCACTGCTAAGGCACCGTGGGAAGAAGGGTAACAAGATTCACTCCCCAAAGATTTTGGTCTTAATCAAAGTAGTCCATGACCCCCTCGACATGCTCTTACCCCCTTAAATAATTGACAAACCCTATTCTGAGAAAAATGACCACTAACCATAAAATTATTCACTCCAATTTAGGGGTCATCAGACCTCCCAGTCTGATTACTTCTATCTGGGATCTCCTATCCTTGACCAGGTAGTCCCCAAAACCTTTTAAAGTCTCAAAGATTGGGTGATTCTGGAAGCCTTGGAGCCGCCCAGCTGAAATGAGATGAGGAGTGAAGTGTGTGGCCTTGGAAGTCCTTGATGGTGAAAAGGAGGTGGGGCAATTACCAAGACAGCCTCAAGCACCACCACTGTGGCCCCTGAGGATAGAGAGAAAGAATGCTCTGCCCCGCCCAGGACACAATCAGTCCACCCCGCCCTGAGGACAAAGGTTCTCTGGATGGACAGGAAAGAGCCCCTCTGGAAGGCTTGGGGCCCTGATGACACTTAGGTGAATTTCCAGGAGGATGAGGTCATAGAATCTCTCATCTATTCAACAAATAATAATTGAGGCAGCCGGATTCCAAGGTGAACAGCCAGGCAGGGCCTCTGTGGAGCTTCCTTTCTGGGAGAGTCAGACCATGTAAATGTAAAACAAGCACCATCATTTCAGGTAGTCACCGAGCAAGAGAATAAAACCAGTAATGGGATAATCAAGTGGAGGGGGGAAGGGGAGGCGGGTACTTTACCTAGGGTCTGAAAACAAGCATATAAGACCTGAATGACAAGAACAGCCAGCCCTGAGAAGACGGGAGCAGGGTTTTTGAGACCGAGGGAACTGCAAGGGAAAAGGTCCTGAGGTGGGAGAGAGCTGGCAGAGAAGGGAAGGGGGAGTGGGAGGCGTTGAGGCCTGAGAGGCAGGTGGGGCCACTCCCCGTGGGGCCTTGCAGGCAAAGGAGCTGAGAGCAGCGGGAGGAAAGAATGGACACCTACAAGGCACTAGCGGATCTGTCCCTTCTCCTTTCCTCTTTGACCTCATTACACCCTTCCTTCAGCCACACTGGCCTCCTGGCTATTCTACAAACAGGAACATTCCAGGCCACTCTTACCTTGAGTCCTTCACACTGGCTGTTCCCTCTACCTAGAATGCTTTTCCCCAGATATCCACAAAGCTCTCTCCCTCCCCTCCTTCAGTCTTAGCTCAAAGGACACCTGCTCAATGAGGCCTTTTCCACCACCATATTGTTAACTAAGAGCCCTCCCCACAGCACTCCTATCTTCCTTCTCTGCTTCATTTATCTCCAGAACACTTACCATTTTCTTTTGCACATTCATTTGTTTATTATCTCTCTCTTGCACTGCTAGAAAGCCAGCCTCATGAGGGCAGGGAATTTTGATTGTTTTGTTCACTGCTGATCCCCTGTACTGGGAACAATGCCCAACCCTAGTATGTGTTTAGTAAGTAATTGTGGAATGAATGCAGTGGGAAGACTGGTTAAGAGGCGATTGCAGTATTTCAGATGCAAGATGATGGTGGCTTGTAAAAGGGTGGTGGCCCATGGGCAGAGAGAAGCCTGGAATTCAGCAGAGCCAGGTCTAGGGTGGTCCCAGCCCAAGTGTTCTTTTCACTCCCCTCCCATAGAAGGCCTTCAGAGCCATAAATACTGGCACCGCAGTCTCAATCCTGCCCTCCTCCTCTCTCCTCGCCCTTCCTTTTGGCATCAACACCTGAACTAGGTCAGAAGCAAAAAAGAAATAGTTTTTTTGCCTTTACCCAGATCCCAAAATCTCTGCAAAACGTAAAATAGCCAACCTAAATTTACACAGATTTTCAACTCCATTATTTTTTTTTCTTGAGATATAATTCACATACCATAGTATTCCTCCTTTTAAAGTGTACAATTCAGCAGTTTTTAGTATATTCACATATATATGCAACAGCCACCACTATCTAATTCCAGAACATTTCAACTCAAGGAAACCCAGTGCTACCATCACCACCATCCATTACAAAAACTTCGTTTGTGAATGTAATTAATACCAACAAATTGTATACTTGAAAGTGGTTAAAGTGGGAAACATTAATGCAATAAAAATTTAAAAGAAATAAAGGAACCTCATACTCATTAGTAGCCACTTCCCATTCCCCCCTGTCCCTGGCTCCTGGCAGCCACTAATCTTCTTTCTGTCTCTATGGATTTGTCTATTTTGGACAATTCATATAAATTGAATTATGCAAGATATGGCTTTTTGTACCTAGTCAGTTACTTAACATAATGTTTTTGAGATTTATCCGTGTTGTAGTATGTATCAGTAGTTAACTTCTTTTTATGGCCAAATCATCTTCCATAGTATGGATATACCTGACTTTGTTTATCCATTCATCAGCTGGTGGACATTTGTGTTATTTCTATTTTGGGGCTATTATGAATTATGCTGCTATGAATATTCACATACAAGTTTTTGCATAGGCATATGTTTTCATTTCTCACGGGTATATACCTAGTTGTAGAATGCTGGGTCAGATGGTAACTCCATGTTTAACTTTTGGAGGAACTGCCAGATGGTTTTCCAAAGCCACACCTCCATTATTCTCCTCATTTTGTGGATGAGGAACCTGAGGGAGGAGACGGGAGGCGGTTTTCTCACATTCACCTGCTACTGAACTAGGACCCTCGGGAGTTTTGAGCATGAAAAGGACCCCCCCACCCCCACCCCCAGCCTTCCTCCCATGCATTTCCATCCATTCTGTGAAAATTCTGGGTGCCTTCCATGTGCCAGTCGCTAGCCTAGGTGCCGGGGATGCCTCTGAGAGCAGGACACACATACTTCAGAGACTTCAGTCTAGCAGGGAAAATACACATTAAGCAGATAATTACAAATTTGACACGTATGGTGATAAAGTCTATGAGAGGGTGTAGACTAACTCATTGTGCCCTGGGTGTAGTGATTAAGAATTTGGGCTTGGGCCAGCCTGTCCAGATCCAAATCCCAGGTTTCTACTTAACTAGCAGTGGGAACTGGACAAGTCCCCTAACCTCCCTATGTCTCTGTTTCCTCATGTGGAAAGTGGGGACAGTAACACAACCTACTTCAAGGGTCGAAGGGTGAATTCAATGTAGATTCGATGTGTTAGATCCCGTAAAGCACCTGGCACTGGCAAACCAAAAATAAATATTAGCTGTTGAGGCTGCTTTTATACTGTCTTGGCCTTTCCCATCCTTGGAGGCCAAGCCCTCCCCTGAATCCTGATCCACCCAACTTTCGCTGCTCCCCTCCCCGCTTCCCCCGTAGGCACAACTCTGACATTAACCAAAATTCCCATCGTGCTCTGTTCCAACGTCCTGCAGTTTAGTTCATCTGGTTTGGTACTCCAATTAGAATCCCTGGATGCCAGTCTCCCTGGTTGTAGAGAGAAGGAAACGCATTTTAGAGAGTCCTGTTTTCTCCTTAACTAGATTGCCAGCTCCTTGAATCCAGGCCTTCTCACTCTTCTACTGCTGTAACATTTCGGTGAAGAAGTCAAGGGGAGGCAAAGCAGTGGAGTGAGGTGGTAGCACTGAAAGAACTGGTCATACCCTAGCTGTGCCTTCTCCAGCCACATGACCCGGGACAGGTAACTGAGGCTCTCCTGGAGCTGGTTTTCTCACCTATGAAAGGAGTGCAAGAGCAGCTGCCTCTCAGAGCCACCTGGGGGTCAGCAGTGACCTGCAGAAGTTTCTTGCCCGTGCATGGTAGGCACTCGCTGGCTGGCGATGCCACTACCCTTGTCATGACAGAGCTGCTGAGAGGCGGGAGCCCACCTGGGCAGCACATCCAGCAGCGCCAGAGAAGGACAGGAAGTCCACAAGGTCAAAAGGAAAATGAGCTCTTGGGAGATGTCCTCTGATCACAATCAAGTGCACTGGGTCGAATGCAACAGAATTTGCTGTTTGGGGTTTTTTGCCCCCTCCTAACCCCATCGAGCCTTCTTTTCTGTTTTTATAATTGTGAACAGGAACTGAAAGTATTCACTTAACTATCCATTGACTTATTAGGAAATGCACATGAGCAGAGATTGTGAAATTCCCAAACTGCCATGCCTCGTCATGCCTCTTGCAGCCATAAATCCAGAAATACAGTAACTCCTAAACTGACCTCTGTTCCTAAGAAGTTTAACTTCCTAGGAAGTTAAAAATGGGTATAACGCATTACTTGAGAGTTATGACAGAGGCTATAAAAAAGACCCTTCCTCTCAATGATGACCACATATTGGTAGAGCACATCCCCTATCTAATCTTCAATAACTGTGCATGAGGAATAATAAAAGGTTTGCCTTTTATTGAAAGGTGTCATTTCTTCAAGTGAGCTTCATGAAGGATGAGTTACTCATTTGTATTAAAAGGGGTTACAGAATTTTTCTATTGCAATAAGCAAATTTCCAAAAATAAAAGCTATATATATATATATATATATATATATATATATATATATATATAGTTTTTAAAGTGGCTTTTACATTTTTTCTGTGGCAATTTCCCAGAGGCAGCAGCTATGTGGGAAGGGGAATTTTCAAGGCTCATTGTGGGTGAACTTTAGAAACCAGCAGAATATTGCACAGAAGGATTCCCCAAATTGTAATTCTGGGCTCAGAGAAACCTCACTCATTTGGGTAGGAGCTGAGTTGAAATTTACCTTTACTTAGCAAACTCTCTGTGAGATAGGGCAAATGGATTATGTTAACAAGCTCAAAGAGGAGGATTTCTTAAAGGCTTAAGAAAACTTGAGAACAAACTTTCTAAGACCCCAGTTTAGCCAAGGGGCATGTTTATTACAAATCATTCTTAACTAGATCTCTTTTTTCAAATACACTCTTCATTAATCAGTCTGTATTTTGCCCCAAATTGGTAATATTTGACCAGAAAATCAAAAATTGTTTGGAGGCAGAAAGAGTGTGTTGGCTTTTCTTTGGTGCTGGCCCAAACTGGACAATGGAGAAGGAAAGGCAGGAAGAATAGAGAAAACAGAGGAGAGGAATGAACCGCTCCACCCTGAGCTGATAGGATACAGAAGCCCATCAGGCCCCAGGCCGTGAGGGTTGGGGACAGAACTCCTATCACCAGGGAGCCCTGCCCATACCAGACATCTCAGTTGCTCCAGACTCTTGGTAACCACCGATTTTCTGAATCATTAACCAGGACATGGTAACTGAGGAGTAGTAGCATTTGTGAAATCAGCACTGATTCAGAAAATCTGGGGCCTATAGAACAGCCCCCTCAAACCCCAGCCTCAGATGCCCACAGCCTAAATTCCACCTGAGCGATCTGGGGATTCAGGCCAGCCCTGACACTGGGAGGGGATTCAGCTTGCCAGAAGCATTGTTTCCCCACCCTTTCCCTCTCATTCATAGGTGGAGACACTTGGGAGATTGTGGGTGATCTTTCCACTTATTTCCGGTGGGTTGCTTTTGTCACCAGCAGCCCCTCCACTGCTGCAGAGAGGAGCCGGGAGAGGAGCTGGCCCCAGGTCCTGGGCTGCTCAGGTCGTGCTGAGAAGAGGCCATTTCCAGGAAAGTCTTTGGCCCCCTTCCTTTCAGTGAGGTGGATGCTCTGAGGTCGCTGGGCTTGGTTCTTGTTAAAACCCTGAATCCTTTCTCTGCTTGTGGAGGAAGGTCTTGGAAACAGAAGAGGCTAGAGGATTCTTTTTAACTCCCCAGGAGGGGTAAGTCAAGGTTATGGCTTCAGGAAGAAAACCTGCTGATCTTTTGCTCTGGAATCAAGATATCAGAGGGAGGGTGAGAGCACTAAGAAGCCCTGGTGCCTCTGCTGCTTTTTGTGCCCATGTCCAGATGTTCTGGGCACTTCCGAGCCATCCTCTGGGGATGGAGGTGGGGAGTGTTTATTTCTACTTATTAGTTTCCCCAGCTCAGGGTAGAACCGGAAGCGCGGCCAACCCTCCACCCCCATCCCACTTCCTCCTCTTGATGGGAAGTGGTGAAGGGGAGGGGAGAGGGGTCCTGGCTCTGCCACTGGCCCTGCACTCGTGGGGAACTCATTCTACCCCTCTAGCTTTATTTCTTCTTCCTCCAAACATGGGGGTCCCCACCCCTCGGATGTGAACCTCTGAGAGAGTGTGCACAATTGTGAATGACACGTGTGAAGTGTGTGAATTCCCCTGAGGAGAAGGGTCTGTGGGTTTCACCAGAGGCTGGAAGAGTTCGGGACTCCAAAAGATGAGGAGAAAAGGTCATCTCTGAGGACCCTGTTCTCTGACTGGGCAACATGACACCCACAACTATTGTTCTTATGCTCAACAAAGCGTGTTTTGGGGGGAGATTCTGGACTAGATGGTCAGGTTCCACCATGGAGACACTCTGCCACCTCCCACCTCCTCATCACCAGTGGGTGTGCTCCTCATGTGCGTCCATGTCCATGGGGATGGGTCCATGTCCGTGTCCTCTTCTGTATCTAAGACCTTCTTCCTCAAGCAGAAAGAGGGCTCAGTGTTTTAATAAGAACCAAACCCAGTGACCCCAGACTGTCCACCTCGCTGCAATCTGAAAGGAAGTGCCCCAAAAGCTTTCACACTCAGGTCACCTGGAAATGGTGTCTTCTCAGCATGATCTGAGCAGCCCAGGACATGGGGTCAGACTCTTCTCCCCACCCCTTACCTACCCCTTCACTTTTCCTTTCCACTAAATATCCTTGGCCTCAGCCTTGTTCCCACTGGACAACCAACCTAGACAACCCAGGAATGTTCTCCAGGGCTGCCATGGGGGCAAAAGGGGTGCTTCTGACAAGCAAAGGGAAATGGAGAGAGAGAGCTAGGGGCGCCCACCCCAAGGGGAGGTCAGACGGCCCCGACCACGAATGGCGTGACGTTTGCCAGCAGGCCACATGGGACAAGAGGGAGTTACTGTTCCTACTGCCTGCCACTGTGTCTTCTCTGGGGGCATGGAAAAGCCTCCTTTGATGGTCTAGCTTAAGATCTTTGCTTTCATCCAAAGGTCTGAACCTTTTTTTGTTGTTGTTCCAGGAATCACTTTGGCCATCTGAGGAAGCCTGTGGATCCTTACTCAGAGTACTGTTTTAAAATGCATAAATAAAATACAGAGGACTTCACTGGAAATAATTATATCAAAATATTTTTTAAATTGTGATATAGTAATATACGGGCAGATACCTTTATTCATGCATTAAATAGCAAACTCCAGAAACAAGTTTAATAACTACATTAATTTTGAAGTTGGTGTTGGGGATTAAATCATGCGCCCTACAAAAGGCATGTTCAGGTCCCAATGCCTGGTCCTGTGGGTGGGAACCTATTTGTAAATAGGAACTTTGAAGATGTTATTTGCTAAGCTATGCCCACACAGAACAAGGGTGGGCCTTAATCCAATATGCCTGAAGTTCTTATAAGCAAAGGAACTGGATACAGAAAGGAAGCCATGGGAAGAGCAAGAAACCAGCAGTCAACGAAATCCAGAAGAGAAAGCAGAAGACATAGCCATGTGCACTGCCATGAGACAGAAAGCTAAGGACCAAGGATCGCCTGCAGCCAGCCCCAGAAGCCACAATCTTTGGGAAGAAAGCCTCTCCTGGCTGACACCTTGATTTTGAACTTCTCCTAGCCTCAAAATCCTAAGCTAGTAAATTCTCATTGTTTAAGCCAACCCATCCTACGGTATTTGTTTTAGCAAATGAGAAATGAAAACAATAGGGATGGGTTTAAATGATATTTTGAGATCTCTGCAACACTTGATGTGATATGAAAACATCTGTGATTTCTATGGGTCTCAAAGTCACAGACACTGCTGACACTTCTATGGTCTGACACCTGCATTTATAATAGGAGGAAACGCTCAATTTCAGTTGGAGGTAAGCAAAAATTAAAGTGTAATTTTTTCCCCATTCAAGACCATAGAGTCCCTGAATGCTATTCATGGAGCTCCAGGGTTAAGAATTGTTAAGCTGAGTCCTTCCAACACAGTGAGGCAACTTCTGGAGCAGTGGTCCTAAACCTGACCACCCAGTGGAGGCACCTGGCAAGCTGATGCCCAGGCCTCACTCCACACCAGATGGATTAGAATCTCTGGGGGTGGGGCCCAGCAGCCGGTGTTTTGTTTGTTGTTGTTCTTTTAAATTCTCCGGGGATTCTATGGTGCAGAAGAGTGAGGAGCACTAGTGAGGGGAAAGAATCCAGGGGAGTGAGCCCACTGGGTTATTGAGCGTGGGTAAGAGAGCCCCAGTGGGTGAGAGGGTCGGGCATCAGAGCAAGCCTGCACCCTGCTCCCCAGGTTGGAGCCTGAGTCTCACTGCCACTCATTGAGCCAGGACTGCTGGGCAACTCCTTGACCTGGGCTCCTCCCAGCCTTTTGCTGGTGGTGCTCCCTCTTGGGTGGGGTCCTCCGAGCTGTCCCTCCCTGCACCGTTGTGCTCGCTCTCTGTTCTGGACCCCAAGTGGCCCCCTAGTCCATTCACAGTCTCTCCCCACCTCTCTCACTCCCAGGCAACTGCATTGCACAACTCCAGTGCACCATTTACATTGAGGTTCCATGAAAATGGTGCCCTCTGGAGTTGTGCAAGGAGGTAGGTAGCACTACCCACTAATTGGGGGTGGCCCCGGTTAGAATGCAGACTCCTTGAAGGCAGGTTCTGCGTCTGCCCTTCCTCCACTCCCACCACTTCTCTGCTGCCACCACGAGCCTGGCACACTCTAAAGAATTCCTTCCTGTCCTCGGCATCTCTTTTCCTCCGTAGGGAAAGGAGCAGGGGATTGAGCTCTCTGGACTCCATTTCAGCCATTTAAGATTCTTTTTCACAACTCATTCACTCTTTTTTATTCATTTTTATTCCACAAGTATTTTTCAAGACCCTACTATGTGCCAGTCACTGTTCTAGGTGCATGGCCTATAACCAATGAACGAAAGGTACAAATCTTTGCTCTCATGCAGTTTACATTTTAATGGGATGGGTATGGGGTGGCAGGAAGGACAAGAAGCAGCAACTTAATACTTAAGGAAATTACACAGTGAGTTAGAAGGTGCTAAGTGCTATGGGGAAAATAAACACAGCAAAGGGAATGGGCAGCTGAAGGTGGGAGGTGCTCCTTTAAAATAAGGTGGTCAGGGAAGTTTCCCCAGCAGGTGACATCTGAGCGAAGACTTGAAGAAGGCAAAGGAGTGAGTCAGGGAGACAGCCCACCTGCCTGGGAGCCTGGGGGCTGCTTGTTCCCATCCTGAGGGAAAGTAGAGCTGGCCTCAAACCCTGGAGAGGCAGAGGGAAAAGTTTCAGGGATAGCCCTAGGGGAAATCGGAAGGAAATGGGGAAGGGGTTTTAGGACCTTGCCCTTCGAGAGCAGGTGCAAGGAAAAGACCCAATTTGATTCTTATTGTCTGGAAAAGACAATAAGACGATGGCTCTTGGACTGATCAGGCTGGAGCTAGGAGTAATCATTCTCCACCCCAGCCAAATAATGGGGGAAGTGGGGCCTGGGGGAAGCAAAATGAGGGAGCCAAAAGCCCTGAAAGGCTCCTCTCCACCCCTAGCTCCCAGCCCAGGGCTTCTCACTCCTCCACCCTGGCCCTGGCACCTTTGGGTGAGTGGCCATGTCCCTTGTGCTCGCCCTGTGGCCCTGGCACACCCCTGCCTCAGGGGCTGTGCCTGGAATCTATCCTCAGATACTTCTGCCACTGGTTCTGTTCTGTTCTCAAGCCCCAGAGTGGCTTTCTCCGCCTATCCTATCCCATCAAAACCAGCCCCGTTCCTCTCTCCTCATTCCCTGCTCACCAGAGCCCAAAGTTACATCATACGCCTGTGTGCTGATCATCTGTCTCCATCCCCAGCAGAAACTGCTTTCTGTTCACACTGTGTCCCTAGAGTCTAGAGCAGTGTCTGGCACATGCTGAGCACTCTGTCCCACCCCTTCCTTTGGGTCAGAAGATGCTGGGGAACCCAGAGTCTTTGGAAATATCTCACACAAAAGATCCTCACCAATGCCATTTGGAACTTTAGTCTCACAGTGGCCAAAAATGCATCACTCCACAAACATCTGCCGGGACCCAGGCCTGGAGGGACCCAGTGCATCACACGTGTCCCTGCCCTCAAGGAGCTTTCAGTCTAGTCGGGAAAACATGATTTACAGCTTGTTCTTGCAAAGATGTCCTTCCCCATTCTAGTATCCACATCTTCTAGAAAGCAGAAGTGATGGGCTTGCAGCGAAAGGCATATGTGGACTTCAGGGAAAGGGCAGGGAGCACATGCCAACAGGATATCATTATGGGGTGGCACTATCCATTAGATTTAGAATGCTAGTCATGCATGTGACGTCAATTGTTCTAATAGCCACATTGAAAGAAAGTAAAAAGAAATAGGTGAAGTTAATTTTAATTATATATTATATTTGACCCAAAATATCAAACTTATCTTCTAATAGGTAATCAATATTTAAAATTTTTAAGGAGATATTTTACATTACTTTTTCACACTAAGTCTTTGAAATCCCACGCGCCTATTGCATTTGCAGCACATCTCGGTTCAGACCAACCATATTTTGGGTCTCGGTGGCCACATGTGGTTGGGGCGACCACACTGGACAGCACATGCAGAAGCTTCCAGACAGACCAGCGTACTTAACTCGGGGTACCTAGACCCCAGGGCTTCACGAATGGGCTTCAGGAGGTCCATTTGTTCTCTGAAATTGTTAGCGAAAATTTAGGTGTATGGGCTTTTATCTAAAGAGAAAGTTGAGAGGTTTACCAGATTTTCAAAGGGGTCTGAGCCCCACACCCCCAAAAGGTTAAGAACCCCTGAAAATGGGTACAGGTTTATGAGTGGAAGACTGAATCTAGCTCCCTCACTTTGCTACTCTGCAATAGAGTCTGAGGACATAGAATGGGTGACTTGCTCCGGAGTACACAGCCGTTTTTGGCACAGTTGGATGTGTAGCTTTGCTTCCTGGACTCTATAGCTCCCCTCCTTGTTCCCAGCCCTGGGGGAAGTTGAGACTCTTGGTGTGAGGTCAGCAGGCAGAGGGCGTGGGGGTGGGAGCTGAAGTCAGCAAGGCGCAGTTTCCACAGCTTCTTGTGCCTACGAGAATGACACATTCTTTAGTGTTCAGCTCAGTTCTCACAGACGTTTCCACAGAAAGGACAATTTCCTCTTTTCTGCTCTTCCTCCATCTGTCTTATCAAGATCCTCTCCTCCCGTAGCCTCCACCCTGCCACTGTGAGCTTCCAGCAGAAACCCTTCTCTCCCAACCCCAGGGAGCCCCTACACTGAGAGTTCTTTTCCATGAGAGTCCCCAAATCTGGCTGGTCATCAGAATCACCTGTGGGTTGTTAAAAGTGCAGCTGCCTGGGCCCCAGGTTCTCGGGACCTGAATCCCTGGGGACAGGACCCAGGACACCTCCGTTTATATTGAGTTCTGGTGATTCTGTTTGTGGTGGCCTTTGGGTTTTGTTGGCTCTCCCCGCCCCTCCACTATAGATGAGAGCTGGACTTTGCAGTCACCTGAATTTAGAAGCTAGACTCCTGCCACCTTCCAGCTCTGTGACCTTGGGTGAGTTTTTTTTTGTTATTATTATTTTTAACCTCTCTGAGCCTCCATTTCCTTCCCTGCAGAATGAAGATAACGTGAAGATTGAATCATTTCGCAGAGGCCTGCCTCCTGGGCCCACACCTCCCTAACCCAGCCTGCTCCTCACCCTGTACCATTTAACTGGGAAAGTTTCTTTCAAGGAAATAAGGTCCGGTGGTTCTAAGAGTAACCAAATGTTCAAACACCTTTAGGATCAAGACATTTCCTTCAGTTCTCCCCAAGAAATAAAGGTAACTATAGTTATTTTCCCCAAAGGATGAAAAAGAAGATTCCATAGAATAAATCCCTGTGTTATCCAATACCCATAACCACCTTCAGAGTCTGGACATTTTCCCAAGCAAAGATCATGGTCCAGTTCTACCTGCAAACATAACCATGTAAATCCTACACTGTAGCTTTTCTACAAAGAAAATGGCTGGCGCCCAGCGATTTCCATCGGACAGAAATTATAGTGTTGACTATCAGCCTCACTCACTTAGAGAGGATTTTTATTTTAATTAGAGAAGTTGTAGGTTTACAGAATAGTCATGCAAAAAGTACAGAGTTTCCATTTACCATACCCTCCATACACTTTGTATTAGTGTGGTACTTCTGTTACAATTAATGAAACAACATTATTATAATTATACTATTAACTGTAGTCCACAGTTCACATCAGGGTTCATTCACTCTTTGTGTTGTACAGTTCTATGGTTTTTTAAAATTTTTATTCTGATAACATATGTACAACCTACAATTTCCTATTTTAACCACTTTCAAATGTATAATTCAGTGGTGTTAATTACATTCACAATGTTATGAGAGAGGATGTATTTTTAAAAGTCCATAAACTCCCAAATAACAAATTGCTTCAGAAAGTCCCATGTTGGATTCTTGCCAGGGACCTCTTGAGGGGGTCACCATGAGGAATAAGTGTGGATTTTCCTCTCCCCTGTGCCAGGGAGGATGGGGGCAAAGGGGCTGGAGCAGCTCTGGCACTCTGCACCTCCCAGGACATCTGACATCCACGCTCTCTGCCTTCTCCCTCTCCGGGACCTCGGCTCCAAGCCAGCCAGCTCCCCTGGTGCCCGGACACTGCTGGAACACCCAGCTGTTTGTCTTCGCCGGGTGCCCGAGTCCTCCGCATTACACATGGCCTTTTCCCCTTCCCCCTCTTCTCATCCATCACGTCCCACTTCCTCCATGAAGTCAGGCCTCTCCAGCTCCCCAGGTTCGTAGGCTCCCTCACCTGAGTCCCCAAGGCCTGGATTACCTGCACCTTCTCCTTGGCTCCATTACTGGCAGATGGGCGCACAGGATCCCAGGCGGGGCCTTGTTCAAGGTAAGTGTTCTGTGAAGCTTTTACCGATTGATAGATTTGAGAGGCTCCTTCAGGGAACCTCAAATTAAATCAGGGCTTAGACATAAGTTAGCCTGAGCACTTGACAGTGGTGGGGATTGCATAGGGCAGGGGCTGGGGTGGGGTAGGTCAGATACAAGTTAGCCTGAGCACTGGGCCCGTGTGACGCATGTTTAGGTTGAATTCCATTGAACCTGAAGTTGCAAAAGAGAGGAAACGGGTTGCTATAAAACAGCCTAACCACAGTATGCACACAGCTTGTTTGTTATCTGTATGTGATGCTTTTGGTTTCAGAAACACCTTTCTATTGCAAGACTAGTACTCTTGGCCAGGAACTAGGTCTTCTCTATGGGGTCAGCTGCAGACAGTGAGTCCTGGGCCTCTAAACTCCCCTTCCCTGATCACTGTTGATAACAAATCTCCACAGCCTTGTGTCACAAGACCCTGTCTAAACTCTGTTCTCACACCCTACGGAATGTCTTTGTCCTAAGCCTTATAAGCCACCCCCTGGAACCACCCATTCTTTGCAGAGCACTGACTTCCATCTTTCCTGGCCAGCCACTGCTGTGGAACAATCTTTCCAGTCTGTAAGTCTCATTAAGCTCCTGTCTAACTCTGTACCTGGCGTGTTCTTTGGTCTTGGGGCTGAGCTGCTTTGGAACAAGCGGTTACTTGTTTTCTCTTACAGACACAGTGGTGAGTTGTGTAATGTTCCAGTTTCCCTTTTCTCATTGTTCACTAGGATTCTCAGAGCCAGGGCTGTGTCCCACAAAAACAACGGTGTCCATTTCTGTATTAGTCTCTTGTCTGGCTCCATTTTATGTTCACATACTCATTTTCCCTCTATTTTTCTCATTAATCTGCTAAAAATGCCCTCAAATCTGATTTAGAATAAGAAAGATAGAAAGAGGAGAAAGGGAAAAAGAACTCCCTGCCCCCAAGGAATCAAGAATAGATAAGTCTGCTTTAGAGATGGAAGGTGGTAATGGTTGTATGACGTTGTAATTAAGGCCACTGAATTATAGATAAGGAGATGAGTAACAATAATAAAAATAATAGCAGGGAAGTAAACATTTCTTTAGCACTTGTGCCAGGCACTGTGCTAAGTAATTGGTATGCATTGGCTTAGTAAATCCCTCAACAACCCTGCCACATAAATCCAGAACTATTATTTCCCCCAGATTAGCATTACAGATGAAGACAGAGAAGCTGGGAGAGGTTAAGCCATGAGCCCAAGGTGACACAGCTGGTAAACGGTATGACCAGGCCCCAAGCCCAGGTTTGGGTGATGACAAGGCTCAGTTTCATGGGCCCCACACTGTGCAAAGTTATATGTTGGGGGCTGGAAAGTGAAGGTGTCATGTAAGATTTACACAGAGGGCCTGTGGAGTTCAGAGTTGGAGAGCTTCTGGCAGACTTCTGGCAGGTCTGCTCTCAAAAAGGCCAATGTCTTTGACTCAAAAGGAGAACATTACAGCGCCTTGGCTGTACTGATAAAGAGCTAAGGTGGAAAGAGAGCCTCTGGCTCCCAACTGTAAGGCTCCTCATTACCCCTCACACCCAGGCTTCTGGGGTGACATTTAACAGCACGTTCCCTGAGGGCAAGGATGATGTGTCCCCAGAAAAGAGCCTAGCGTGCACCTGACACAAAGTAGGCCCTCAATAAATATGTGATGAATTAATAAATGAATGGTTTCTAGACGCATCAAATCCATTGCCAACAGCACAGGTGAAGGAAGCTACGCACAAACCCACACAAAAGTATTCTGGTCACACATATATACTCAAACACACAGACACATTCAGACCCCACAGGTTCCACAGGGGAACCTGCTTTTCCCATTATAACATTGCTCATCTGAATGCCATACATATTTTCAAGTTTCAGTGAAAAGGGAAAAAAATAGTAAACTGACTACCTTTTTTTTTTATTTTTAGGATTTAGTCAATTTTATTTACAGCTTTTTTGTTTTGTTACATTTCAGAACATTACATAATTACATTTTCTCATTTCCTGACTTGCAAACAGATACTGTAAACAGAAATATATATTTTTTAAATACCAATTTAGGTAGATCCCAAATGCAACAATTACACATATGGCAATTAATTCACAAAGTGTAATTTCCTAGGATATATCCTAAGAATTTAGAACAGCCAGTCAGGAGAAATCTGACCAAACATAGCAATCAGCTATCTACGTATCCAAAAAACAAACCTATGTAAACTCCCAAACAAGAAACTTGAGTGTTTTTGTTAAATTCTCATTGGAAGATAGAAAGCGATGATTTAAACCTATTCAACCTTAACAGCCTTAATCCCAAATACTGGTTACTTCTCCAGTCTGCAACTGAATAACAAGCATCTGATTGTCAAACACCTAAGTATTAAATTCTTAGTCCATTATGTGCATAGAAAGGCTAAGTGTTCATTAATAGTCATTAAATATCCAACTATTCTCCTAGTTCACCAACACTTACTGCAGTCCCAAGTCTGCAACCTGTGTCACATAGTGACAAGCTATATTTTATAGTACATATATGTATACATATGTTGTGTGTGTTTACACACACACACTCAAACACACAGACAGTACTAGGTACAAAATGGCTATTAACAGTCCCTGCAAAAATTCACTTTCAGTTGAGGCTATGGCTCCTGTGCCTTGGGATGGTTTGACTTCACGACTGAAAAATACTGCTAATATCTCACTTAATTAAGACAAAATTTGATTGCATGTTCAATAAGTTTCTCAGCCAAAAAACAGCCAAAGGCAAGTTAAAAAAAAGCAACAGCCAACTGAGTGCAATTTCTCTCTCCAATTTGGCCAAGCAATTTGTAGAAGTTATTCCTAACTAGACTAGAAAATCTGTAGCGCCTTCCAAATTTTCTTGCCTACTTTACTTTCCATGTTCATGTTTCAAACTGTTTCAACAGAGCCCCCACCTCAGGGGTCAGCTGTTCGGCAGCCTGAGCTGCCTCTGTGATAGCCTTGCAACACAGGACCTTTCTCTTCTTATTAAAGTGTGACTGGACGTTTTCTAAGAAGAGGGAGAGTTGTGAAAGAGCAAAGAAAGATGTTGGAGACCCGAACCATGAAACACGGGCCCCCTGTCAGACTAAAAGGCCATTGTCTTTCTGGCTCACAGACAAGGGAAACCCTGGATCCTGGACCAAATAATGTCCCCTACACATATGGTCCTGCTGTTACGGGACCCAGATGGTGGATTTTTGGCCTGATGCGCTCAAATGACCAATTCCTGAGACACTGGGGTTTCAAGGAGAGAAAGAGTTTATTGCTAGGTGCGAAGCAGGAGAACAGATGGCCTATCGGTCCAAAACCTGTCTGCCCGAACTGCAGTAATTCTGATAGTTTTATAGCATCAAAAGATGGGCAGTTTCAGGATAATGAGCACAATGGCCCCAGATAATGTAATTACAGGTGATCTAATTATTGAGCATGAGCAGATTGATTACATGCTTAGTCACAGAATGTGTATAAGAAAATGGCGGCCTTAATTAGATGATGGGCGTGATTCTTAGTATTATAATGAGGCACAGGTCACTTATAGGATAAAGTCTAAGTACTGTGCATGTCAGGAGGGCCCATCTTGGTTAGACCCAGCTTTGGACTTGGGGTGATTTAATTCTGGGCTGACCCAAGACCCGTCATTAACAAACATTAGGGGCTGTCTTTAGTGGTCATAAGACTAAAGTCAAAAAACTCGGTAAATGGATACAAGTGAAGGTTAGTCACAAGGTTTTACAATCAGAAGGGCACAAGATAAAGGCTATACAATCATTAGCAGAGATCAAAGCAGCTGGATTACAGTTCAGAGATTTCAGGTATTTCCCTCTGTCTACTCTAAAATACCAGAAGGTAAAAAGGAATATCTTTATAATGATTCAGTAATCATAATCATCCCTTAAACCCTAACTTCTTGGTTACACTGCCATCTGGTGTGATGCATATACAGATATTTTTTAAGAAGACTTTCATTTTCAAGGAATGAAGAAGAGGAAGTAGAGGAGGTGGGAGGTGCATACATACCGCCTGAAGCAAATTGACAGCTTTCAGAAGAACTACGCTCAGAGCTGGAGGATTTCAAATCACCTATGCTATCAGTGCTACAAACTGATGCACTGGAAGAGTCAGATTTCTTTTGATTTAAGGTCGTGCAAACAGAGATATTGCTTTTGCTGCCCTTTTTGCCCAATTTCTGTGTTTTTTTTTTCTGCTCACCAAGCACATGTCCTGAACCTCACTGCTGGTCTCTTCAGGGCCTTTTGAGGGATTCTGGTTTTCTGAAGGGGCCTCTCCCGCTGGGCGGGTACAGGCTCAGCAAGACTGGGATGTGGGTGCCATCTTGCCGCTCTGCATTGTCTCAAGTTGCGTCTTCAGAGAAGAGTTATTTTTTTCATGCCTGTGCCTTTGAGGTTTTAAACGAACCCAGGGCGGAAAGACACCTGAGCTAGGATTCTTATATTGATGTGTGAAATGGACTTTTAAACATGCATTTTTGGAAGCAGAGGTTTCGCTTTGCTTTTGAGCCTTTTCTGTGGCAATTTTCAGCACTACTTGAGTTTTTGCATGGTTCATGTTCTTCCTCTGGAGCACTTTTTTCATACTTTAACTGAGTTTTGATGTATTTGCTTGAGCAGAAACTTTACTCTGCCTCTACTATGGGCAATATTTGAAACCTTAACCACTGAATTTCTCTTCTGGCTTTCATTTTGGCTTTTCCCATACACTTTATGGTCAGTTTAAAGTTTTTTGTTCATGTTTTCTATCTTCATATTTAGAAGAGTCACGTGCACTACTACCTTTTCTAATTTCCCTTTTTTCAGCCACAACACTGTTTTTACATTTGTCACCTAGGACTCGCCTGGGTCATGGTTTCATAGAAGTGGGTTCTTCCTTGTGCATATTTTCTTTGGGGGGGGGTGTCACTTAATTTCCCCAGGAGGTGGCTAAGGTATTGATTAGTTATACATGTCCCTGCTAAACAAAGGGAAAGGAGAAGGTGCTCCTTCATGCAAGGGAGGTGATGGTTTGCAGGTCCGCAGGCTTGTCAGCTGTGGGTGAGCTCCCCCAGTGGTGGCGGCGGCTTGTCGGCCTGAGGAGCAGGCCACTGCCCATCGGCCTCGCTGTCCAGCGGCTGTGAGCAGGGGTGGGGGGTGGGGGAGGTCAGTGCCAGCTTTGTTGCCAGGAATGGGTTCCAGCTCCCACTCGGCCTCATCGGCTCCCTCTCCCTGGGGGACACTGGAGTCACTGCTGCCTCTGCAGCTGCAGCTGCCATTTTCTCTCTGGCTTCTCCCTCCTCCAACTGGTACTGCCCTAACTACATTTTTAATACAGAAATGACAAATTAAAAACAAGTCTGCCCCAGGATAAGGTAGAAGATTTGAGTGACCTAAGTAGGCACTCCTTGCTTAGATGGCTGGGACATTGATTTCCATTAGCTGGGAAAATGGTGCTGACATGGAACCAGTGAGATATGAGGGTCAGTCACAGGGATACCAGCCACATTTGTTCACAACACTTCGCTTGACCAAGCCCTAGATGATCCTACCAGTCAAACAGAGATACCATAAGCAGTTGCAAGGCAGAATGGGGTAGTAATTAAATACCAGGGCTGTGGAGTCCAAACTGGGCTCAACTCCCATCTCAGACACCTGCTGGCTTTGTGACTTGGGCATCTGTGAAGGTACCTAATTCATCAAGTTGTTGGGTTAAACAAGGGAGCGCACATGAGTGCTTTGCATAGTGTGTGGCCCATGGAAAGTCAGGGCAGGTCTACATGGGGCCCCTCAGCAGAGTGTGAAGAGGATGAAGGCCTTCTGGATTCCCCTGCGTGTGTCTGTGGCAGCTAAGCCTCCTTGCAAACTAGGTAAATGGATTCCATCCGGCTCAGAGCTGCTGCATGGGGGCTGGGACACATCCTCATGACCCAACCCTTCTGGCAACACAGAAGTCACAGGTGTCAGCACCCTCTCTCTAGATGGCCTGACGATGGGGTCACTTTGGGGCAGCTGAGGGGAGACCAGATTCCATCCCAAGGAGGGCCAGCTCCACTGGCCTGTCTCTGTGTCCTTTGGCCTCCTAAAGGAGGGGTCAAGCCAGCAGCAATGTCCATCCAAGAAAGCCTTGCAGATTGCCAAGAGGCCCTTAGCAGAGAGCTCATGTTGTATCAGGTTAAACAAGCAGAGAAAGAACTTATAGCAAAAGCACATGTAAAAGGGAATTATATCCCTAAGAATTAATGACCAAGGTATAGATAGGTTCCCAGATCTCCATGATCCAATAGTTTTCAGTCATTGACACTGCCCTAAAACACCTGAAATCAAATTTAAGAGGAAGAAAGAATGAGTTTGTTGAAATGATACTGATTGTAAAAACATCCATTCCCGGCTTGATGGAAGAATTATGGGGACACATGAGTTGCTGCCTCCAAGGCAATGGCCATGAGCACAAACCCTGGAGAAGGAGTTCATTGGCCAAGGGCAAGGTGGAGAGGAAGGTTTGCCCGTCATGTGCATCCCCTGCACATCCACGGCAGGGCCAGATACAGATGGGAAAGAGCTGTGGGAGTTTGTCCTGCAACTCCTTATTCTTCTGTGACACAGTGAAGAACCAATAGTGTCAATGATCTTCTACTATAAATCCCAACATCAAGAATCACATGAAAACACACATTTCCCAACATAAACCCCCCAGTCTCCCCCCACCCTCCCCGCTGTACTTGGTTGGAATCCAATAAAAAACCAATTTAAAAACAAAAAACAAAACAAAACAAAAAAAAAGCACAGTCCTGCTGCAATGTGAAATTAAACAACACAAGGGTAACAATCTCTGCAAATGAGCAACCAAGTGGGAAACGACCCCTAAGGAACGCACTTACAATGAAGACCCCTCTCTGTAGTCTCTGTCCAGAGCTTCAGCCAAACTGACAGCACTGGTTAAATGGTCCCAATTTAAAATGTGGTGTCTCAAGCAAAAGTTCCAGGAAGGACTCCCTTGTTGATTAAAAGCAAATGATTCCAGAGGAGACTGGCATCCCAGTTAGTCCCATGACAGCTTTGCCTCAGGCCCATTCCTTCCTCCCCAAGGCCAGGGATAGTTTTTCTTCCCTTTCCCCTGTTCCATTTCCTCTCCGGAATAGTGGAATTTTCCCCCAAGGTGCATTCAACAACATCAACAAACATTTACTGGGTGCTACTTTGTGTCAGCCCTGTTCTGAGACCTGGAGTTCTCAGACATAGTTCCTGCCCTCACAGAGTTGGCTTTCTTGGCCTTGTATCTTTCACTTCCTCCTTTGAATCTACCCCCCACAAATCTTGATGGAGACCTGACCAGACCTCAGAGCTCCAGCCTGGCCGCTTCATCTGGGTGGCCCTCATGAACTCAAACTTACCATGACCCAAACTGCACTTCTCTCACCCCTGACTCTCACTGGTAGTAACTGGTTATTTAAGCCGCTCCATCTCCTTTTTTGCTGACAGAGCCCCAACTAACAGTGTGGGAAGCAGAACAACAGCCTCCTAAGATGTTTCCGTCCTAACCCCCAGAGACTGTGAACATGTTACCTTATGTGGCAAAGGAAATTTAAAGTTGTGGATGGAATTAAGGTTGCTCAGCAGCTGACTTTAAAATAGGAAGATTATCCGGGATTATCCAGGTGGGCCCAGTAATCACAAGGGTCGTTAAAAGTGGAAGAGGGAGGCAGAAGAAGAGGTCAGAGTGACGAAGCGTGAGAAGGACTTGACGCGCCTTTGCTGGCTTTGAAGATGGAGGAAGGGGTGTGGAGAGCCGTCTCCCGGGACGGGCATAGCGCATGCGCTGTAAACCTGCTCCAAAGTCCCCCCGCCCATCGAATGAGCCAAGATGGCGCCCATATCCTGCTTCCGCTTATGACGTGCACACTCACTATTCCTATCTGCCAATTGAGTGCATATGCGCGGCGCTAGATCATTGGTTATGAGTAGAGTACTTAAGAGTTTGCCCAAGCGAACCTCGGGGAGACAGCCCACTAGGAGCCGTACCTGACGGCCACATCGAGGCTGCTCTCCCGCGAGGCACTCTGCCCCGCGTGGAAACCTGTAACAGAGAATGCTTATCTAGCTTCAGTAAAAGACTTGCTCTCGCAACCGCCGTGTGGCTCGAGTCGTGACTTCCAGCCAGGTCAGTTTGCGTGGTCTGCATCTCTCTCTCTCTCATCCCTTGTTTCTCCCCTCGCCGGCCGGGGAACAGGGGTCGAGCGGGGCGGCGCCGGACAAGTGGTGGCCCGTACGGGGAACGCTCCTCCTCCTGCCTCGCTCTCGACGGTCCCTCTGTGAGGAGAGCAGCGCTGCGCATCGAGCTTACGGCGGACTTCCCGCGCCTGATCAACGCGAGAAGGTGAGTGCGTCTTATTACATGATAGTTAGGGCCCGTGGGTTTTCAGGTGACCCCGGGGGACTCGGAAGAGCTCTCCGAGTGACTGAAGTATAGTGCCGACTGCAATCATGGGGCAGTCCGGAAGTTCATCTCTCTTAGCTCCCTTAAAGAACCTTTTGAAACAACGGGGTATCTCGGTCAGGAAAAGCTCCCTTCAGCGTTTTCTTGATGATGTTGATACTTTTGCCCCTTGGTTTGCCTGCACCGGCAGCCTTAGCCTACCCTCTTGGATGAAGCTCGGTCGCGACATAGACCGAGCGCGCCAGACGGGCGTGTGTATGGACCCGATTCTAGTACCCATATGGGAGACCGTCCGTGCGGTCCTTGAACTAGAATCGGCTGCCGGCCTAAGCCCGTCCTCTGCCTTGCAAGAAGCACGGTGCGCGCTCCAAGAAACCCAGTCAGTTTCGTCAGCGGACGGCTCCTATAAGGGCAAACCGCCGGAGTCCAATGACTCTGACTCAGAGTCAGATAGCGATACCGACGAGGAGGCGGAAGCATCCCCGCTAATTGAGTGGGAGGAGCCTCCCGCCACACCCGTGCGGCCTTCCGCCCCGCCAATGTCTACCGCTGCACCCCCAGGGACACCCCAGCTCCCAACTGACGCCTTGGGCGGTCCCACCAAAGGACCTCGCCGAGAGCTCCCTCTAGTGGCCATGCCCAGTAAATGTAATTATCCTTTGCTGCCAGACCCGGAAACCCCGATGGGCCGGTCAGGGGAGGGGCAACCTTTGCCGTACCCCCCGCCCGAGTACACAGGCCCTCAGGACCCTTTGCCATTAGGTAGTGGTGGGAGACATTTCTGGAGATGGAACCCTTTCACAACATTTAGACCTTTTGGCATGCTGGGTGGCTACCAGCCACTTGAGCCGCAGCCAGTCTCAGAAATGTACCCGGTTATTATCAATCCCCAAGGTGGCAATCAGCACGAATCATATGATTACAAACTATTGAGGGAATTGAGGCAGGCCGTCCATCAGTATGGCCCCAATGCCCCTTATACCTTGAACATGATCGAGAACCTCTCTGCTCTAAATCATACACCCGCAGATATTTTTCAGCTAGCCCGTGCTTGCTTGCCGTCAGGCCGATTCATAGATTGGAAAGCATGGTTTGAGGAGTTAGCTGAAGAGCAGGCCGCAAGGAATGCGGCAGGGAGACGTGGCGGGTGGAATGCTGACATGCTGTTGGGGAGAGGCGCCCATGCCCAGAACCAAACGGGTTTCCCACAAGAGGTCTACGCCCAGATCTTCCGCTGTTTTGTGGGTGCCTGGAAAAAGCTAAAGGTAAGGGAGAGGCTCAGGCCTCACTCAGCAATATACACCAAGGCCCCACAGAACCATTTGCGGATTTTGTAGCCAGGATGCAAACCGCAGCTGAGAGAATCTTCTCAGATCCAGGAGTAGCAGAGACTGTGGTTAAGCAAATGATTTTTGAGCAGTGCAACAAGGAGTGCAAAGTTATCCTGGCACAAAACAGAGCAAAAAATTTGACAGAGTGGGTCAGGCTCTGTAGAGATACTGGCAGCCCTTTAACTAATGCAGGTCTAGCTGCCATGCTAGCTAGCTCCCTACAGGTGGCTACAAAAGGCCCGAGAACCTTAGGAGCAAAGTCTAACGGGTGCTATGGCTGTGGCCAATCAGGGCACTTTAAGAGAGATTGTCCCAATAGACGTCAGCCCTCTGCCACTCAACGGTTTGGCGAACCAGGTGCAGTAACCAGGCCGTGTGGCCGTTGCCACAAAGGCCCCCACCGCGCAGAAGATTGTAAATCGGTTTTCGATGCGCAGGGTAGACGCCTCTCTGGCCGCCCTGAGCAGATTCCAAAAAACGGGAAGAGGGGGTCCGCCCTTTCGACGGACCCCCTTGCATGCCATTCGACAACACAGGATCCGATCAAATTCGTGCGTCCCCCGGCTCAGCAGGACTGGACCTCTGTGCCACCTCCAGACTCGTACTAACCCCCTCCATGGGTGTCCAGTTAGTAGGGAACTCCTTCAAGGGGCCCTTACCGGCTGGTACTGTAGGGCTCATATTGGGGAGAGCATCCACGGCCCTGAGAGGATTAACAGTTATACCAGGACTTGTAGATTCAGATTTCACAGGCCGTACCCAAGTTATGGTTCAATCTCAGCGGGGCACCTTAGTCATTGCAGAAGGTGATAAGCTGGCGCAGCTCCTGCTCTTACCCAGCTTACATGCAGTCTTTCCAAGCAGAATCAGACAGAGAGGGGAAAAAGGGTTCGGATCCAGTGGAGCGATTTTTGAGGGACTCCATATGTCCCTGGAGTCTCGACCTATGCTAACCATTAAGGTGCAAGGCAGATCTTTCTTGGGCCTGCTCGATACAGGGGCCGATCGGTCTATCATAAGACAACAAGAATGGCCCCCCACCTGGCCAACGAGCAGGGCGGAAGAGCCCATTAGAGGAATAGGCCAAATTTCAGCGCCCATGCTCAGTGCAGCTGCCCTTCATTGGGCCGATGAAGAAGGACACCAAGGCAGTTTCCAGCCTTATGTATTAGCCCTGCCTGTGTCTTTGTGGGGAAGAGACATTCTGACCCAAATGGACGTTACTTCAATTAGCGGCTACTCCCCAACCTCTAAGCGACTGCTAAAAGAAATGGGGTATACCCCCGGCAAGGGTTTAGGAGCTTCACTGCACGGACGTGCGGAGCCTATACAAGCTGCCCCCAAGTCTGACAGACGAGGCTTGGGTTTTCCATAGGGGCCACTGAGGAGAGATTCCCACCCACACCTATAAAACTAAAATGGATGGAAGGATGTCCTGTCGGGGCAGTGGAAAGGCCCTGACCCGGTGCTCAGCTGGGCCAGAGGCTCTGTTTGTGTTTTTCCCCAGGAACCAGGACGTCAACCAGTGTGGGTTCCGGAAAGACTGGTGAGAACCGTGACATCACCTGAAGAAGCCAAGGAACAGCTGTCAGAAACGCCAACGAATATACAACCTGAACCATTAGACCAAGCCTCCGACCCTGCTGATGATGGCGACGACCGACAAGACGATAATAGTAGGACTGACCACCCCGCGGTTGCCCAAAAAGAGGATCGGTAACTCTGTTCTTTGCTCTCCTATAGCAATCCTTCTAATCTGCCTTTTTCTTTTTTTAGTGGAACTGTGGTAGCGCAGGAGAGTGGTCTTTGGGGCCTGTGGCATCATCCCCCGACCCTGGCCCCATTCTCTGCTGGGTCTCCCGCCTCTCCTGTGTTTTTCACTCGTACCCTGTCTCTAGGTCTCCACCACCTGCCTTCTGACAGAAATATTTCCTCCACAAGCTTCAACGAGTCCTTCCCCCTCACCAATGACACACTGATCCTCTCTTTTGCTAACCTCTCTGTCAAGGTTGTCAACACCACAGTTGCGGCGAATGCTACTTGTGAAACTGGTAATGGCGAGTTAAGTAAGGGAGTCTTGCTTGAATTTCTTAACGTTACAGGGAAGAGCCGCCAGTCTTGTGAAGGGATCTTGAGTAAAAATGAGACTCAAAGGTGCCTTTTCCTTCCGGGGTTTGCTCCTACAGTCTGCAACCGTTCCAAAGACCCGGATGCCTCGCCGCCCCGCTATCCTAGTGTATCGCCCAAGTTATGTCTGGCTCCCCGTCAAGGCAACCGACTGGGTTGGCCCTGTTTCTCAAGTTGTTTCACTTAACAATATCCCCTTCTCTAAGTCTAGGCGTCCAAGAGGCATACCTTACCCGAGACGTGCTACGCCGCCACAATCAGATGCTGAACTTAAATTTCCAGGCCATTCAGAAACTCCTAGCGGAGATAGATGAACTTGGACTAGAAATAGATGGACTCTGGAGAGTTCTCCAGCAGACGTGTGATACCCGATGGTTATTCGGGAGGCTTTGTGTCACCCCGGTTAGGGTGAACTTGACAGAGGAGCAGCAAGATGTCGCCGAGTGGCTCAAGGACACTTATCTCCCCAACTTCACCAATCTCTCCGACCAAGTGAAATCCGACCTTCAGGGACTTGAGAACATTAGGAAATTGAAGCCTGTTAGTTTCGACCTTTCCACACTGGGCGAGACTGTAAAAAATCTGTGGGACCAAGTCACCTCTTGGTTCTCTTGGCCCAATTTGACTAATTGGATTCTCTTGATGGTGGGACCATTGGTGGGATTAGTCATTGTTAAATCTTTGCTAGAACGCCTGTTTCAAGCGCGGCAGTACCGTGTTACCACTATGATGGCTATGTCCTCCACCTTTGATACCCCCAACAGCGACCATTCTGATGGCCATACCCCATCCTGGCCGCCTCGGGCGGGGCACTCGGGAGCGAGGTTTGTAGCTAAGCGCGCAGCTGTGTCCCGGGTATAACGGGCGACGCCAGCAGTCATAATTTTTGTCTCAGGTAGGTCCCTAAGGCAGAGTCATAGTTGTGGCCAGACTTGACTCTAGCCAATGCATAGGGACGCCTAGTGACGCCTCCGACTCTGGTTAATGCTATCCCTGCCCCCGCCTTTGTCCCCCAGTTGCAAGGCAAAGCACTGCAGGGAGAGTCATGTTGTTTCCAGCTCACGGACTCTCCTGTCTCCATATGAGGTGAGCATTCTGGTCGGTGCTAGAGGCTCCGCCGCTAAATGGCTGAGACCTAGTCCAGACTCCCCAAAGCACCGGAACAAATTGTGAGCCATCTGGGTTCACGGGAGCACACTCATCACTGGGGACACTGGGTCGATATAAATAATAAAGGGGGAGATGTGGAGAGCCGTCTCCCGGGACGGGCATAGCGCATGCGCTGTAAACCCGCTCCAAAGTCCCCCCGCCCATCGAATGAGCCAAGATGGCGCCCATATCCTGCTTCCGCTTATGACGTGCACACTCACTATTCCTATCTGCCAATTGAGTGCATATGCGCGGCGCTAGATCATTGGTTATGAGTAGAGTACTTAAGAGTTTGCCCAAGCGAACCTCGGGGAGACAGCCCACTAGGAGCCGTACCTGACGGCCACATCGAGGCTGCTCTCCCGCGAGGCACTCTGCCCCGCGTGGAAACCTGTAACAGAGAATGCTTATCTAGCTTCAGTAAAAGACTTGCTCTCGCAACCGCCGTGTGGCTCGAGTCGTGACTTCCAGCCAGGTCAGTTTGCGTGGTCTGCATCTCTCTCTCTCTCATCCCTTGTTTCTCCCCTCGCCGGCCGGGGAACAGGGGTCGAGCGGGGCGGCGCCGGACAAAGGGGGCCATGAGCCAAGGGATGTGGGCAGCCTCCAGAAGCTGGAAAAGGCAAGGGAATGGATTTCCCCTTAGAGACTCCAGCAGGAATGCAGCTCTTCCAACACTTTGGTTTTAGTCAATACCTGTGTTGGATCTCTAACCTACAGAACTGCAAGATAATCAGTTCATGTTGTTTTAGGCCACCAAGTTTGTGGCAATTTGTTACAGCAGCAAAAGGAAGACTAAAACCAGTTGCCTCTTAACACTCACCTGTTAAAGCACTGCCAGTGACTACCTGCCTGCGGGACAAGCCCATGCTCTGCACCTAGAATTCAGATCCTTCATGAACTCCCTGTCTGGCCTCCCCCCTCTTTCCAGCTTCATGTCTTAACAGGTGCTTCTTTCAGAGGGTTGCTCTTCTCATATTCCTCTCTGGACATCTGGTGCTAAAACTGACCCAACAAAAAAACCCCATGCTCTTCTTTCTGCCTGTTGTAGTCCCACCTTCTCCAGGTCATTCCTGTCCCTCAGCCTCACCATTTGGGTGGGGACCATGACTATCTAATATTGTCACCTGCTTCAGATGTGTAAGTACAATTGTATGTTCTGTCTCCCCACTGGATTGCAAGATCCAAGGTTTGTACACTTCCCAGGCGGGGCATCCAATGCACTTAGCACCTCCCAACCCAGCTTCTAGAAAACAGAAAACTGAGGCTTTGAGATAGAGGGCAAGTGATACCCCCAAAGCCTCCTAACTCAGTCCAGAGACGTTTTCACTCTTCTCTGAGCCTCCGGCTGGTAGAGATTTACTGAATGTGGGATGGATTGCTTGCTTGCTTGCTTGCCTCAGTCAGGCTGGGTTGCGCTCATCTCCACATCCCAGCCTGAATGCAGCATGGCTTCCAAACAAAAGTCTTTGAACAAAGGGCACAAAATCACAGGTTTCTAAGGGCAGAACAAGAGTTTGTTGTCCAGGTCCAGTAGAGAAGAATGAGGTGTTTGTCTCCTTCCCCCACTCCCTCTGAGAGTCAGAACGAAGTACGCTTAGAGAACCTGACAAATTGGGGAGTGATCTGTAATTCTTTACTGAGCCCTAAGCACCGTGCCAGCCACAGAAATAAAATTGATGTCAAAGTGTCCTTGGGCAAGTTCATTGCACTGGTTTCCTCATCCAGAAAATAAGGGATTCGTACCGTGATGTCCAACATCACTGGTTACCCAGGAAAATACAAATTGAAATAACAGTGAGATACCATCACCCCTCAGATTAGCAAAAAAAAAAAATTAAAAAATAAAAAATAAAAAATAACAATATCTAGTGTTAGAGAGGATGTGGAGAAACTGATGCTTTCTTACATTACTTGTGGGAATATGAATTGCTACAACTCTTGGGCAGAGTAATGTGGCAATATCTTAAAATTAAAAAGATGCCTAGATGTTAGAGGTGGGGATAGAGGTCACCCTTGGGAAGGGAGTATTGACCCAAAGGAGTACAAAGAGGGCTTCTGGGATGCTGCAATGTTCTTTTTCTTGATGTGGGTGCAGGTCACACTTGTGTGTTCTATTTGTGAAAATTCACTGAACTGTACATTTAGAATGTGTGCACTTTTTGGTATGTGTGTTACACTTCAATAAAAAGTTGAAACAATATATGTATGTCCTTTCACTCAGTAATCCCAGTTTTGGAAATCTATCCTACAAAAATAAGAGCATCAATATATAAGGATTCATTTACAAGTATGTTTATTGGCTTGTAGCAGTAAAAACTGGAAAATAATCTGAATGGTCATCATAGGAAACAGTTAAATGGCTAAGGTATAGCCATGTTATGGAATCACAAGCAGCTACTAAAAAAAGATACATCAATATATACGGAACTGGAGAAAAGTCTATGATAAATTATTAAGTAGGGAAAAAAAGCAAGTTGCAGAGTAAGATGTATAATATGATTTCATTTCTGTAAAAGAAAAAACTAAAAGGAAGCCAAGTGTTCATATGTTTGAATATATGTATTTAAGCACAGATAAAGGAAGGACAACCTACCACACTGTTAGTATTGATTACCTCAGGGGTGCAGGGTTGGAGGAGAATGAAGGGAATTTTTATATACCTGCACATTTGACTTGTTATAAGAAGCATGTGTTACTTTTTTTTTCCTTTAATTTAATAAACCAAGAAAAAGGAAGATATGGGGTCCAGGAAAGAGTGGCTCTACCCTAGGAAGGCACGGAAGGAAGTCCCAGGATGATAGCCGTGCATCAGACCTTGAGGAAAATCAGTCCAAATTGGAGCAGGAAGAAAGAGGGCTGCAGGAAGGAGGTGTCTGGGAAGAAAAAAGAAGTCCACAGAATAGATGATTAGGATAGTGAGTTTAATAATTCAGAATATGAAAGGGCAAATACCAAGGGGAAAAAGGCAATTAGAAACTCCAGGAAGAACACAGATCTGTACAATAAAGAAATAAAATCAAAGTATATTTTACTTGATACTGCAGTGAGTGATATTTACATAATCATTGCAGATTGTTTATTAATTAGTAGCTCTTAGAATCCCCTTATAGACAAAGATACAAGACACAAGAATTTAATTATATTACATAAAAGAATGTGTATTTATCAACCCTGATGAGGTATAAATGAAAGTACAGATGATTTGTGAGATTGCTGGAGAAAGGAAAGTTAAAGGACAGGGTAGGGGCACTAATATCCTTTTATCTTAGTGGTTGATCAAGAGATGGAACAATTTGCACACACACATATATATATATTATATCAATAAACAGTTTAACCAAAAATAGTGTTAAACTATACTGGGAGATATTTTGATAGAGGTGAGGAGGGAAAGTGGGATGTTGTGAGCCAAAACTTTTCTATCATTGGAAGAAGTCAATAGATAAGGTTTTAAACTGATAAATTAAGAAATAGTGATATAATAATGTTATTACAACATATCCAGGTAACCACCAAAAGACAGTTAAACAGGTCCCCTCCTGAGAGTGGTTGAGGGGGGTGGGTAGAGAAGGATGGCAGTTAGGGACTGCTACTTTTCATTTTTAAGTCCTTGGAACTATCAGTTTTAGTTTTAGTTTTTTAAAAATTTATTAGAGAAGCTATGGGTTTACAGATCATGCATAAAATACAGGACTCCCATATACCACTGTATTATTAACACCTTGTATTGATGTGTACATTTGTTACAATTGATGAAAGCACATTTTTATACTTGTAATATTAGCTATAGTCCATGGTTTAACTTAGGGTCCACTGTTTGTGTTGTGCAGTTCCACGAATTTTTTTTGTAAGTTTTATCCTAGTACTGTATATACAACCAAAATTCTCCTTTTAACCACATTCAAATATATAATTCAGTGCTGTTAATTACATTCACAATGCTGTGCTATCACCTCCACCATCCATTACCAAAACTTTTCCATCATCCCAAGTAGAAACTCTGTACATTTTAAGCTTTAACTTCCTATTCTGTACCCGAACCCCATTCCCTGGGAACCGGGATTCTAGATTCTGGCTCTATGAAGCTGCTTATTCTCATTATTTCATATCAGTGAGATCATAAAATATTTGTCCTGTTATGCCTGGTGTATTTCATAACTATTAGTTTTTTGACTAAGGATCTCTCTTACATTGATTAAAAAAAAATTAAAGTAATATAAATTAATAACATTTTTAAAAAGGAAACGCATGCGAGTGTGCGTGTGTGCGAGAGAGTTTAAGTAGCATTCAACAAATCCTAAAAGGGATAAGTGACCTAAAAAGATTAGGAATTAGATACAGAAGGTAACTAATATTTTAAGAGTGGATGACATTGCCCCAGGGAAGACTGGAGGGACTGAGAACAAAGTCAAAAGTTAAAAAGAGCCTTTAAGGAAACAGGACCCAGGTGGCAAGGTAGAAGAATGAGAGAGTGCAGTGTTGTGGAAGGAAAGGGAGGAAAGTTTCAAGGAGGGAATAGTCAAATGCCATACTCTCAAGAGGTCAGGATTGGGGAGGACCAAAGTTTTCATTGGGCTTAGCAGCAAGGAGGTCCCTGGGCCCCTGGTAGGGACATTTGCTGGCCAATGGCTAAGTCCACCATATGCTGTCAGTGTGTATATTGGTATAATGGACTGCCTGGCTGCAAAGGTATGGTGGGAAGATTCCATTTTTCTCATTCACAGAGTTCCAACCTCTCATCGACCTGGCATGTGACTCTTATCTTCTCCAAAGGAAGACAGTATTAATGGCAGGTCAAAGACAAAAACACAGGTCTCCATTCTGCAACTTGGACATCTCTCCAAGGAAGAGATGCTCTGGTGCATCCTAAGTGATGGCCCTGGCTCTCAACTAACTACAAAGTAGTTAATACCACACCACTGGAACAACCATTTGGGTATTTCCATTCAAATCCCCCAAGAATTGCTGTTTGCTCAATCTATATTCTTTGCCAGTCTCTCCTTCCCCGTCCTCACCACCCTTGAGGTTTTCCTGAATATCTTAAGGGGTCGTTAGGGAGTGCATACCTTCCATCACAAAGGCCTCCCTTTGGGACCCATACTGTGGTTACCAGCCTCGGTCCCCAGCTGGCATGCACCCAGCAGAATTCCCCTTTCAGTACAGGGAGCCCCAAGAAAGGAGATGGCAGCTCCTAAGCTACCCAAAGTTGTTGGGAATGTTCATTCTGTCCCTCTGTCCCCTCTTGGAAACCAAAGGCACAGAATAGCTTTCTGGTTCATGATGCTTTTCCCTATAAAAATGCTCTTCTAATATGCTCCAGCTCTAGCCTCTTTCTTTCAGTTCAGGAGCAGGGGTTCTTGCACTTTAATGTACATAGGAATCACCCAGGGCTTTGCTAACATACAGATACCTGAACCCCACCTCCAGACTTTCTAATTAGGTATGGTCTAGAGCCTGAGAATCTTCATTTTAATAAGTACCTCTAAATGATTCCAATACAGGCAGTCCTGAGACGTGATTTTTAAGAAACAGGGTCCCACAGCTTTTGCTAATATATCCTAAAATTAAAAATATGTTCTTAAGTACATTTATCCCAATTAGTCAATAGTCACTAATGAGCATTATGCAATGATATAAACAAATCCTTGCTGCTGACCCCAGAGCAACACAGAATTGCCTAAGTGAAAAGCAGTTTAATTAGCCATCAATACTTGAATTTGGAGCTCGTATTCCAAAATATTGGTTTTCTCTGTCTGTGGCAGCCTAGCACCATCTTGGGGGCACGGCAGTCACCCAGGCCTCTCACATCCTATTATCAGCTGCTCTAGAGAGTGCCTGCCTCTTTCTCTAAGCACCCCAAGGAATCTCAAATGACTTTTATTTATAACACATAACTATGTTTCAAGTCAGATCATTCCAAACACTCTCTACATTTGGAGTACATGCTTTACTGAATTCATGTGTAAAGATAAGTATATACATAATTTTTTCATTGAGAAGGTAAAAGCAGCCTGTGAAATCATTTAACTTCCACTCCACAATTTGGAACACTCTGGCACATTCTCAATGAATAAAACTTAAGCTACTTTTCCAGACGAGTCTGAGAATAATTTCTACTTATTTATAAATGGAATGCAATTAGATTTTATGTGCTCCAGGCACATACACAAAAAAGCAAGTGAAAGATTAAATAGACTCAGAAGCAGAGTTCAAAATTCTTGAGTTTAAAAGGGCAGTAATTTCTTAACATAAAGCCATTCTATAGTTTTGAATAATCAATACAGCAGATTGGAATTCCTTTGCCCCCAAAAGATTATACTGTTTTTATTAAAATTTTTTATAAGGCTGTATTATTTCCTTTGTGTCCAAGCAATAGCTTTTAAGTAAAAATTAAAAGCATAAAATTCATTCAAATAAAATTACAGGCGATTATGGAGGGTGATGAGGTCTCTGATAACAAAATCTGACTTAGGTTCTAAGAGAAAAGGCAAAGTGATAAAGATAACCAGTGGGGAAGGAGGAAGTGAGGGCAAAGAGCTCAGTGCTGATGGAACTGGTACGGGGCTGCCACAGGTGACGTCAGATTCAGCCACTCATTATCATCCAGCAGGTTCTCCAACTGGTTTATCTTGGCTGTATTTTTGATCCTTATTTTCACAAAGAGCACACATAAGGAATTCTTGTCTCTTCCTGTAGATGAAAAATCACTATTGGGTCATGGCCTTTCTGAGAAAGAAGCTACTGGTTTAAAGAGTCCGATTGGCGTATATGGGTGAGATTTTATGAGAATGATACTTTCTCTGGGATTTCTCCTTGACAATAGTTCCTGGTTGCTTTCCTGAATTTTCTTCCCATTCTAGGTTTTCTTAAAGTTCAATAATAGCAAAAAAACAAAAACAAAAACAAAAAAAACAACAGGAATTGATGTAGTGGCCCACTTACAAAACGAAAATGAATGCATCTACATGTCTTGAGCCATTTAAAAATATTATTGTTGCCCTAACATATTTGAGTTTTCTCTCTTCCTATCTCATGATTAATAACTGATCATAAAAATTAAAACAGACATACTGAAGGTGGCCACGGAAAGTTTGGAAATTTAAAAAATCTATGTATATCTATATAGATATAGCTATAATTATGGTTTAGACAATGTTTGATTTTAGGTTTTATCTTCCCTGTTGTAGCTTCTACCTGGCTTAGTAGCTTCTCAGCAATTTTACTTGAGGTGTAGTTGTACTTTCGTATAGTCCATTTAAACTAAAACTGATAGAACTAGGCAACTTGTTTTTATAGAAGTTATTCCTACTGACCTTGGTTCAAATAATAGCTGTCACTTACTATGTGATCTTGAGCAACTTAAGTTTCAGGTCTTAGTTTCACATTCTGTAAAAGGCTAATGGTACCACTTTGCTTGGATTGTATGATGTGTGAATATATCTCAATATAATTGCATTAAAAACAAAGGAAATCGGTAAAAGCAAGAGTTGGCAAACAGGCCAAATCCAACCTGCCACCTGTTTTTGTGACTCCAGTTTTGTTGGAACACAGTCACATTGATTCATTTCTGGATTATCTGTGGCTGCGTCAATAGCAGTATTGAGTAGCTGTCACAAAGACGGTATGGACTGCAAAGTGTTAAAATATTTACAATCTGGCCCTTTACAGAAAAAAAATTGAGAATCCTTGAATAAAAGAAGGAATCTAATTGAACAGAACAAATAGCATTTGAAATGTGGACATGTTTATTTTTTAGTAAAAACCAACAACAAAAACAAAAACGAGGAGAGGAAAATACATATCTTTATCAAGCCCTTCCTCTCATATGATTCAGGGAGAAACTGACAGCATGGGCTCAAAATGATCTGAGGAGCAGAGAGGAACAAGCAAGACGTAGATAACCCAGAAAAGCCCACTGAGTTACAGTCAATTGCAACAACTTTCCTCAAAGTGTTTTAAGGGAAGAAGAATTTCTTCATCCAATGTGGTCCACCGAGAATAACAGAAAGGAATGAGAATGACATTTAAATAATCTGTTCTTAATAACTAAGATTCCCCCAAAACATACACAAAGTCATCTGGAAGACTTCAAATTTCATGTACAAATTTCAACATTTTTCAGCTAGCAGCATTAGTCAACTGCTCGGCATTGACAGGTAATGTGTAGTCTTCTGATAGTAGGCATCCAATATATATATTTATTCACTTATTTAAATATATATAATATATATATATATATATTTGTTGAATAAGTGAATAAATGAATGAAATGAATGCGTGAATGACACTTTCAGTCTATTAGTTCTCTAAATCTAGCAAGATTGAGAAGAAAACTGCAAAGGACTTTTGTGTCCAAAAAAAAACAAAACAAAATGTTTTTTATTAGCTTATTATGTAGTCTTTGTCCCAACAACTGGTTTTAGGGGTGAGGAAAAGAGGAACAAAAGGTTATATGAAAAAAATCTGTGGCTTTGAGAGGTCATTAACTTTGGCCCAAATCCCATCATGCTGCCAACACTTCTAAGGGCCCTGGGCATGTGTTTTTCATGTACAATTTTGCAAACTTAGCCCAGAATAATGGACCAAGTGTCTAAGAAATAGAAAACCTCTATTTCCTTTCAGCAACACCTACAGTTATAGGGTTAAAAACAGCAATGAAATACTTGACTTTGTGAGAGTTCTATCAGATAAAACAGTATTAAAGTAGCCAGATTGCCAAGAAGTCTAATATATTTTGTGGTAAATTGACAATTCAAATATAACATTGCCATGACTCCAGACTCAACTAAAATCAGTATTACAAAGTAATAAAGGGATTCAATTTCTTGTACAGATGTGAGACCTGGATCAGCCACTGTAGCCACTTTAGTTTCCTAAAGGAACCCTCAACATCATCCAATTTGCACCATATCCAACACAGAGTAGTCCAGGACAGCAGTTCTCAAAGTGTGGTCCAGGGAACCTTGGGGGGGGAACGTTCCATGAAACTATTTTCATATTAATACTAAAACACTATGTACCTTTCCACTCTCATTCTCACAAATGTACAGTGGAGTTTTCCAAAGGCTACATGACACCCATATCACAACTGCTATGAGAATCAAACTGCCTCCTATTAAGGTATTTATTAAAGATACTGGAAAATATGTAAAATAATTCCACTCTTCTAAATTTGTTTTAGAAAAATTATTTTTCATAAATGTTATTTATGTTTAAATACAATAGGTTGGCAAGATGGCAGACTGGTGAGCTGTATGTTTTAGTTACTCCTCCAGGAAAGTAGGTAAAAAGCCAGGAACTGCGTGGACTGGACACCACAGAGCAATCTGTCTTTGGGCATACTTCATACAACACTCATGAAAACGTGGAACTGCTGAGATCAGCGAAGTCTGTAAGTTTTTGCGGCCAGGGGACCCGCGCCCCTCCCTGCCAGGCTCAGTCCCGGGGGAGGAGGGGCTGTCAGCTCCAGGAAGGAGAAGGGAGAATTGCAGTGGCTGCTCTTATCGGAAACTCATTCTACTGATTCAAACTCCAACCATAGATAGACTGAGACCAGACACCAGAGACTCTGAGAGCAGCCAGCCCAGCAGAGAGGAGACAGGCATAGAAAAAAAAACAACACGAAAAACTCCAAAATAAAAGCAGAGGATTTTTGGAGTTCTGGTGAACACAGAAAGGGGAAGGGCGGAGATCAGGCCTTGAGGCGCATATGCAAATCCCGAAGCAAGGCTGATCTCTCTGCCCTGTGCACCTTTCCTTAATGGCCCTGGTTGCTTTGTCTATTAGCATTTCAATAACCCATTAAATCTCTGAGGAGGGCCGTTTTTTTTTTTTTTTTTTTTTTTTTTAAATCCTTTTTGCTTTTTCTAAAACAATTACTCTAAGAAGCTCAATACAGAAAGCTTCAAAGAATTGAAATTTGGGCACGTCAAGTCAAGAGCAGAACTAAGAGAGCTCTGAGACAAAAGGCAATAATCCAGTGGCTGAGAAAATTCACTAAACAACACAACTTCCCAAGAAAAGGGGGGTGTCCGCTCACAGCCACCATCCTGGTGGACAGGAAACACTCCTGCCCATCGCCAGCCCCATAGCCCAGAGCTGCCCCAGACAACCCAGTGTGACGGAAGTGCTTCAAATAACAGGCACACACCACAAAACTGGGCGTGGACATTAGCCTTCCCTGCAACCTCAGCTGAATGTCCCAGAGCTGGGAAGGGGGAGCAGTGTGAATTAACAGAGCCCCATTCAGCCATCATTTGAGCAGACTGGGAGCCTCCCTACACAGCCCAGCAGCCCAGAACTGCCCTGGGGGGACGGCACTCACCTGTGACATAGCACAGTCATCCCTCAACAGAGGACCCGGGGTGCACAGCCTGGAAGAGGGGCCCACTTGCAAGTCTCAGGAGCCATACGCCAATACCAAAGACTTGTGGGTCAGTGGCAGAGACAAACTGTGGCAGGACTGAACTGAAGGATTAGACTATTGCAGTAGCTTTAAAACTCTAGGATCATCAGGGAGATTTGATTGTTAGGGCCACCCCCCCTCCCCGACTGCCCAGAAACACGCCCCACATACAGGGCAGGCAACACCAACTACACACGCAAGCTTGGTACACCAATTGGGCCCCACAAGACTCACTCCCCCACTCACCAAAAAGGCTAAGCAGGGGAGATCTGGCTTGTGGAGAACAGGTGGCTCGTGGACGCCACCTGCTGGTTAGTTAGAGAAAGTGTACTCCACGAAGCTGTAGATCTGATAAATTAGAGATAAGGACTTCAACTGGTCTACAAACCCTAAAAGAACCCTATCAAGTTCAGCAAATGCCACGAGGCCAAAAACAACAGAAAATTATAAAGCATATGAAAAAACCAGACGATATGGATAACCCAAGCCCAAGCACCCAAATCAAAAGACCAGAAGAGACACAGCACCTAGAGCAGCTACTCAAAGAACTAAAGATGAACAATGAGACCATAGTACGGGATATGAAGGAAATCAAGAAGACCATAGAAGAGCATAAAGAAGACATTGCAAGACTAAATAAAAAAATGGATGATCTTATGGAAATTAAAGAAACTGTTGACCAAATTAAAAAGATTCTGGACACTCATAGTACAAGACTAGAGGAAGTTGAACAACGAATCAGTGACCTGGAAGATGACAGAATGGAAAATGAAAGCATAAAAGAAAGAATGGGGAAAAAAATTGAAAAACTCGAAATGGACCTCAGGGATATGATAGATAATATGAAACGTCCGAATATAAGACTCATTGGTGTCCCAGAAGGGGAAGAAAAGGGTAAAGGTCTAGGAAGAGTATTCAAAGAAATTGTTGGGGAAAACTTCCCAAATCTTCTAAACAACATAAATACACAAATCATAAATGCTCAGCGAACTCCAAATAGAATAAATCCAAAAAAACCCACTCCGAGACATATACTGATCACACTGTCAAACATAGAAGAGAAGGAGCAAGTTCTGAAAGCAGCAAGAGAAAAGCAATTCACCACATACAAAGGAAACAGCATAAGACTAAGTAGTGACTACTCAGCAGCCACCATGGAGGCAAGAAGGCAGTGGCACGATATCTTTAAAATTCTGAGTGAGAGGAATTTCCAGCCAAGAATACTTTATCCAGCAAAGCTCTCCTTCAAATTTGAGGGAGAGCTTAAATTTTTCACAGACAAAGAAATGCTGAGAGAATTTGCTAACAAGAGACCTGCCCTACTGGAGATACTAAAGGGAGCCCTACAGACAGACAAACAAAGACAGGACAGAGAGACTTGGAGAAAGGTTCAGTACTAAAGAGATTCGGTATGGGTACAATAAAGGATATTAATAGAGAGAGGGAAAAATATGGCAAACATAATCCAAAGGATAAGATGGCCGATTCAAGAAATGCCTTCACGGTTTTAACGTTGAATGTAAATGGATTAAACTCCCCAATTAAAAGATATAGATTCGCAGAATGGATCAAAAAAAATGAACCATCAATATGTTGCATACAAGAGACTCATCTTAGACACAGGGACACAAAGAAACTGAAGGTGAAAGGATGGAAAAAAATATTTCATGCAAGCTACAGCCAAAAGAAAGCAGGTGTAGCAATATTAATCTCAGATAAAATAGACTTCAAATGCAGGGATGTTTTGAGAGACAAAGAAGGCCACTACATACTAATAAAAGGGGCAATTCAGCAAGAAGAAATAACAATCGTAAATGTCTATGCACCCAATCAAGGTGCCACAAAATACATGAGAGAAACACTGGCAAAACTAAAGGAAGCAATTGATGTTTCCACAATAATTGTGGGAGACTTCAACACATCACTCTCTCCTATAGATAGATCAACCACACAGAAGACCAATAAGGAAATTGAAAACCTAAACAATCTGATAAATGAATTAGATTTAACAGACATATACAGGACATTACATCCCAAATCACCAGGATACACATACTTTTCTAGTGCTCACGGAACTTTCTCCAGAATAGATCATATGCTGGGACATAAAACAAGCCTCAATAAATTTAAAAAGATTGAAATTATTCAAAGCACATTCTCTGACCACAATGGAATACAATTAGAAGTCAATAACCATCAGAGACTTAGAAAATTCACAAATACCTGGAGGTTAAACAACACACTCCTAAACAATCAGTGGGTTAAAGAAGAAATAGCAAGAGAAATTGCTAAATATATAGAGACGAATGAAAATGAGAACACAACATACCAAAACCTTTGGGATGCAGCAAAAGCAGTGCTAAGGGGGAAATTTATAGCACTAAACGCATATATTAAAAAGGAAGAAAGAGCCAAAATCAAAGAACTAATGGATCAACTGAAGAAGCTAGAAAATGAACAGCAAACCAATCCTAAACCAAGTACAAGAAAAGAAATAACAAGGATTAAAGCAGAAATAAATGACATAGAGAACAAAAAAACAATAGAAAGGATAAATATCACCAAAAGTTGGTTCTTTGAGAAGATCAACAAGATTGACAAGCCCCTAGCTACACTGACAAAATCAAAAAGAGAGAAGACCCATATAAACAAAATAATGAATGAAAAAGGTGACATAACTGCAGATCCTGAAGAAATTAAAAAAATTATAAGAGGATATTATGAACAACTGTATGGCAACAAACTGGATAATGTAGAAGAAATGGACAATTTCCTGGAAACATATGAACAACCTAGACTGACCAGAGAAGAAATAGAAGACCTCAACCAACCCATCACAAGCAAAGAGATCCAATCAGTCATCAAAAATCTTCCCACAAATAAATGCCCAGGGCCAGATGGCTTCACAGGGGAATTCTACCAAACTTTCCAGAAAGAACTGACACCAATCTTACTCAAACTCTTTCAAAACATTGAAAAAAATGGAACACTACCTAACTCATTTTATGAAGCTAACATCAATCTAATACCAAAACCAGGCAAAGATGCTACAAAAAAGGAAAACTACCGGCCAATCTCCCTAATGAATATAGATGCAAAAATCCTCAACAAAATACTTGCAAATCGAATCCAAAGACACATTAAAAAAATCATACACCATGACCAAGTGGGGTTCATTCCAGGCATGCAAGGATGGTTCAACATAAGAAAAACAATCAATGTATTACAACACATTAAAAACTCGAAAGGGAAAAATCAATTGATCATCTCAATAGATGCTGAAAAAGCATTTAACAAAATCCAACATCCCTTTTTGATAAAAACACTTCAAAAGGTAGGAATTGAAGGAAACTTCCTCAACATAATAAAGAGCATATATGAAAAACCCACAGCCAGCATAGTACTCAATGGTGAGAGACTGAAAGCCTTCCCTCTAAGATCAGGAACAAGACAAGGATGCCCGCTGTCACCACTGTTATTCAACATTGTGCTGGAAGTGCTAGCCAGGGCAATCCGGCAAGACAAAGAAATAAAAGGCATCCAAATTGGAAAAGAAGAAGTAAAACTGTCATTGTTTGCAGATGATATGATCTTATATCTAGAAAACCCTGAGAAATCAACGATACACCTACTAGAGCTAATAAACAAATTTAGCAAAGTAGCGGGATACAAGATTAATGCACACAAGTCAGTAATGTTTCTATATGCTAGAAATGAACAAACTGAAGAGACACTCAAGAAAAAGATACCATTTTCAATAGCAACTAAAAAAATCAAGTACCTAGGAATAAACTTAACCAAAGATGTAAAAGACCTATACAAAGAAAACTACATAACTCTACTAAAATAAATAGAAGGGGACCTTAAAAGATGGAAAAATATTCCATGTTCATGGATAGGAAGGCTAAATGTCATTAAGATGTCAATTCTACCCAAACTCATCTACAGATTCAATGCAATCCCAATCAAAATTCCAACAACCTACTTTGCAGACTTGGAAAAGCTAGTTATCAAATTTATTTGGAAAGGGAAGATGCCTCGAATTGCTAAAGACACTCTAAAAAAGAAAAACGAAGTGGGAGGACTTACACTCCCTGACTTGGAAGCTTATTATAAAGCCACAGTTGCCAAAACAGCATGGTACTGGCACAAAGATAGACATATAGATCAATGGAATCGAATTGAGAATTCAGAGATAGACCCTCAGATCTATGGCCGACTGATCTTTGATAAGGCCCCTAAAGTCACCGAACTGAGCCATAATGGTGTTTTCAACAAATGGGGCTGGGAGAGTTGGATATCCATATCCAAAAGAATGAAAGAGGACCCCTACCTCACCCCCTACACAAAAATTAACTCAAAATGGACCAAAGATCTCAATATAAAAGAAAGTACCATAAAACTCCTAGAAGATAATGTAGGAAAACATCTTCAAGACCTTGTATTAGGAGGCCACTTCCTAGACTTTACACCCAAAGCACAAGCAACAAAAGAGAAAATAGATAAATGGGAACTCCTCAAGCTTAGAAGTTTCTGCACCTCAAAGGAATTTCTCAAAAAGGTAAAGAGGCAGCCAACTCAATGGGAAAAAATTTTTGGAAACCATGTATCTGACAAAAGACTGATATCTTGCATATACAAAGAAATCCTACAACTCAAGGACAATAGTACAGACAGCCCAATTATAAAATGGGCAAAAGATATGAAAAGACAGTTCTCTGAAGAGGAAATACAAATGGCCAAGAAACACATGAAAAAATGTTCAGCTTCACTAGCTATTAGAGAGATGCAAATTAAGACCACAATGAGATACCATCTAACACCGGTTAGAATGGGTGCCATTAAACAAACAGGAAACTACAAATGCTGGAGGGGATGTGGAGAAATTGGAACTCTTATTCATTGTTGGTGGGACTGCATAATGGTTCAGCCACTCTGGAAGTCAGTCTGGCAGTTCCTTAGAAAACTAGATATAGAGCTACCATTCGATCCAGCGATTGCACTTCTCGGTATATACCCGGAAGATCGGAAAGCAGTGACACGAACAGATATCTGCACGCCAATGTTTATAGCAGCATTATTCACAATTGCCAAGAGATGGAAAAAACCCAAATGTCCTTCAACAGATGAGTGGATAAATAAAATGTGGTATATACACACGATGGAATACTACGCGGCAGTAAGAAGGAACGATCTCGTGAAACATATGACAACATGGATGAACCTTGAAGACATAATGCTGAGCGAAATAAGCCAGGCACAAAAAGAGAAATACTATATGCTACCACTAATGTGAACTTTGAAAAATGTAAAACAAATGGTTTATAATGTAGAATGTAGGGGAACTAGCAGTAGAGAGCAATTAAGGAAGGGGGAACAATAATCCAAGAAGAACAGATAAGCTATTTAACGTTCTGGGGATGCCCAGAAATGACTATGGTCTGTTAATTTCTGATGGATGTAGTAGGAACAAGTTCACTGAAATGTTGCTATATTATGTAACTTTCTTGGGGTAAAGTAGGAACATGTTGGAAGTTAAGCAGTTATCTTAGGTTAGTTGTCTTTTTCTTACTCCCTTGCTATGGTCTCTTTGAAATGTTTTTTTATTGTATGTTTGTTTTCTTTTTAACTTTTTTTATCATACAGTTGATTTGAAAAAAGAAGGGAAAGTTAAAAAAAAAAAAAAAGAAAAAAGACAAACAAGGAAAAAAAAAAAAAAAAGATGTAGTGCCCCCTTGAGGAGCCTGTGGAGAGTGCGGGGGTGTTCGCCTACCCCACCTCCATGGTTGCTGGCATGACCACAGACGTGGGGGACTGGTGGTTTGATGGGTTGAGCCCTCTACCATAGGTTTTACCCTTGGGAAGACGGTTGCTGCAAAGGAGAGGCTAGGCCTCCCTGTATTTGTGCCTAAGAGTCTCCTCCTGAATGCCTCTTTGTTGCTCAGATGTGGCCCTCTCTCTCTGGCTAAGCCAACTTGAAAGGTGAAATCACTGCCCTCCCCCCTACGTGGGATCAGACACCCAGGGAAGTGAATCTCCCTGGCAACGTGGAATATGACTCCCGGGGAGGAATGTAGACCCGGCATCGTGGGATGGAGAACATCTTCTTGACCAAAAGGGGGATGTGAAAGGAAATGAAATAAGCTTCAGTGGCAGAGAGATTCCAAAACGAGCCGAGAGATCACCCTGGTGGGCACTCTTACGCACACTTTAGACAACCTTTTTTAGGTTCTAAAGAATTGGGGTAGCTGGTGGTGGATACCTGAAACTATTAAACTACAACCCAGAACCCATGAATCTCGAAGACAGTTGTATAAAAATGTAGCTTATGAGGGGTGACAGTGGGATTGGGAATGCCATAAGGACCAAACTCCACTTTGTCTAGTTTATGGATGGATGTGTAGAAAAGTAGGGGAAGCAAACAAACAGACAAAGGTACCTAGTGTTCTTTTTTACTTCAATTGCTCTTTTTCACTCTAATTATTATTCTTGTTATTTTTGTGTGTGTGCTAATGAAGGTGTCAGGGATTGATTTAGGTGATGAATGTACAACTATGTAATGGTACTGTAAACAATCGAAAGTACAATTTGTTTTGTATGACTGCGTGGTATGTGAATATATCTCAATAAAATGATGATTAAAAAAAAATAAAATAAATAAATACAATAGGTTTACAATTGTCATTTTACCATAAATTAATAATGCTAAAATTTCTCAATTTTAACTTCAAATAGGGTAAATATAAAAGATAAAACTCATATAAACAAGAATTTTGGGGGGTTCTCAAGTTTTTTTTAATTCAGTTTTATTGAGATATATTCACAAAACATACAATCATCCACAGTGTACAATTACTTGTTCACAGCACCATTATATAGTTGTGCATTCATCACCACAATTTTTAAACATTTTCATTACCACACACAAAAAGAGTAAGAAAAAAAATTAAAGTAAAAAAGAACACCCAAAACATCCCATTTCCCCCATCCTTCCCTATTATTCATTAACTGTTTGTCCTCATTTTTCTATTCATCTGTCCATACTTTGGATAAAGGGAGTGGGAGCACAAGGTTTTCACAACCACACAGTCACACAGTGTGAACTATATAGTTATCTAATCATCTTCAAGAATCAAGGCTACTGGATTGCAGTTCAACAGTTTCAGGTATTTCCTTCTAGCTATTCCAATACACTAAAAACTAGAAAGGGATATCTACATAATGCATAAGAATAACTTCCAGAATGATCTCTTGACTCTATTTGAAATCTCTCAGGCATTGAAACTTTGTTTCATTTCTCTTCCCCGTTACAGTCCAAGAAGGCTTTCTCAATCCCCGGATGCCAGGGCCAAGCTCATCTCAGAGAGTCATGTCCCACGTTGCCAGGGAGATTTATACCCCTGGGAGTCATGTCCCACATAGAGGAGAGGGCAGTGAGTTTACCTGCCGAGTGGGCTCAGAGAGAGATGGGCCACATCTGAGCAACAAAAGAGGTTCTCTGGGGGTGACTCTTAGGCATAATTTTAAGTAGGCTTAGCCTCTCCTTTGCAGTAACAAACTTCGTAAGGGCAAGCCCCAAGACTGAGGGCTCGGCCTTCTAAATTGGTAGTCCCCAGTGCTTGTGAGAATATCATGAATTCCCCAGTCGGGGAAGTTTAATATTTCCACATTCTCCAAATATCCCTCAAGGGGCTTTGCAAATACATTTTTATTCTCTGCCCAAGTTACCCTGGGATGTCTTGGGGCTTCACACTAACCTGCACAAACCAACCAGATTTCACTCCCTATTCAAAGTTCCTTTTCATTATGGTGTTTGAATAAACTGACCATACAAGTTAAATTATACAGTGAGTTACAAAAAATATAGATTTTTGTATCTAATAAACATCTCTTCCTTTGGTCACACACAGAAGTTGAAGTTTTAAAACACCATCAATATAGTCGTTTACCCTCTAGTCTGATTTACCTTAGTCCTAACCAAGTCCATTTCGTCCATATCTCTAATAGAAGTCTGATCTCTTTTTTCAGACTCTTTAATATTTGCTATATGGGGTAATGCTGACAGTCATAGCCACCAGACTCTGGCTCACAGGTGTTACACAGATACCCAAAGTTCCAGGGTCTGACCAGGTTATACACAAAGAGCTCAGCATCTCAGAATTTAGAAACAGCCATCACAACTCAGGAATAGATGTAACTGATGTAAGAGCTTACAATCTAGGAACCTTTGCAATAAGCCTTCCCCTGATAACCTGTGTTTCAGATTGTTCTCCGAGTTTGCACATTATAGTTAGTCCGTATTAGTGAGGCACTATAACGTTTTTCTTTTCATTTCTGGTTTATTTCACTTAACATACTGTCCTCCACGTCCATTCACCTCACAACTTCATGCCTTCTTGTTTTTAAGACTGTAAAGGGCTCTTGAGATCAAAAAGTTTGAGAACTGCTGATCTAGAGAAGTAAAGAAGTCTCAGAGGACTGATTCTCTGGAAAGCCATGCTCAGCAAAAGCAGCATTTATGGAATATGTATGTGAAGATGTAGGACTGCAATGCAATTAATGAGATTTTCTACTGACAACCAAAGACAAAGTCTTTAAATATGAAAAAGTCACTACATGCTGCAAATATCAAATAGCAGAGTTTGTTGATGGCTATTAGGATAAAGACTGGTTTTAAGAGCAAAGCTTGTTATACTTGTATTCTATCTTTTGAACTCAGGTTAAATAACACAGTTGGAAAGAGGAAGGAATGTTATTAACATTTAAGAGGTTGTGTCTTATAGATCATATTCTCAGAGCTTAGCACAGTGCCTAATACACAGAAAGAGTTTAGTAATTATTCATTAAATAAATAAATGAATGAATAAATAAGTGAAGCTGATAGAGGTTGGTAGCAAAATAGCTGTAACTGGAAAGACTTCTAACAGGGGGATCTGTTCAAGAATTAGTTCTCACAAGGAAGGTGAGTTAAAAAAATGAGAGTAGCTGAGATGCAGTGCCATTACTATTCCCTCTTACAATCTATTCTCTCCTCAGGAGCCAGAGGCATTTCTCAAAAATACCAATTAGATCATGCCACTCTCTTTGTAAAAATTCTACAAAGGCTTTCCACTGCACCTAGAATAAAATCTCCTTACCCTGATCTACAAAGCCCATGCCATCTTGAGCCCTATTCTTGCCCCACCCTTCCCCATCCTATTTACCCCCATCTGCAAAGGCAACACTGGCATTTTATATCTTCTAAAATCTCAAACTCCTTCCTAAATTTATTACAGCCTGAGAGCCTAGCATTCTCTAGAATATTCTTCTCAAGGATCTTTACTTGGTTGCCTTTTTTTTTTTTCCTTTTAGTTCTCAACTCCAAGTTACCTCCCTCCTTCCCTGAGGTCCTTCCAGACCACTATCGCTAGCTAGAGCAGCACCCCTTCCCATGAAATGTTTACCATACCATTCTGCTTTCCTTTCTTAACAGCACTTATGACCTGAAATTATCTTGTTCATTTGTTGATTTGTTCCATGACAGCAGGGTCCTTGTTTATCTTGTTCATGACTGTATCATCTATGCATAGAAAAGTGAGAATACCTGACACACAGCACAGTTAATAAATATTAAGTATTGAATGAATTACACATCGCCTACTGTTATACTCAAATATTTTTTTTTCCTGGCAACTTGAGCTCAAAGGAAAAGTAAGTAGACTATCATATATATAAATGTTACAGGACCTCAGAGTTGGATTAACCCTAAAATTTCAAAAGCAAATTAACAGGCAAGCCAATACACAGAGCTATTTTCTATATAACAGCCAATCTTGATTTGTACACTAGATAGGGACTCCACTTCAATTCTGTATTTCTTAATATGACTATCATAATACTAACAATGTTTAATTCTGAGGTACATATCCGTTTTCAACACTGTTTAAAGGTTTATAAATATATTAGGATCTTCTCATAAAAAACCACAATCAATAAGATGTTCTGGCACACAGGAGTAGCTTAATAAATAGTTATTAAATGAATGAGATTTTAATGTCTTCTAACTGTGCAGTGTTACTGAAGAAAGATTCTTCTCTGGTTTTAAATAAGCCAATAGCTTTGATGTGTCAAGAAATAAAACCGATTCTTTAAAGAACAGAAAAACAGAAACAAGTTTTTACTGGTGAAACAAGTCAATTTAATTTATTTCAAAAAGGCCTTTTTTGACCCTTTAACTGAAACAAACCACTTTACAACAGACAAAATAAACATAACTTAGTTTTTAATATTTTCAAAAGGAAAAGATTTACTTGGGAATTTAAGAAAGTAAATATTTTGGAAAGAATAACTACAGGAAGTTACTTTTTCAATTTTAATTTAGTAACAGTCTTGTCTACCAGCATTTTTCCTCATAAAAAGTCCACCAAGTGCTAGCCAACAAAGATCCTACATTTAGAAACTGAGGCAGGAAACTCTGATATTTAAGTATAGGAAACAAACTAAAATACCAATCACATTATTTTAACACAGCAATTTACATAATTAGGTGTAAATTATTAGCTTTACGTTAATTAAGGTCCTAGCAAAAATTCAACTGCTCTCAAGTTCAAATTGCACTCCTATGGCTATAAAGGTTATTATCACAATGATATTGGGCCTGCTTGCCTAAGGAAAAGAATCACTTCAATATTGCACATTTCCTTTCCTTAAAAATAAAGATTAAGTCAGGGCCAACTTGGTTCTGAATCTCTCCATTTTTGTTGGAAGAAGACTCACCATCTCTTTACTAAGTTCTAGTTCAACTTCTATTTCCTGGGCAGCCTCAGGATGTTTTTCACAGTAATCAACGATAAATTTGTAATGTTCCAATGATGTTGCCAGGTTTTCTAGCTCTTTCTTGGGATCTGCGGTGATGATTTTACCATAGAGACGGGCAACGCGAAACTTAGCTAACATAGCAGGGCGAAGAACATCTTCCCCTATGTGCTCAGGAAATACTTTATTTGGGTCTCTCAGGGAGTCTAAGAAGAGCTGGTAGTATTTCAGTGCTGACTTATTAAGATTATTTATTTTTTTTACGATGTGTGAATCAGGATCCCTTAACTTGTCAGCAATGGCAACCTTCAAATCCATCATATCATAGTAAGCATGTGCAATTTCAAACTGAATTTGTCTGTTGACCAACAGATAATACTGAGGATTCAGATCTACAATTAGGGGCTCTAACATGGCTATTCTACGTTTATGCATCTTGCACCGTCTCTCCATGTCAGTTTCAAAGAATGCAAGCACCTTAAACAGGGCACTGTGGTCCTGGACAACTTCAATATGGTCAGTGACATAACCGTCAATCTGAAAGAACTCTTTTGCCTCAAAGACATAGTGCTGACCCAATAAGAAAAGTTCTCTGGCTTCTTCAAAATCTAAAGGTCTCAAATAGCTCACTTTCTCTTCCACTGCAGAAATGGCATCACACAATTCACCGGTTCCAAACTGCACAGCTTTCTTCCTAACATTTTCTTCTTCTTCTAGTTCTTTTTTCCTTAAAGCTCTAAGTTCAGATTGTTTATCAAGATCAAGCTCTCCTATGCTGTCCTGAATGAAAAACAATAAATTATGGTTAAACAGGACACCGATCTCCTGCTGTCAAATAATATTAAGGCAAAGTTAAAAGCAAAGACATGAAAACCCTCTTACTTCCCAACCCTGGTTTAGAGAGGTGTTATAATCATAAAACGTCTTTTAAAACATCTTTTCCCAATCTATTCCAATTATACTAAAAACTCAAGAAAAGTGGGGAAATTATTTAAATAAATAAAATATAAGATGAACTGCCTGATTAGTACTTATCCTATTTGGGGAACTCAAACTCATTTACAGTTACTCCTTCAAAAAGATAAATGCATATGAAAGTAATTTGAGAATTGTGAAACATTATATACATGTAATATATTATCAGTATTCATTCTTGAACATATAATAAGACTGTAATCTACATCCTAAAAGTATTTCATGAGATACCATTATGATGCTTATGCTATGCTAAGTTGTTTAGTGATACATATTACAGAGAAATGCTCTAGGTTTCATAAAGATACTAAGGTAAAGACAAAACTCAATCTACTACTACCTTCGTGAAGTTTTCTCCCCCATCCCAGCCAGGGCAGGGGGTAGAAAAAAAAGGAGCTAAGATGGTTACAAGATAGAGTAAAATCATCCTCCTCTTCCTGGCCAATAAAGTTAAATGTCAGATCCCTCAGTGCTCATCACGAAGGTCTTTTTTTCTCTTCACTTTATACTATCTCTCTAGACCTGCACTGTTTAAAATAGTAGCCACCAGCCATGGGTGGCTACTGAGTATGTGACATTTGACAAGTCCAAACTGAGATGTGTACTCTACGTGTAAAATACACACCAAATTTCAAAGAGTTAGTACAAAAAAGAACGTAAAATTTTTCATTAATTTGTTAATACAGGCATACCTCAGAGATATTATGGGTTCGGTTCCAGATCACCACAATAAAGAGAATATCTCAATAAAGCAAGTCCCATGACTTTTTTGCTTTTCCAGTGCATATAAAAGTTATGTTTAGACTATGCTGTAATCTATTGTGTGTGCAATAGCATTACGTCTAAAAATGCAATGCACTTACCTTAATTTAAAATACCTATTGCTAAAAAATGCTAACCATCATGTAAGCCTTCGGTGAGTCATAATCTTTTTGCAGGCGGAGGGTCTTGCCTCAATGTTGATGGACGCTGACTGATCAGGGTGGTGGTTGCTAAGGGATGGGGGTAGCTACGGCAATTTCCTTAAAAAAGACAACAGTGAAGTCTGTCCCATGGATTGACTTTTCCTTTCAGATTTCTCTGTAGTATGCAATGCCGTTTCATATTATTATTTTACCCAAAGAACTTTCAAAATTGGAGTCAATTCTCTCACACCTTGCCACTGCTTTATCAACTAAGTTTATGGGCTATTCTAAATCCTTTGTTTTCATTTCAACAATGTTTCTAGCATCTTCACCAGGAGCAGATTCTATCTCAAGAAACCACTTTCTTTGTGCATCCGTAAGAAGCAACTCCTCATCCATTGAAGTTTCATCATGAGATTACAGGAACTCAGTCACATCTTCAGGCTCCACTTTTAATTCGTGTTCTCTTTCTATTTCTACCACATCTGCAATTACTTCCTTCACTCAAGTTCTGAACCCCTCAAAGTCATCCATGAAGGTTGGAACCAACTTCTTCCAAGTTCCTATTCATGGTGATATTTTGTCTTCCTCCTGTGAATCATGAATGTCCTTAATGGCATCTAGAATGGTTAATCCTTTCCAGAAGGCTTTCAATTTACTTTGCACAGATCTGTTAGAGGACTCCTATCAGCTTTTCAAAACATACTTCTTAAATAAGACTTAAAAGTTGAAATGACTCCTTGATCCATGGTTTGCAGAATGGATGTTTCATGAAAACAACATTCACCTTGTTGTACATCTCCATCAGATATCTTGGGTGACCGGGTACATTGTCAATGAGCAGTAATATTTTGAAAGGAATCTTTTTTTCCTGAGCAGTAGGTCTTAACAGTGGGCTTAAAATATTCAGTAAACTATGTTGTAAACAGATACACTGTCACCCAGGCTTTGTTGTTTCATTTACAGAGTACACAGTAGATTCAGCATAATTCTTAAAGACCCTAGGATTTTGAGAATTGTAAATGAGCATTGGTTTCAACTTAAAGTAACGCAGCATTAGCCTTTAGAGGGAGTGAGCCTGTGCTTTGAAGCTTCGAGGCCAGGCAGTGATGACTTCTCTTTAGCTATGAAAGTCCTAGATGGCATCTTCTTCCAATAGAAGGCTGTTTCATCTGCACTGGAAATCAGTTGTTTAGGGTAGCCACATATATCAATTATCTTAGCTAAATCTTGTGGATAACTTTCTGCAACTTCTACATTAGCAATTGCTGCTTCACTTTGATGTTATGGACAAGGCTTTGTTCCTTAAACCTATGAACCAACCTCTACTAGCTCCAAACTTTTCTTTGGAAGCTTCCTCACTTCCAGGGCCTTACTCTGGCTTTGGCTTTGGCTTAAGGGAATGTTGTGGTTGGTTTGATCTTCTATCCAGACCACAAAAACTTTCTCCATTCTCCATGTCAGTAATCAGTTGTCTCATTTTCTTATCATTCATGTGTGCACTGAAGCAGTACTTTTAATTTCCTTCAAGAACTTTTCCTTTGCATTCACAACTTGGCTGTTTAGCTCAAGAGGCTTAGTTTTTGGCCTATCTCAGCTTTTGACATACCTTCCTCACTAACTTAACCATTTCTAGCTTTTGATTTAAAGAAAGATGTTTCACTCTTCCTTTCATTTGAAAACAGAGACCAAAGTAGGATTATTAATTGGCCTAAATTCAATATTATTATCTTTCAAGGAATAGGCAAGCCCGAGGAGAGGGAGAGGGGAACGACTGGTAAATGGAGCAGTCAGAACACACACAGCATTTATAGATTAAGTTTGCTAACTTATATGGGTGTGGTTTGCAGCGCCTCAAAACAATTAACAATAGTAACATCAAAAATCACTCATCACATGAATGTGGACCGGGCATCGTGGGACTGAGAGTATCTTCTTGACCAAAAGGGGGATGCAAAATGAGACAAAATAGTTTCAGTGGCTGAGAGATTCCAAATGGAGTCGAGAGGTCACTCTGGTGGACATTCTTATGCACTATATAGATAACACCTCTTAGGCTTTAATGTATTAGAATAGCTAGAAGTAAATACCTGAAACTACCAAACTCCAACCCAGCAGTCTGGACTCCTGAAGACAATTATATAATAATGTAGATTACAAGGGGTGACAGTGTGATTGTGAAGACCTTGTGGATCACACCCCCTTTATTTAGTGTATGGATGAGTGGAGGAATGGGGATAAAAACTAAAGGACAAATGGGGTGGGATGGGGGGATGATTTGGGTGTTCTTTTTTCACTTTTATTTTTTATTCTTGTTCTGGTTCTTTCTGATGTAAGGAAAATGTTCAGAGATAGATTGTGGTGATGAACGCATAACTATGTTATCATACTGTGGACAGTGGATTGTATATCATGGATGATTGTATGGTGTGTGAATGTATTTCAATAAAACTGAATTTAATAGAAAAAAAAAATCACTCATCACAGATCACCATAACAGATGTAATAATAATGAAAAAGTTTGAAATACTGTGAGAATTACCAAAATGTGATACAGAGACCTAAAGAATTATTCATGCTGTTGGAACAATGGCTCAAAGCAGGGTTGCCACAAACCCTCAATTTAAAAAAATGCAGTATCTGCAAAGCACAATGAAGCGAAGCACAATAAAACAAGGTATGCCTGTTTTGGGTTAAGTAAAATATATAATTAAAATTAATTTAGCCTTTTTCTTTTTACCTTTTCTTATATGGCCACTAGAATTTAAATTTAATTTAATTTAATTAAAAATTGCATATGTGCCTGGCATTCTATATCTACTGGACAGCACTACTCTAGACAGGTGATTCCATCCACATCCACGGCAGCAACTGCCATCATGCGAAGATGACTGACAGATCTATAGCTACAGCCCATACTTCTCCTTAAGCTCTAGACCCATGAGTACAATTCCCTATATGATGTCTCCTCTCAGGAGACTCAAAGATACTTCATTCTCAGCATGTCCAAAATGGAATTCCTAATCTTCTTCAGAAACCGGTTCCTACTCTTGTGTTATTTTAGTGAAGGACAGCCCCATCTATCTGGAAGCCAGCAACCTAGGAAGTCATCCTTGATACGTCCCTCTCCTCTCCCCCTAACCCCACACCTCCAATTTATCATCAACTCCTTTATAATTTGCTTCTTAAATACTTCTTGAATCCATTCTTTTTTTCCATCTCCTCTGCCTCACATCCCAGACCAAATTTCCTTCACATCTCATCTGAATTGTTCAGTCTCCTAACTAATGTCCGTCATCCACTCTTGCTTTTTTCAGTTCATTAATCTGCTACCTAAGTGATCTGTCCAAAATCCTGTAAGTCTTCCAACTGCTCTTGGGATAAAGATAACAATTCTTCAAGTTCTCACTTGGTCTACCCCCTTTCTAACTCTAACTTTATTTTACATCACACCCCCCCCTCACTCTGCTCCAGCTTCATTGGCTTTTGTTCCATCCCTTGTAATACCATACACTCTCATCGCATAGAACTTTAAAACATGCTGCTTCCACTCTTTGGAATGGTGCTCCTTCTCTTTTCCACTCTAGTAACTCTTATCCCCACACTTGGCTTCAAATGTTACTTCCTCACTTTACGCCTTCTCATATTACAAGTTTCTCCTTTGTGCCTCTCCACTTATCAAGGTGGCACTTTTACATGAGGTCAAAGACTAGATCTATTTTTGTACATCACAGCAACCCTTGCACCTTGTTGGCATTCAAATGAATACTTAATTGAATAAATGTTCATATGTTTTTAAGCTTGACTTGAACAAGGTTTTTCAGATTAAAAAACAGATGATAAAAGGATGACGTTAAAGTACCAAAAAAGGTCAGATTCCTTGTGGATCACACCCCCTTTATCTAGTGTATGGCTGAGTAGAAAAATGGGGATAAAAGCTAAAGGACAAATGGGGTGGGATGGGGCGATGATTTGGGTGTTCTTTTTCACTTTTATTTTTTATTCTTGTTCTGGTTCTTTCTGATGTAAGGAAAATGTTCAGAGATAGATTGTGGTGATGAATGCATAACTATGTTATCATATTGTGGACAGTGGATTGTATACCATGGATGATTGTACGGTGTGTGAATGTATTTCAATAAAACTGAATTTAATAATAAAAAAAAAAAGGTCAGATTAAGGAAAATCTGAGTACTTGAACAGCAAGACAACTATTTGAGTTTTAACTAATCAGGTGATAAGTTGCAGTGCTCAGGTTGGAAAATATCAACTAAAGAAAGGGTAAGAGTTAAAATACATGGTGCATTGTGCATGACACGATTACTTCAAATGCAGGCCATAAGTCTCTAAATCTTGTTTACTTGCTTGCTGGGCTGCTTTTTCATTTACATACTTTCTAGGTTGCTTTCTTTCACTGACCCACTGTTTTGCTCCCATAGTCCCTATAACACTACTTTTCTCATAGTCATCTTTGCATGACCTGAAGAGAGGTGACAGCTCTTTCTGGCTCCAACTTCTATAGACATAAAACTCTATAGCTCCTCTCCTTACTCAATTTCTTTCCCTTATATGACTCATCTTTACCCTCTATCTCTAAAATACTCTCATCTTTTTAAGACCTATCCTTCTGAGATTGTGAGGTTTGTTTAGTTTTATTTTGTTTAGTCATTTCACAAGGTTCTACACTACTTATTATTAAAAATTATTATACCTTTAATGGGTGCAAATAAAAAAGGCACAACTACTCCTCCAGAAAAAAGTCTCCTATGTATCTATACTTAGGGGTTAGGAACTAAGATTCAGTATGGATTAGTACTAATAACAATAATGATAGTTAATGTTTATTGAGGACTTTTGATATCTCAGGCCATTTGCTGACCTTTTATATATATTAATTTAACCCTTATCACAACACTATTAAGTAGGTACTACTCCATCTTACTTGTGAGGAAATTGAGGCACAGAGAGATTAAGGAAATTGCCACGATCACACAGCTTTAAAGTGGCATTCATACTTAAGCAGTCTGTTCCCAGAGTCCATGCTCCTAACAGTTATCAGTACTGCTTCTGTACTTGAGCTGTTACGTGAGCTATTTCTTAAAAGCCTACCCTTTTAGGGTTTATCAAGTTCATACTGTGTGTAAGATAATCTGTGAAGTATATAGAGATAAGTAAGAAATATGTCCTGCCCTCAGCATACAGTTTAAAAAGAGGTAAAGGAATAAAATAAGAATATGAATAGGGATAATACAAAGAATTTAAGTGATTTATGTAGGGGTCAAAAAAGTTCTATGGAGTTTAAAGGAGGAAGATAATATCTGCGGGGATTAAAGAATTATTCATTCAACAATTGTTCACTGAGAACCTATTATGCCTGTGGATAATAATATATGAATATGATGTGGTCTCCACCTCTCAAGGAGCTCATAATCTAGTCAAAAGAAAGTCTTCAAGGAAGTGATGGTATTTGAGAAAGACCTTGAACGATGAATAAAATTTTAAAAGGTAGAGACAGGAAAGGCAAGAAATAAATATTTAGGAGCATACTGTGCATGCCATGACTAGTAACCACACAGTGACTCCAACAAGCATGATCCCCATTTTAAACTTTTACTTATATCCTGCTCATTTAAGAAAGAAAAAGGCAACTTTGACCGTATTACCTGCATGGAAAGTTGGGCATTCTGCATGAGAGTCAAACAGTATTTGATCCAGCATCTTGCTATCTCCCCTTTTCTTTGATGATAAAGCTCTGGTATTTCTCCTTCAGTTTCAGTAGCTAAAATTACAAATGTGATTTGTCTTACTTAATGGTCATAATTGTAATTTTCAATACATACTGTATTATTTCTTATTTCACTTTTTCCTGACTATAAAAGCAATAGATTCTCACTGAAACAGATGGGAAAAAAAACAAAACAAAACAAAAACTAAAATCTTACTTTTACTAGCTATTATTTTTGCATATTTTTTTCTAGTTTTTTCTTATGTATCTACTATCTGTAGGTAAAAATTAGTCACAATGTATATTCAATTTCGAATCTAGCTTTCCTTATATATTATACTACTAATAATTTACCCATATAATTAAAATCATTTTAAGTTCATCATTATATGCAATTACATAGGGTTCCATACATTATGTAATCATTCTTCTAATAATGGACAGTCATTATTTCCAATTCTTCACCATTACAAACAATTCTAAAAATGAAGATCTCTGTGCATAAATCTGCCTGGATTTTGGATTATTTCCTTAGGAAAGATGCCTAGAAGTGGTATTTACTGGGTCAAAGAGCTTACATAATTTGAAATGTTCTCAATATATACTGCCAAATTACATTCAACAAAGCTCCAATTAACAATGTACAAGGGTTTTTAGTGAAAGCATTCTGAAAACACTGGACAGTATCATTTTTTCCAGCTTCCTGTTTTGAAGAGTAAAACAAAATGTTATTTCACTGTTGTTTTAACTGTTATTAATTTTTTGAACAAGTGCCTTTTAATCAATCTACAATTAATTCAATGTATAAAATATACAAAGGGAAAAAAATGATTTAATTTGATAAAGTAGCTTTCTCTAACTCTTCCTAGCTTCTGCATCCTTCTGATCCACAGTTAAAACAGCCATCTGTATAGAAAATTTGATCTTTCACACTCTAAAATCTCTTAGGTTGGAGACTGTTCAACAATGAGTTACAGAATCAAACAAAAGATAAAGAAAATTGTGAACTTATTCCATAACCTGTTAAATGACTCAAATCTATATGTTAGCTGTGATTTTTAATACTAAATAAAGCAAGCCTGAGGAACTGTTCCAGATGAAAGAAAACTAAAGAGATGTGACAATTAAATGCTATCTGCAATCTCAGACTGGATATTCCTGTACCAGAAAAAAATTTCTATAAAGGATACTATGGGGACAACTGATGAAATAAAAACATGCAATATAGATAAAAAAATTTTATCAATGTTACATTTCCTGAATTTGATAACTGTTCTACGACTATATGAGAAAATATTCTTGTTATTAGGAAATCCACACTGAAGTATTAAAGGATGAAGAAGTCTGAAGTATGCAATCTTCTCTCAAATGGTTCAGAAAGAAAAATAAAATATGATAGCAAATGAGGTAAATATTAAAAACTGATGAATTTAGGAGAAGAGCATTTGGTAGTTCTTTGTTCTGTTCTTATAACTTATCTAAAGTTTAAAATTATTTCAAAACAAAAAGTTTTTTAAAAGCTAGATAATGAAACATGAACACATAAACTTACTGTCTTCTGTGGTTAGGATCTTTCCAGTTTGACCAAAAATGACATTAGCAGCTGATAAACAGTGCCTGGCCTCCATAAAGCATAGCTGATGGGGAAATAAACAGAGTGAATACAACTATTATATAGCCTGATTTGTAATTAATACTTACATAAACAGTCTTACATAGCAAAAGGTATAAAATCAAGTAAAAACCACTACTGAGGAGACCAGGTATAGTTTCTGAATGTTAAGAAGGTATAAAAGACATATTATAGTATAACCTGGCTAAAAAGCTATCTCTAATATTAAAATAACAATGCCTCATTCTCCTAATAACAGTCCAAATGGGCTGAAAGACAACTGCAGATTGAAAGTTAGCTCTCCTCTTGTAATCAGTAAATATATAGGAACAGTCATCATCCTAGACTTGAACTACCTCAGAGAGTCCTTTAGGTTCAGTCTACAGCCAGTATTGTGCATGATAAATTCTTAGACCATTTACATTCTATCAAAGGATTTGAAGATTTAAATGTTATTAAGTTTAGAGACCCCATTTACATTCTACTGTTCAAAAGCAAAAAGGATAAATTCTGAAAGGAAGAGGTTCCTGTCTTCTAAAATCTTTGGAATCTGCATACAAAGAGGCTTCCTACCAAGCTTCGAAGTCAACAGATTTCCACAGACGAACTTTATGGAATTACTTTACCAACATACCTGAACACTCCATAATTCACATATAGCATTGTTAACTTCTCACTTACAGCTCTTATTAATATAAACACTCTGCATTGTCACATAAGTCACAGATACAAAAGTACAAAGAAAAGTACAAAGTTAAAGTCCAACTTTTGGTTGGAAGCCACCTTCATTAAATTGAATTGTCTATATTAGTAATACCTAATTTTTCTAAGAAGACTTAATGGTTGGCTATGATTTTAAACCTCAGTATTAAATATATCTCTCTATTATAGAAAATCCAGAAGCCACTTTGAGAACAGCAAGGCACCCTGTGTAGGTATTAGCCTAGCAACACCTATAGATCAAAATTTTGGTGTTACTTTTTAGGTTTTATTGTATTGGAATAGCTAAAAGTAAATATCTGAAACTACCAAACTCCAACCCAGTAGCCTTGACTCCTGAAAACAACTGCATAACAATGTAGATTACAAGGGGTGACAGTGTGACTGAAAACCTTGTGGATCGCACTCCCTTTATCCAGTGTAAGGATGGATGAGTAGAAAAATGGGGACAACAACTAAATGAAAAATAGGGTGGGATGGTGGGGATGATTTGGGTGTTCTTTTTTATTTTTATTTTTTATTCTTATTCTGATTCTTTTTGGTATAAGGAAAATGTTCAAAAATAGATTGGGGTGGTGAATGCACAAATGCACACCATGGATGATTGCATGGCATGTGAATATATCTCAATAAAACTGAATTTAAAAAAAAATGTTGGTGTTAAACCTTGAAACCAAAAGCAAGATACAGTTTACATAAGAAACATTAATTGTCCCTAAACAATCCATTACCCATTATCATCACTTCAGCTTTGTCCAGTTTGGCTCCCCATGAGCATTCACTGCCTGTGCAGTGCCTTATGCCCTCCAGGTGACTGGTAAATGTGAGTCATTAGCCCTTGCTGGGTAGGGCTCACCATCCTCAGACGAAGATGACAATGATACGAATGAGAAATGCTTTAAAAAAAAACAAAAAACAAACAAACAAACAAAAAAGGTATTTGCAAAGTAACTTAGCTGGCTGTTACCAAATACTGATAAAACATTATGATAAAAAGTAAAAACATGGGGGTGGAAGAGAGGAGTTCATGAAAATTATGGCATGCTCCATATAATAAGTAATGTTTAAGAACTTGAAAATTTTAATTCCATTTTAAATTAATATTTATATATGTTAGAACTATTGATATCTGTGGAGTTTTAAGTGCTAATTAAAATCATGGTGTATATGTAATCTTGAAGTGGCTAAACAGAATGAACAAGAGGCCTCCGAGGACTATAAAAAAGGTATCACAAGCAGTGGCACTAGATAACACTATTTGATGATGACCACAATATGAAACGGAGTCATGAGAGTTAGATTTAAGAGAATTCTTGGATACATGCAGTAGTGCTACATATATGCTTGATCTTAGAGACCAAAGTCTTAGAAGTGATGCTGCAGCCACCACAGCCCTTTCTCTCCTGCTAATAGTTTTTCTGAATGAAATTCTGTAAGACTATACTTTAAACATAGGGCGAATTTACAGAACCAGCACTAACAAAACACTTAGGATAAAGGTCCAGTGGAGGATAAGGTGACAGGTAACCAGACAAAAGAAGGAACTCTGATAAGCAAAGAATAACCAATATTTCAGAGAGCCTTGTGAATTAAATACAAAAAAAAAAAGTAATTTCTATTGTCAAGGTATATTAATAAGGAGTAACAGAAAATCTGCCTGGGAAGGTGGCTTAAAAGGATTTTTAGCATTAGAAACTCTTAAGGACTAAGGGAATAAATGGGCCATTTAAGAGTTATCACCAGCACAGTTCTGATAAATGACTAAGAAACTCAAAATCTGTTGCTATGTAACAGTCTAGAAGAAGTATATATCATAAAGACCCTAAATTAAGCTGAGCAGAGATATTTCCAACACAGGAAAATCATTATAGAGAAGTTAATTCTGAAAAATAACTGAAATGTATCACATGCTTTTATCAAAGCCCACATTTAACAGTCAACTTCCTCAGACCAATTCTCTTAGCTACCAGATTACCATAGAAAAAAAGATAAAGTTATATCTGCACCAAGATAAAAACTGCAATTTAAGGCAACATCTCATTAAAATGAATCAAGATAGCGTGCCTACGTCAAAAAAGAATTGGTCTTAGGTAACATAATTTTAGGAGCTGTCAACACGTAAGATAATGATAAAACCCATGATTTTAAAACTCAAAGGATTAAATCCAAAAAAACAACAAAAACAACAAAATTTTAATATACTGACAAATTGTGCTTATTTTTATGTCCAATTTTATACAATTAAATACAAGCTACCTATTTTTAAAAGATTATATTTTCTAAGTTCTACTGGTTCAATTTGAGTATTTTTGGTACTCTGTTATGATGACTGCTTACCTTATTGATGTAAAATTGTGACAAGGTAGCAGCATTAATAGCCCACTCTATGGGATGGTAGGCATTGTGCTCAAGCTGGCGTTTTAAGGTACTGTGGCAATAATGAGCAGCCTTCTCAAACATTTCCATATGCTGGTAGACTTGAGCCAGGTAATATAGATTATGAGTATAAACCTTCTCAAATCTGTGAAGAAAAAATAATTAACATTTGCATAATAGTTTACAATTTATAAAGAACTTTCATATGTATCTCTCACTTGATCATCCCACCAACCCCTTGAGTTAGATATGGAGAAGTAAGAAAACCGAGCCTCAACTTTAAACAAGGTCCACCTATCTAGTCGGTGGCAACTGGAGGTCTGAATTCATGTCAGAATCCAAATTCCCTACTTAATTTTTAAGTGCCTCAAACAGAAAACACTGTGCTTTTTTGAATAATCATCTTTATCTACACTAGGATGAAATATCTATGAAGGCTGATTTCTGTGCCTACTCACCTTTTTGATCGCTCTTGTTCAGTAAGTTTCTCTTCTTCCGGAAGAAAATGCTCAGTAGGATCAAGAGGAGAACTCCCAATCTATAATTATTAAAGAAAAACAAAAGCTATTTAAAATTTTAAACTACAAACACCAAACGCCCTCTCGTGGCAGAACGAGGGCCTAATACATTTCATTTTTTACTAGCTCACGTTAATGTTACCCAAGAAGTCTTTTTCTCTACCATAAAATCTGAAAAAGTCAAATGAATGAAAGGGGATTGCCCATTAACTCATACTTAAAGCTTTAAATATTGTTGCAGTTAAATTGCAAATACACACACAAAAAATCTATCAATTTGATTTAGAGATGTATAATTCTTTAAGTATTTTGTCTTAATTTTGTCTAGCAAAAAGGGCTCTTTTAAAACCTACATAATATACCCAGAAGATCTGAAAGCAGTGACATGAACAGATATTTGCACACTGATGTTCACAGCAGCATTATTCACAATTGCCAAGAAATGGAAACAATCCAAATGTCCTTCAACAGAGGAGTGCATAAACAAAACATGGTATATACACAAGATGGAACACTATGCAGCAGTAAGAAGGAACGAGGTCGTGAAACGTATGACAACATGGATGAACCCTGAAGACATAATGCTGAGTGAAATAAGCCAGACACAAAGACAGAGATATTGTATGTTACCACTAATGTGAATCCTGTGAAAAATGTAAAATAAATATTTTATATTGTAAAATGTAGCGGATTTAGAGATAGCAACTAGTGAAGGGCAACGATAATCTAATAAGAACAGATAAGCTATTGAGGGTAATCTTAATGTTGCGGGAATGCTCAGGAATGGTAACAGTTTGCAAACTTCTTGGGTATGGTAGGGACATGTTGGAAGGAACACAGTTAATTTAGGTTGTTTGTTTTTCTTAATCCTTTGTTTTGTTTTGTTGAACTGTTTTTTAATTTTTTTAATGCATTTTTTCTCTTTTTTTTATTAGAGAAGTTGTGAGTTTACAGAAAAATCATGCATAAAATGCACCCTATTATTAACACTTTGCAATAGTATGGTACATTTGTTACATCTGATGAAAGCATATTTTTTATAATTGTACTATTAATCATTCTCCATGGATTCACTGTATGTATTGTACATTCTCATGGATTTTTCTTAAAATTATTCAGTAATATATATATACACACAACCTAAAATTTTCCTTTTAACCACATTCAAATATATAACTCAGTGCTGTCAATTACATTCACAATGTTGTGCTACATCAACACCATCCTTTAACAAAACATTTCTATCATTCCAAATAGAAACTCAGTACAATTTAAGAATTAACTCCCTATTTCTTATCCCCACACCATCCTCTGGTAAACTATATTCTAGATTCTAACTCTATCAATTTGCTTATTCTAATTATTTAAAGGTGAGATCATACAATATTTCTCCTTTTGTGTCTGGTTTATTTCACTCACCATGATGTCTTCCAGGTTTATCCATGTTGTCACATGAATCAAACTTCATTCCTTGTTAATGCTGAATAATATTCCGTTGTGTGTATATACCACATTTGGTTTACACATTCATTAGTTGATGGACCTTGGAATGCTTCCATCCATCTTTTGGCAGTTGTGAATAATGCCACATGAATGTTGATGTGCAAATACCTATTCAAGTCCCTGTTATCAAATCTTTTGACTAAATACCTAGAAGCAGGATTGCTGGGTCATATGGTGTGCTGGTTTGAATGTACTGTGTCCACCAAAATGCCATTATCTTTGATGTAGTCTTGTGTCGGCAGATGTATCAGTGTTGATTAGACTGTAATTCTTTGAGTGTTTCCATGGAGATGCGACCCACCCAGCTGTGTTAATTTAGGTTGTTTATCGTAATCCTTTGTTTTGTTTTGTTTGAACTGTTTTTTAATTTTTTGATAAAGTAAAAAAAAGCTATTGCATTAAAAATATTAGCTTCAATGTAGTTATTTTAGGTTATTTGGTCTTTCTTATATCTTTGATTACTGTTTGTTAATTTTCTTGAGATATGGTAGGCACATGTTAGAAGCAATGTAGTTATTTTAGATTATTTGTTTTTCTTATTCCTTTGTTTGGATATGGTTTATTAATTTTCTTGGGGTATGGTAGGAACATGTTGGAAGCAAAGTAGTTATTTTAGGTTATTTGTTTTTCTTAATCTGTTGCTTTGTTTTGTTTGAAATGTTGCAGGTTTTTTGTTGTTTTAATTTTTTGATAAAGTTAAAAAAAAAAATTAAAATTAAAAAAAAATTCACCAAGCCAAAATAAATAAAACCTACATAAGCATAACAAATAGGAAAAAGGTACACATCCTTAGAGTAATATTGTTCTAAACTGACCAATAATGAAAATCAAATCAAAGTTTTGAGTATTTATTCTAATGGTTTTTTTTTTACCCTAAAGGAAACAAGAAAAGTTTATAGTTTACCGCCTTTCAATACTGGGACAGTAAAAACAGAGATTCCATTGTTTATGAATTCATCTCACCTGAAGTCTTCCAAAAGAACAGAATTGTTTAATCTCTGCCTCATTCTACTTCTATGAGGATGGACCCATCTACAAGCCCACCCTTGCTTTAAACTGAATTCATTTAACTCCAAATAGCAACCATGTTTTCTATTAAAAAATGTGATCTTACATTCTAGATGCAAAGACTGAAAGCATCACAGCTTGGGCTCTTAGAATGCACAAAAAGTAAAAACCACTAAGACATTCCACAACAGGTAAGTAATTCTTCAGAGACGTCCTCAATGATCCTGAGGGCTGTTTAAGCACTTACGCCTGTATGGATGAAGGGAATTAATCAAGGTATTATTTTATGTACATACTTCACTGTAATGACTGTCACACTTCATAGGGAACACTAATAGTCAAATCAGCCTCTTAACTAAAATAGAGGTATACTAAGTACAAAGTTGTTTCTACACTAATACCAGTTTTAAATGAAATACCATAGGTGCTTGGTAGCCTCACATTTTAAAGGAACAATTGCTTGTACAAGAGCACGAGCTTAAAAGCATGGAAGGAGACTAACATTTCAAGTTAGCTTTGTGGTGCTCTGCTCCTCAGGTTCTTTGTAGGGGAAGAGGAAAGGGTCAGTTATAACGCCAAGGTACAAGAGCCATGAATTTAAAATTCTCCAAATTGGAGATATATTCCTTAGAAAAAAGTGTTAGAGGCCTATAAGACACATATTCTAAATGCACATTCTAAAATTCCTTGTGGGTGTCATCTTGACTTGCTCCAAGCTTATCCTCAAGGGGAAGGAGCTTATTGTGGTATGGACCATATTTTACTCAAGTTACAGATGGGAGAGTCTTCTCTACATTACCCGGCCCTTAGAGGAGCACCTCACACTAGTGTTTTAGACTAAGTTCACCTCCTCAGTGAGGCAGTAGATTCTAGTGGATAGGAGTAGGCATCCTGGAGCCAGATCACATGGGTTGGAATCCCAGCTCCACCACCTACTAGTGTATATTCTTGGGCAGGTCACTTAATCTCTTAAGCTTCTGTTTCTTATGGTACCTATCTCAGAAGGTTGTTATGAAGATTAAATGAGTTAATATTTGTAAATCATTATAACAGAGGCTGGCACACAGTAATAGGCACTTTAAGTATTTGTTACATAAATGAAAAATCCCTCTGACTTGTAAGATTTTGTCTTTTAGTCCCCCACAAAACCTAAGAATGAATATCTCTTCATAACTGTGGCATACATTTCCTTCTTTATTCTTCTTATTCTGTATTTGAGCAATTTTATGAAGAAAACAAAATCCCTTTATCTTAATAACTAACTTGGAAGGCACCATGATATAGTGGGGTCAGAAAAATCAGATTTAAATCCTGATTCTACCAGTAAACTATACTATATGTTAACCTCGCTGAATCACAAACTCCTTATTGGTAGACAGAAATAACAGTACCTACTTCATAGAGTTGCGAGAATAAAATGTAACCTGTTCCCGCCTCAATCAAGATGGCGGAGTGAGATGATTCAGGGCTCTGTTCTTCCAAAGAGGCTTAGTACAACAGCAAGAAATGGCAGAAACATCTTTCTAAAAGCTCCAGAAAAGAGTTAAAGGATTGCAGTAACAGGACAAACACTGAATCAAGAAAAAGGCTACTTAAAAGTAGCAGGACCTCCTGGCACCCTGGCTGGCCCCTCCCCATCAGGGCTCCCAGTGAAGATGCCTGGTTCCAGTTCTGAAGGGAGCACCGTAACTCTCGTGCACATACTGGGAGCATGGATGTCTGGCCCAATGTGTCTGGTGGTGGCGTGAGGGACTCGCTGTCACAGAACCTGCCCTGCATATAGAAGGCAAGTCACAGAACTCGCCTACAGAATGCTGCGGGAGAGCAGTCAAGTCATGCTGCCTGGAGCAAGGGATTGCTGGCTGTAGGACACACAGTACAGTGCCCAGTGTTGTGAGTAAACTGTTTCCTAGGGAAAGTGGACATCCTGAACCATGTAAACAGGGGAATTCCTAGAGCAACATGCACTTGCCTAAAATTAGAGGACTGTGCAGAAAGGACCAGGGAGGCCCTATGCTTTAGCCTGGAGCTATTCTCTCAACTCTTTTGAATGGATAAGCCCTGAAGGAGAGCACTGGCACAGGTGAATCTGCAAAGACTGGGAAAGGTGTTTAATTTCTTTCTCACTTTTTTTTTGTTGTTGCTAGCCCCTGGCATTCAAAGAAAGTGCTGTCATAACACTAGCTGCATATAAGCTTAAAGAATAGATGCCTCAGAGTACAATGTTCAGTGACAACACAATAAAGTATCAAAGTGTCAACAAAAGATTATAAAACAGACAAAGAAAGAGGAAACAATGACCCAGGCAAAGAAAAATATTAAAGCATAAGAAACCATCAGTGAAAAGGATCAGACCTGGAACATACCAGACAAAGACTTTTCAAAAATGGCCCCAAATATGGGCAAAGAGCTAAAGGAAAGCATGGACTAAGAATTAAAGGAAAACAAGAAAACAAGAAATGAACACAAGGAGAATATCAACACAGACATGGAAATTATGAGCAGGAAACAGAGCTGAAGACCACAATATCAAAAATTGAAAATTCCCTAGAGGATTTCAACAGCAGATCAGAGCTGGCAGAAGAACTTGAAAATAAGACTACTGAAATAATTCAGTCTGAGCAGGAAGAAGAAAGAATGAAGAAAAGTGAACAGAGACTGAGGAATTTGAGGAACACCATCAAGAGTACTAATATATGCATTGTGGGAATTCCAGGAGAAGAAAAAGAGAGAGCTACAGAGAGAATACTCAAAGAAATACTGGCTGAAAACTTCAGAAATCTAAAGAAAGACACATCAACAAACTCCATACAGGTTAAACTCAAAGAGACCCGACTGCAGCACATTACAATCAAATTGTCAAATACCTAAGATAAAGAGAGAATTCTGAAAGCCTCAAGAGAGAAGTAATGTGTCACATATAAAGGAACCTCAATAAGATAAATGTCAATTTCTCATAGGAGACCATGGAGGCAAGACGGCAGTAGGGAAGACATATTTAGAGTACTGAAGGCAAAAAAATGCCACACAAGAATTCTATATCCAGCAAAACTGTCTTAAAAAATGAGGGTGACGAGATCGGGTGCATTCAGGGTGGTATGGCTGTGGGATAGGACTCCCGGGGATGAATCTGGACCCAGCATTGTGGGACTGAGAACATCTTCTTGACCAAAAGGGGTATGCGAAATGAAACGAAATAAAGTTTCACTGGCTGGGAGATTTCAAATGGAGTTGAGAGGTCACTTGGGTAGACATTCTTATGCACTATACAGATAACCCTTTTTAGGTTTTAATGCACTGGAACAGCTAGAAGTAAATACGTGAAACTATCAAACTCCAACCCAACAGCCTTGACTCTTGAAGACGACTGTGTAGCAATGTCGCTTACAAGGGCTAACAATGTGATTGTGAAAGCCTTGTGGCTAACACTCCCTTTATCCAGTGTATGGATGGATGAGGAGAAAAATGGGGACAAAAACTAAATGAAAATAGGGTGGGGGGGGATGATTTGGGTATTCTTATTTTCACTTTTTCTGGTACAAGAAAAATGTTCAAAAAATAGATTGGGGTGATGAATGCACAACTATATGATGGTGCCGTGAACAACTGATTGTACACTTTGGATGACTGTATAGTATGTGAATATATTTCAATAAAACTGAATTTAAAAAAAAAAAAAAGAGGGAGAAAAGATGGTGGAGTAGGTGAGGCAGAACGGGCTTCTCCTCCGTCAGAGTAACTAGAAAGGGGCCAGAGGACACCAGGGACCATGGTTCCAGGGTGTGACCGGCCATAAAGGGTCCCCCACAGTATGTGGGGGGACACCTATAAAAACAGAGGAGAGTTGGTGGCTCAAGGGACCTGGTGAGTTTGTTCCCTGTCCCAACTGCCACCCCACTCACCCCCACCCCCAACCCCACCCCAGGCCAGCAGCAGCAAAACTACCACCAGACAAAGGAGTGAGCAGTGGCTCTCCACTCCCATCCACCTATCTTGACAGTTTGCCGGGAGGTGATCCTCCACAGTCAGACAGCAGGGAGCTCCCGTGAAGGAATCTGGCAGGCAGCAATTGCTCTCCCCCATGGAAGTGGGGGGAGGAAGGGGTGCAATGGCAAAAAGCCGGAAAGGAAGAGGTGCCATACTGGTGACTGGGAGCCCCTCCCACACCCCAGAGACTCGCAGGTGCAAAACAGGCAAAGAACCAGCAGGAAGGGCCTATATCACACCTGCGGGGTGCCCTTGATCATGCTCCCTGCCTACCTGCTCATGGCCCACATTGCAGCACCAGGACAGGGATTCCCGAGGGCACAAAGAGATCTGGTGCAATGACTGGTTCCCCGCCTGGTTTGGATTCCGCCCACCCCACAGGAGAAGTTTGGGGAAGACCTATTTGAGAGCACCACCTGCTGGTAGGTAAGGAAAACTGCACTCCAGCAAGCTGTGCCTCACGAGTGCCACCTGTTGGAAGGGTTTGGAAACTACACCCCAGCAAACCAAATTATATATAAATGCTCAAATAACTCTGCATTTCCCAAAATAACCCTATCAAGACAAGCAAATGCCCCAAAGCCAGCAGAAAATTACAAAGCACTTTAAGGATAGAGAAGATATGGCAAGCCAGATGAACAAATTAAAAAGCCAGAAGAGACACCAAATTTGGAGCAATTAATCAAAGAAGTACACACAAACATCAATACTATAGCTCAGGATAAAAAGAACATGAAGGAGACCCTAGAAGAGCACAAAAAAGAATCTGCAAGAGTACATAAAAAAGAGTGGCTCTTATGGAAATAAAAGATACTATTGATCAAATTAAAATATTCTTGAGACACATAACACCAGATTTGAAGAAGCAGAGGAATGAATTAGCAACCTTGAGGATACTTGATGGAAAGTGAAAGCACAAAAGAATGAATGGTGAAAAAAATCAAAAAATTTCAAATGGATCTCAGGGAAATGATGGACAACACGAAGCACACAAATACAAGAACCACTGGTGTTCCAGAAGGGGAAAAGAAAAGGGCTAGGAAGGGTATTCAAAGAAATTATTGGGGAAAACTTCCCAACCCTTCTAAATGACATAAATATGCAAATTAAAGATGCTCAAAAACTCCAAATAGAATAAATCCAAATAAACCTACTCCGAGACATAAACTGATTAGACTGTCAAATGCTGAAGAGAAGGAGAAACTTCTGAAAGCAGCAAGAGAGAAGCGATTCACCACATACAAGGGAAACAACGTAAGACTAAGTACTGATTATTCAGCAGGCACCATGGAGGTGAGAAGGCAGTGGTATGACATATTTCAGATTCTGAAAAAGAAAAATTGCCAGCCAAGAATTCTTTATCCAGCAAAGCTCTCCTTCAAAATTGAGGGAGATTAAAATTTTCCCAAACAAATGCTGAGAGAATTTGTTAACAAGAGACCTGTCCTGCAAGAAATACTAAAGGGAGCTCTACCAACTGAGAAAAAAAGAAAGGAGAGAGAGGTCTGGAGAAGAGCACAGAAGAGGTCTGGAGAAGAGTTATCAGTAAGGGTAACTTAAAGGCAAAAAAGAAAGAGGGAAAAAAATAGCTCTAACAATTAAACACCAAAGGATACAATGGCTGGTTCAAGAACTCCCTTCACAGTAATAACTTTGAATGTAAATGGATTAAACTCTCCAATTAAAAGATACAAACTGGTAGAACAGATTTAAAAATATGACCCAGTGATATGCTGTTTACAAGAGATTCATCTTAGATGCTATGACACAAAGAAACTGAAAGTGAAAGGATGGAAAAAAATATTCCATGCAAACTGCAATCAAGCTGGGGTAACTATACTGATACTAGAAAAAACAGACTTTAAATTAAAAAAGGTCATAAGAGATAAAGAAGGGCACTATATTAATAAAAGGGATAATTCACCAAGAAGAAATAACAGTTATAAATGTTTATGCATCCAATCAAGGAGCTCCAAAATACATGAGAAAAATACTGGCTAAACTGAAAGGAGCAATAGACACGTTTACGGTAATAGTGGTAGAGTTCAATATACCACTCTCTTCTATTGACAGAACAACTAGAAAGAGGACCAGTCAGGAAACTGAGAACTTTAACAATATGGTAAATGAATTAGACTTAATAGACATATATAGATCATTACATCCTAAAGCACTAGGATATACATTCTTGTCTAGTGCCCATGGAATGTTTTCCAGGCTAGATCATATGCTGGGACACAAAACAAGTCTTAATAAATTTGAAAAGATTGAAATCATTCAAAGTACATTCTCTGAGCACAATGGAATGCAACTAGAAATTATCAACCACCAAAGAACCAGATCTTTCAAAATACATGGAGGTTAAACAACACACTCCTAAACAACCAGTGAGTCAGAGAAGAAATTACAAGAGAAATTGGTAAATATCTACAGATGAATGAAAATGAGAACACAACAAATCAAAACCTATGGGATGCAGTGAAGACAGTGCTGAGAGGGAAATTTATAGCTCTAAATGCATATATCAAAAAGCAAGAAAGAGCTAAAACTAAAGACCTAATTGAACTTAAGAGGCTAGAGAATGATCAGCAAACTAACCCTGAAGCAAGCAGACAAAAAGAAACAACAAAGACTAAAGCCAAAATAAATGAGCTGGAAGGAAAAAAAAACAATAGAAAGAATAAATAAAACCAAAAGTTGGTTCTTTGAGAAGATCGACAAGATTGACAGACCTTTAGCTAGACTGACAAAGTCAAAGAGAAAACTCAAATAAACAGAATCAGAAATGAGAAGGGGATAATTACTACAGATACTGAAGAAATAAAAAAAAAAATAAGAGGATACTATGAACAATTGTATGCCAACAAGCTAGACAATTTAGATGAAATGGATAATTTCCTGGAAACACATGAACAACCTAGACTGACCAGAGAAGAAACAGAAGACCTCAACAGACCAATCAAAAGCAAAAAGATCCAATCAGTCATCAAAAATCTACTTACAAATAAAAGCCCAGGGCCAGAAGGCTTCACAGGGGAATTTTACCAAATTTTCTAAAAAGAATTGACACCATTCCTGCTGAAATGCTTTCAAAAAATTGAAGAAAAAGGAACACTACCTAACACATTTTATGCGGTTAATATCACTCTGATACCAAAACCAGATAAAGACACTACAAAAAGGGAAAACTATAGGCCAATCTCCCTAATGAATATAGATGTAAAAATCCTAAATAACATACCTGCAAATTGAATCCAAAGGCACATTAAAAGAATTATACACCATAACTGTGCCAGTTTGAATGTATTGTGTCCCCCAAATGCCATTATCTTTGTGGTCTTGTGGGACAGACGTTTTGGTGCTGGTTAGATTTGCTTGGAATGTGCCCCACCCAGCTGTGGGTGGTGACTTTGGTGGGATACTCCCATGGAGGTGTGACCCCACCCATTCAGGGTGGGCCTTGATCAGTGGAGCCATATAAAACATGCTGACTCAAAGAGACTGAACGGAGTGCAGCTGTGAGTGATGTTATTTGAAGAGGAGCAAGCTTGCAAGAGAGGAATGTCCTGGGACAAGCCATTTTGAAACCAGAACTTTGGAGCAGACGCCAGCCATGTGCCTTCCCAGCTAACAGAGGTTTTCCGGACACTATTTGCCATCCTCCAGTGAAGGTACCCGATTATTGATGTGTTACCTTGGACACTTTATGGCCTTAAGACTGTAACTGTATAGCAAAATAAACCCCCTTTTTATAAAAGCCAATCCATCTCTGGTGTTTTGCATTCCGCAGCATTAGCAAACTAGAACAATAACCAAGTGGGGTTCATTCCTGGCATCCAAGGGTGGTTCAACATAAGAAAGTCAATTAACGTAATTCAACACATTAAATATCGAAAGGGAAGAATCAAATGATCATCTCAATAGATGCTGAAAAAGCAATCGACAAAATTCAACATCCCTTTTTTGATAAAAATGCTTCAAAAGGTAGGAATTGAAGGAAACTTCCTCAATATGATAAAGGGCATATATGAAAAACCTACAGCCAGCATTATACTCATTGTTTGTGAGAACATCAGCAACAATCCAGGTGAGGAAGTCCAACACTTCCCCATTTCCCCCCAGCTCCTCAGGGGTCCCTGTATATATATTTTTATTCTCTGCCCTAATTACTCTGGGATGTGTCGCTATTTCACAATAACCTATACAAACCCATCAGATCTCACTTCCTATTCAAAGCTTCATGTAATTATGCTGTTTGAACTGACCATATAAGTTATATTGTTTAGAAAACATATATCCCACACCAAATAAACATCTCTTTCCTTGGTCTCACATGGAAGTTGAAGTTTTAAAACATAGTCAGTTTCAGCCTTTACCCTTTGGCCAGATTTGCCCTAATGTTACCAAGATCTGTTTCACTCATAATCTCTAATTGAAGTCTGAGTTCTTTTTCAGCTTTTTTGAAACAGTTGCTATATGTGCTAATACTGACATTCATATCTGCAGAGCTCTAGCTCTGAGTCTCAGGTGTCACATAGATACCCAACATTCCAGAGATCGATCAGGTTATACACAAAGGGATCAGCATCTCAGAATTTTGAGATAGTCATTATAATTCAAGAATGGATTTGACTAAGGCATTGATTTTTAAACAATGATTTTGTGAAACCTCAAAATATCTCTGGTTATTTAAAGGAAGGCCACAAATAGCCTTAAAACAAAATTAACTAAAATCCATTTCAATTTTCAAAAAGACTTCCAATTTTTAGTAGGCAAAAAATTAAGTTTTTGTAGGCAAAAACTTATTAAGGGAGGAGGGGTGGCAAGATGGTGGTGTAGGGAGGTATGGAATTTACTTAGTCCTCTAGAGCAGCTAGTAAACAGCCATGAACAACTAGTAAATAGCCTGGAACAACTGTATGGGGGACATCCATGACCAGAAACACATCATACACAAGTCTGGAATGGGTGAAACGGTTGAGACTATGGCGTAGAACCATAAGTAAAGCCCCTCAGACGGCAGAGGCTGGAGCCCACACCCTCTCCCCACTGACACAGCAGGCTGAGTTGGAACACTTCCCTTTGGGAAAAAGGAGTAGTCTCTACTGGAAGCAAGGGAATGTAGCTCAACCGAGCTCCAACTGTGGTTTTAATTAAGAAATGTGGACTATTGAATACAAGCGACAAGCACAGATAAACCCAGAGCAAGCAGGAAAGGAACAATGAGGTCTCTCCTGGCAGAGAGGAGGCAGGGCTGATGGAAAATAAATAATTAATTAAATAAATTAAAACAGAGGCTTTTGGAGTCACCTGAACTCAGAATACTGGAAATGGGCTGTGTCCCAAGAAAAGGGGCACAGAGAACCGGGTACCACCTCTAGCTCTTGACTGGCGAAACTGGGGGTCTAGGGACTGGCTCTGAAAAGGGGATTTCTTTCTTTTTTCTTTTTTTTCCTCTCATTCTAAGTAGCTCATTAGAGAAAGCCTCTAATTTTCAATTGTCAGTGCTGACCCAGGCTAGGGTGAAGTTAAGATAGTCAGAGATACAAAAGAAGTCAAGCAAAGGAGATAATTCCCTAAAGGGCCTATCTTCCCTAAGAAGAGGAAGGTAGTAGGGACAGGGCCCAGCTCAAGTAGCTGCCCTCCTTCAGAGAATTCAGACTCCAGGGCTGGGATAAAAACAAACAAACAAACAAACAAAAAACCAGAAAGAGCTTAAACTTGGCTTTTGACTCACCCTGGATGAGAAAGAAAGGCTAGGGGCGTGTATAACACAGAAGGAAAGGCAGAAGATAAAGACTGGGATCGTATAACTTAGCAAACCTAGAATGGTCAGTGATGGTAATTAAATGTAAAAATATCAGAATGTTTAAATTAGAATTAAAAAAAAAGAAGAAAAAATAAAATTAAAATAAACTACACTGAAAAGGTCAGATAACAATAACAGCACCAAGAATCTCATACCACTTCCTTATATTCCCCTCTTACAGAAATTTAGCTTTGATATATTGCCTTTGTTACAATTAATGGAAGCATATTACAATGTTACTGTTACCTATAGACTCTAGTTTACATGACTGTATTTTTTCCCCATACCATCCAATTTTCAACACTTTGCAATGATGACATTCATTTATTCTAATATTTTTTCTTGTCTTCCTCCTCTTTCGTTGTGAAAGAAATGGAAATATCTTCATATAGATTGTGATGGTGAATGCATAACTATGTGATTATACTGGGAGTCACTGATTGTTTACTTAGGATGGATTGCATGGTATGTGAATAAAACTTTAAAAAACAAACAGACGGATACAAGTGCTGGAGAAAATGCAGAGAAAGGGATGTACCTATTCACTGTTGGTGGGAAAGTAGAATGGTGCAGCCCATCTGGAGGGCAAGGTGGTGGTTCTACAGGAAGCAAAGTATGAGGTTGCCATATGGTCCTGCAACCCTGATATAGGGTATATACTTGGAAGATCTGAAAGCAGGGACACAAATGGACATTGGCATACTGGTGTTTATGGAGGCAGTATTCACAATTTTCAATGGATGGAGGAGGCCTAAGGGTACATCGACTGATAAATGGAATGGTGAACTGTGGTGTATACATTCAATAGAAAATTGAGCAGCAGCAAGAAGGAATGAGTTGTGAGGTATGCAACTGGGTGAAAGGACCTTGAGGACAGTATACTGAGTGAAATAGGCCAGAATTGAAAAGAAAAACATTATAAAGCCTCACTAATATGGACTAACTATGATGTGCAAACTCTGAGAATTGAATTTGAGAGCACAGATCACCAAGGGAAGGCTTATTGTAAAGGTTTCTAGATTGTAAGCTGTTACAGCAGTCACATTTATTCATGAGTTGTAAGGGTTATTTCTAAATTCTGAGATGTGCACTGTTTGTATATAACCTGGTCAGCCCCTGGAACTTTGGGTATCTGTGTGATACCTGAGACTCAGAGCTAGAGTTCAGCAACTATGAATATCAGCATACCCCATGCAGCAACTGTTTAAAGAAACTGAAAAAGAGATCAGACTTCAATTAGAGATATGAACGAAATGAACTTTGTTACGACTAAGGTAAATCAAACCAAAGGGTAAAGGATGATATTGACTGTGTTTTAAAACTTCAATTTCTGTGTGAGACCAAAGGAAGAGATGTTTATTTGGTGCAAAAATCTGTATTTTCTGTAGCACACTACATAATTTAACTTGCATGGTCAGTTTATTCAAACACCATAACTACATGGAATCTTAAAAAAAAAAAAAAAAAACTTTTTAAGGAAATAGAGGGTGATAAATAGATTGTCACCTCCGCAGCTCTGTGATCCCCTTAAAATAAGAATTTTCAATCTAGGCTCCCAAGAGCCCTAGAAGTTCTACGGCACCACTTTGCACTAACACAATGGAGACGGAGGAAGAGAGCTGTAGTGGATTGAGCTCAGTGTTCTTCTGACCTGCCTACCTAAAGTAATTCACCAAGTTTTTACATACTTAATTTCAGAAGGGTTACACAGGTAAGGAATCACTGAAAAACCATTCCCCTGAAGCAGCAGTTCTCAAAGTGCAGTACCTAGACCAGCATCAGCCTCACCAGGGATCTTGGCAAAAATGCAAATTCTCAGGCCCCCACCCAGAACTACTCAATCAAGAGTTTGGGGGTGAGGCCCAGCATTCTAAGTTTTGGCAAGCCCTTTAGGCAATTCTGATGTATGCTGAAGTGTGAAATCACTGCATCAGAGATTTCATATTTTGCTTATGTAGTCTTGTTTGTTTTCCTTTAAGTACTACTTTCCCTGTGGAAACCAAAATAGAATTTTTAGATTTTAAATGCAAACACAGAAATACCAGTATTTTAGGATAACATTAGAATAGTATTTCCTATATACCTGTATTTGGACTATGGTTATCATTAGACCCTATACAAGGATTCTTGTTTTTTAATCCCAAAGTCTAAATTTAATATACAATAATTTTAGCTATCAGGTGACCGCCTAGACAGCTCCACAGAGAGGTTCCTGGGTATATCAAATAGTCACACTGATATTATGACTGAGCAGTTCTTACTATCAATTCTTGATTAGTTTTAATCAAAACTAAGAATTTATCTAACTGCAACATACCTCTTTCATATACTGATTATATAATGCTTCTGATGATTCAAGATAAGCTTGCGCAGTTTCAATTTCCTCTCTTTCAGACCATAAGATACCTAGGTTATTCTGGAAATTAAAGAAAAGAAAAAAATTATGAGAAAACAAGACTTCCAATTAAAGTAACTTTTGTGGTTTTAAAAGCAATATTTGTTTTTTTAAACATTTTTTTATTGTGAAATGTAACATATATACAGAAAAGTGATTAATTTTCCAAGTACGATTTAACAGGTAGTTATAGAGCAAATTTCAAAGAATGTTATGAGTTACAGTTCCACCATTTTAGGTATTTCCTTCTAAGTGTTCTAATACTCTAGAAACTTGAAAAAAAAAATTTACATAAAGATTCAATATTCATAATCCTTTGTTAAATCCTATCTTTTCTGTTACTCTTCCTCCCTCTAGTTTGATCACTGTCTCAATCTTCAGGGATATCTGGGCAGCGACCACCCTTATTTGCTCATATTGAAAAGGGGTGTCAACATTATAGGGATAAAAGCAATGTTTATTGATCAAATAGAGCTGGAGTTTGACTATTAACAATGAATTAATTATTCATAATACTGTTCTTATGTAACATGAAATTATTCATAATAATGTTCTTATGTAATGTGAAAGGCAGTCACTAAGATGGCCCCAAATGATTCCTGCCTCCTAGTAATCATGCCTTGTGTAATCCTTTCCCCTGGAGTACATGCTGGCTTTAGCGACATGGCTCTAACAAATAACAATGGCACATTGCTTTAATCCAGCAATTCCTCTTCTAGGTATATACCCAAAAGAAATGAAACCAGGGACTCAGACAGGTATTTGTACCCCAGTGTTCATAGCAGCAACGTTCAAAAGAGGCAAAAGGTGAAACAACCCAAGTGTCCATCAACAGATAAATGGATAAACAAAATGTAGTATGTATATATATATACAATGGAATATTATTCATCCGTAAAAAGGAATGATGTTCTGATACATGGGCAACATGCATGAATTTTTAAGACGTCATGGTGAGTGAAATAAGTCAGAAGCCTTGATTTTGGAATTCTCCTAGCCTCAAAATCATGAACCGATAAATTCCCATTGTTTAAGCCAACCCACTGCATGGTATTTGTTTTAGCAGCTAAGAAACTAAAACAATAGCTCTCTGGTCTTATGGCTTCACATAATAGATCCATCCTATATTTTTTTTTAAGTGACTTATCTAGTGTCTAGAACTGTAGGTCATACAGATAACATACTGAAAATGGACCGTCTCCCCCACTATATTTACCTATGAGGTCCTTTGTGGGAACCTTAGGAGGCTTGAAGGGCTCTGTGCCACTACAAACTTGCTAACTGTTCTGAGCTTCCAGCTTCCGAGAATATGATCTTCCTTAACTATCATTTCTTAATCTTAAAAATGGATCTGCAAGTCACTTTTTCTCTCTTCCTAGCTCAGCTTGTTTTTCCTCTGATGACAGTCCTTGACGAACTTCATTTGGCCATGTCCCCAGTAAGCCCCACCCCAGCATACTGCACTTGGCCTGGACAGGCTAGAGACTCACCTAGTACCAGGACTGGTTTGCGTGGCCATGCTCTATTTTGACAGAATGGATAAACAAAATGTGGCCTGACAAATCCAGGTAGACTATAGCACAGAAAGCAAAATCTCTGGTGTGTGATAAATCTTAAACCAGGTAGAGACCTTAGAATGTATCCAGAAATGACTAGGATTCTTCTTCTGGATCATGACCTATGAGGTCCTGAAGATAATGACCATGCAAGGGATCTAGAACTGATTAGAATTTCTAAAATTACAATAGCTTTAGTGTTTCTTTTAAATGATTTTTTTCCTGATTATAAGACAGCAAGATAACATAAAAGTTATAAATGAGAAAAGTGAAAATCTCTGATGAGCCTACTTCAAAGAGGTAACTGCTATGTGAATTGTTTTTTCTGGTGTAGAAAAAATTACACCAGAAAGTAATGCATTTTTCACACAGCACCACCATATCCTTGCCCTCAGGATACAAAACTAGATAGGGAAAAAGTAAAAATATAAAATAAAAACAGCAAAAAAAGTATTACTGGTGAATTCTACCAAACATTTAAGGAATAACAGCAACTCTACACAAACTCTTCCAGAAAAGTCAAAAGGACAGAACACTTATCATGCAATTTTATGAGGCCGGCATTAACTTGATACTAAATCAAAGATATAACAAAAGAAAACTACAGACTGATATCCTTCATGTACACAGATGCAAAAATTTTAAACAAAAATTTAGTGAACTGAGTCCAACAATATATAAAAAAGGATAATACATTATGACCAAGTTAAGTTTATCCCAGGAATGTAAGGGGGTTTGATATTGGAAAAATCAATATAATTATACAATTATACTAAAATTATATTAAAAGATGAAAAAATTATATTAAAAGGTGAAAAAAATAAAAAATATGTGATCTTCTTAGTAAATGCAGCAATGAAGTAATGATTCAGAGTGAAAGAAATCAGACCAAAACAAGAGTATACATAATAAGATTCCACTGATATAAAATTCTAGAAAATGAGAGAGTGAGGAAAGTGAAGGGGTGGAAAGAATAAAGGAGGGAGGAGAGAGGAGGGGATTACAAAGGAGCACAAAGAAACTTGGTGGTGATGGATATGTTCATTATCCTGATAGCAGGGATTGCTTCAAAGGCATACACATATGCCAAAATTCATCGAATTGTATATTTTACATGGATGCAGTTTACTGTATGTCAACTGTACTCATGAGAGCTATAAATAACAACAGCAGGTACATGTATAACCTGGGAGAGAGAATAATATAGTAATTTCTGAGGGAACTGTACTAAAGTAAGTACAGAAATTACAATTTCACTCAAGGCTGTTGTAGTTTCCTAGGCTACACTGGCAAATATGAAATGGGTCAGATTAAACAGAATTTATTTCCTCATGGTTTTGAGGCTAAAAGAAAATCCAAATTTAGATGTCATCAAGGTGATACTTTCTTCCCAAAGACTGGCATGCCAGCAATCCTTGGTTCTTAGTTTGTCACATGGCAAGGCACGTGTTCGGCTTCTGGCTGCTCCCTCTGTGGCTTTCTGTCTCTCTGTCTGGATTTCATTCTGCTGATAAAGGACTCTACAAATAGGATTAAGATCAAAACTGACTGGGCTGGGTCACACATTGTCTGAAGTAACTTCATCAAAGGGTCCTACTTACAACAGGATTGGATTAAATTTAAGGACATGTTTTTCTGGGGTACATACAACTTCAAACCACCACAACAGCCATACCAGTATATATTGATGACAACAAGAATCAAAAGGAAAACCAGAGCAAAATCATTCTTAAGGCCCCCAGAACCCAGTGAAGAGAGAAGCGGAAAGTCTCTTTCGATAATCTAAATATGGGTCCAGATTGTGTAGTTCTGTAGTTTCCCAGTAAGGAGACACCAGTCTGAGAAAAAGCAGCCAGAATATCATGAATTTCCATGAACTGATACTTTCAAACCTTTTCCTATACATACATCCACATGCATGTGCATATATACACAGTCTTATACAAAGGTAGGATCATTCTACAAAATTCCAAACATGGTTTATAGTCTTCTCTCCCTCTTAATAGTGACATTTTGTTGTTAATAAATATAAATGATTTTTAATAGTTGTATACTGTTTTGTATGGAAGTACCAGCATTGTTACTATAACTGATGAATATTTATATTATTTTCCCTTTTAAAAAAAATCAACACCCATGTTCACATACTGTGATTGTCTGAAGCTGTATGTACCCCAGAAAAACATGTTCTTAAAATTAATCCTGTTGGTGTGGACCCACTGTAAGCAGGACCTTTTTGAGGAGAGTACTTCGATTAAGGTGTGAACCATCTCATTCAGGATGGGTCTTAATCCTTTTACTTGAGTTATTTACAAATGGAATGGCGAAAGAGAGAGAGAGAGAGAGAGAGAGAGAGAGAGAGAGAGAGAGATCGATCTCCAGGGAAGCAAAAAGCTGAAAGCAACAAAACCCAGAAGAGAAGGGAGAGACCAGACCAGCAGATGCCGCCATGTGCCTTGCCATGTGGCAGAGGAGCCAAGGATTGCCAGCAGCAGGTCTTCAGGAAGAAAGCATCGCTTTGATGATGCCTTGATTCGGACATTTTCCCAGACTCTAACTGTAAGTGAATAAATTCCCATTGCTTAAGCCAAATCATTAAATGGTATTGCTTTGAGCAGTCTAAGAATTTACATATCTGTCCAAATATTATTTCAGAATACTGACATGGAATTTTTAAGTCAAAGTCTTGACTCAAGGGTTTTGATACATCCTTTCTTCAGAAAGGTTCCATGAATTTATATTTCCACTAGCAATAAATGATAACATCCATTTCCTCAAAATTTCTTCTACACTGACTGAAATCAGTATCTTTAATAACCTCTGCCAGACTAATACAATTTTTCTATTTTATTCTTTTAGTTTGCTTTCTTTTATTATTAGTGAGGTTAAATTGCTCTTCAGATACAGTAAATATCAAATGTAATAAGATGCTATGATATGGTACTGCCACTGGAGTAAACGGATCAACTGAATACTTGAGTTCAGACATAGACTAGTACAAACAGAACCTAGTTTTTGTATTTTTATACTCACTTCTCTTTATTCTTTTAGATAAACATATTCATTTTGTAAAATTCTAAGCCTGTAGTGATTTCAGCAGGAATTACATCAGACCTATGAATGACTACCAGGATAATGATGTTTTTATAATATTGTACCTTGCCACCCATTAACATGGTATATTTTAGGGTCACCAGTTCTATTATCCCCCATGTTGCTGTTGTGAATGCAATTTCTAAAACTAATATTTTACCCAGTTATTGTACAACTACACAATTATTGATAATTATATAATTATCAATACCATTATTAATATAATCAATTATTATATAATTAAGATAACAATACTATTATCAATAATACTATTGATAATTCTAATAGTTTTTCAGTTGATGACTAGGTCTTTTAGGTATACAAGAATAACATATGCAAATGATTTTTATATTTACAAATTATTTTATTTTTCCATAATGAATAACTTATTTGCTTCCTATATTATTGCACTGGCCAGAACTTGTAATTAAGGTTAAATCATACTGGAGATGGCAAATATCATGTTTTGTTCCTGATTTTAGTAAGAGCACCTCTAATAATTCACCCTTCTGAAAAAACCTGCCTGTTTGAAATACTACTTTTCACTTAATGTAAGGTGTCATAATTATAAGACATCATTTATTTTATATATCAAAAAGAAAGCACTGTGAAGTAAACTACGAGACAAAATCAACTATAACGTGCTTCTCAATTTCAGACATGTAGAATTTTAGAGATGTGAAATTTAAAATGAATAAAATACAGTAAATACTTAAGAGATCATACTACATAAAGGATGGTTCCTAATTCTATTTTTCAGATATTGAAGTAATTTCTTAAATATTTATTATGGTCTTGGGCAGTGATATGGTTAAAGAAAATTTCAAATAATTGAGGTTCTGTTTGAAGTAATTATCTTATGAATTACATTAGATCATTCATCCACTCAACAAATATTTAGAATGAATGTACTTACCAAGTACCAGGTACTAGGATTATATATACTGAGCAAAAAGAGATATAGCCCGTTCTTATGTGACTTGCACTTTTAATTTTATCATGCCATGGTAATAGAACACGACCTATACGATTTCTTTTGTTAATTTTTGAGTTTTTTCTTTGTTGTCTATTTACCATGTGATCAATTTTGGAAAATGTTCCCGGACCACATAAATTAGTAACTCTAAAGGGTTTGTGAGCCTAAAAAAAATACCCGGCACATTCAAGAAGTTCACAAATCTTTGTATCTAACTTAAAAAGTGTTATGTTACTGATGCAGAATGTCAGATTTATTTCTTAATAAACTAGGTACCATAAAAATGGGAAACCATAAGTATTATAAGAATTCAAAGGTAAGAGGGAAGAGATCAGTTAGGGTCAAAATGGTCCAAAGAAAGTTATTAAAAGAATGAGATGGGTTTTGAGGAATGGATAGGGATTTCCTGGGGAGCAAGCCACTGAATGTGGCAAGAATGTAAAGAGAGAATTTTAGGTATTTTGTTATGAATTACGAACTTTAGTCATTCTTCGTAATTTCCTTGAGACCTTAAGACTTAAATAGCTTTAGATTTTTTCTTAATAGAATGAACAGGATTTGGACTGATGGATTATAGAAGTAAAGAGCATACTCTGCATAAGATTTTTAAATGTAGGGGACTCTAGGGGAAACATGCGTGGACCACAAGTAAATGAAGCAAGTGATGTTGCTGGGGTGGGAGACGGGGGTGGAGAGTGAGTTCGGCAGTCGATCGCGGGAGAACTTGAATGCCAGTGACAACGCAGTAAGTCCTTAAGTTTTGCCTTTTTGAAGGCCATCAAATCCTCCGTGGGGCTTTTCCCAAAGCGTCAAAAAAGGGGGGACAATCTGTGCCTTCTAACATTTGCCTATGGCCTTGGCAAGGAGTGGGGCCCCGGGCCTCCTCTCACCTGCGCCTGGATGTAGAGGGAGACGCAATCGTGCGAGAGCCGGTACGTGCGCAGCAGCCTCAGGCATTTCACCAGATGCTCCTCCCCCGCAGACAGCTCTTCTGTATCGATATGGTTCACCCCGAGATGGAATTCAATAACCGCCAGTCTCACCGCCCGTTGGGCGATGGGCCCCTCGGCCTCCACCACTTCGGCGGGCAGCCCCAGGGCGTGGTCCCCTTCGCCCAAGGCGTCGTCAACCGGAGGCCGTTCCTCCTCCTCCTCAGGCGCGGGGCCGAGCAGCGCCTTGACCTCTTCCAGCAGCGCTCGGGCGCTGTATTTGGACTTGTACGGCTCCTTCTCTGGGTTTTTATGCAGTTCCACCCGCGACAGGGCTAGCGCCGCCTGGAATTTCTCCCGGATCTCAGCCCAAGGAGGGTTCGCCATCGCGGCCTCCGTGCCTTGATTCTCGTAAACGTTCGCACTCGGGACTCCCGCCGTCCTGTTTTACGACACTTCACTTACGGCCCGCGACAGGCGGGGGCCGCTGCAGAACCGTGACCAATGAAGGCCGCCAGAGAAACTGCAATATGCTCGGCAGTGACTAATGGAAAGGCGTGGTAGTCGCCATAGCAACCGTGCTCATGGAAGTAAAGCTATCAATGAGTGGGCCTCTTCCGCCCCGCCCTCTACAGTGGTGAGTTCGTGGCTTGGCTTGTCCTGAAGAGGATAATGTATTTATATAAAAATATGTATAATAGCGACCCCTTTAACGGAAGATTTAGGAATATTGTTTACAAACATAGCTAGCTAACACTACTTGCGTTAATTAATATAAGCTGGAAGGCAGAAACCTTTAGACATTAGATAGCCCTGATTACAAGTTTCTTTTTAAAAAGGACTTTGAAACATAACAAGGATCCGTTTTCTCATTACTACTATTAATATATAGCCTTTCAAGTGAAAGGTAGGAATGTAAAAAGCAGTCAGTGATAAATATTTTCATTTTAATGCTGAAATACAGGTTAGAGGGGTGGTATGACTTTCCAAGGTATCACAAGAATTAAATCCCACAGCTGGGCCAGCCGCCTCATGCATGTATTATTTTTTTTAATTCAGTTTTATTGAGATATAGTCACATACCATACAATCATCCATGGTGTACAATCAGCTGTTCACAGTACCATCATACAGTTGTGCATTCATCACCCCAATCTATTTTTGCACATTTTCCTTACCCCAGAAAGAATAAAAATAATAAAAGATAAAAGTGAAAAAGAATGCCCAAATTATCCCCCCCATCCCACCCTATTTTTCACTTAGTTTTTGTCCCCATTTTTCTACTCATTCATCCATACACTGGATAAAGGGAGTGTGACCCACAAGGTTTTCACAATCACACCTTCACCCCATGTAAGCTACATAGTTATACAATCATCTTCAAAAATCAAGGCTACTGGGTTGCAGTTTGATAGTTTCAGGTATTTCCTTCTAGCTATTCCATTACACTAAAACCTGAAAAGGGATATCTATATAGTGCATCAGAATGCCCTCCAGAGTGACCTCTGATTCCATTTGAAATCTGTCAGCCACTGAGACTTTATTTTGTTTCATTTTGCTTCCCCCTTTTGGTCAAGAAGATGTTCTCAATCCCACAATGCCGGGTCCAGGCTCATCCTCGGGAGTCATATTCCACGTTGCCAGGGAGATTTACTCCCCTGGGTGTCAGATCCCATGTGCGGGAGAGGGCAGTGATTTCACCTGCCAAGGTGGCTTAGCTAGAGAGAGAGGGCCACATCTGAGCAACAAAGAGGTACTCTGGGGGATACTCTTAGGTCATGCATGTATTTTGCATTACATACTTTTGTAAATTACTCAAGTTAAATGTTGCAAGGGAGACAACATTTTAACTACTAAGCACTAGCTGTGTAAAGTGCTTTGAGTTATGCAAAGTAGCACTGAATCTGGAAGCTCATAGACAGGGTTTGAATCTCAGATCTGTTTTATTGACAAATTAATTTGTCTAAGATTCACAGAATTGTTCTGAGGAATTAAATGTCTGTCCTTTAAATGTTAGGGTTCCTCAGGTTTCCTTCCTAAACATCATTCCCAGATCTTATCCATTTCCGGGGCTTCCATTACATGTACTGCTCACTTCCAAAATTGTATGTCCAGATGGTTCTTTGGAGCTCCAGACTGCAATAACCAACTCCCAACTGGAACAACCACAGCTGAATGTTCCACCACCTTCTGCATGTATGTTCAAATCGGAACTCATCTTCCTCTTCACACACACCCCTCCCTTACTGTAGTTGCTCTTAAGCTCTGCCTCTTGGTGAATGGCACTACCGTCTGACCACCTGGTGAATTCCTGCACTCTCCGTTTTTTCTCTTATCCTGAAATGTAAAACTAAGTAGTGTCCATTCTGCCTCCTAAATAGCTCTTACATCTGTCTATTTTTATATTTCCATTCATTTAGGCTATAGGAATACTTCTAGTAGCCACTCCTGTTGCTAATCTGGCCTCCCACCAGTGCATTTTCTACAACAATTAGAATGATTCTTTTGTTCAGCAAGTATTTAGTGTCTTTTATTTGCCAGACACTGTTCTAGAGCCTGGAAATCCAGCAGTTAAAAACAGACAAAATTATCTGCCTTCATATAAGGATGTAGACATTAAATATGTTAAATAGGTAGATGTATTATAATGTTAGGTGATGAGTATTACAGAAATAAAAAGCAGAGGAGGAGATAAGGAGAGCTGGCAGTTTGAGTAAGGTTGCTGCTTGTCAATAGGATGGTCAAGAAAGAACTTCCTGAGATGTTGTTTGAGTAGACACACCTGGAAGTGAGATAATGAGCCAGGCCAACCTTACAGCATTAGAGGAAGTATATCCCAGACAAGGATAGCAACTCCAAAGGCCTGACTGGCCTTTGTGCCTGGCATGTTCAAGGAACAGCAAGGAGACCTCTTGGTTGGAGTGGAGAGAAAGGGGAGAGAAGTAGGAGATAAAGCCAGAGAAGTAATGGGGCCAGATTATTGTAAGGCTGCTATAGGGACTTCGGATGTTGAGATGGGAGCCATTGGGTGATTCTGAGAAGTGACAAGATCTGACTTACAGAATTACTCAGGAAACAAATTGAAGGGGGATACAAGGGAAGAAGCAGAGACCTGTAAGGAGGCTACTGTAATAATCCAGGATTGAAATTATGTTGGCTTAGCTCAAGGTTGGTAGGTTGAGGTGGTGGGAATGATCATATTTTAAATGGAGTATGGACAGGATTTGGTGATGGATTGGAAGTGAGATATGTAATATACATTTTGCCTAAGCAGCTAGAAGAGTAAATTTGCTATTAATTTAGGTGGGGAAGACTGTGGGAAGAGCAGGTTTGTGGGGAAGAGCAGGAGCTGTTATAAATCTTTCTAAAATGCATATCTGAACATGTCAGTCTCCTGCTGCAAATTCTTCAGTGGCTCCCCACTATCCTCAAGATAAAGTCCAAGGCCAAGGTGGTTTACAAGGAACTTCAGGCTTCTGCTTACCTCCCTACATTCTCTTTACACTCTTCCCTTAGACTCTGCTGCAGCCAGACTGCTCCCATCACACTATAATGTGGTTTTGTCTTTACTTGTCTGTGTCTCCCAACAGACCACAAACCCTGTAAGAGGGGCTTTGTCCCATCTCGCTCCTATTACATATCCAGCACCTTGATAGTGCTGGAACAAAGTAGGTGCTCAATAGATCTCTGTTGATGAATATGAAAGTGATTGGCATATGGTTAAGAATAGCAGCTAATTACTTACTATGAACCTGATAATGTCTAACAGTTATGTCCATTCCAGGAAAAACACCACCCTAATAAGAGCACTAATTTCTTTATCTTTTACAGCACGGTGCCAATTTAACAGTAAATTCAGAAACAAAACTAGAGTGATTGTATCATCTTTACTATTTAATATTGTTCTGAAAGTGTCAGGCAATGCAGTTAGACAAAGTAACAAAATAGAGGGATAGTGATTGGGAAGGAGATGGGAAATTTATCATCTGCAGATGGTATGATTGTCTTCCTGAAAAAGCAAACAAAATCAGCTGAAAACATATTAGAAAAAGTAAAAAAGTTCAGTAAGTAGGCCTATCACAAACCTATAAAAGTCAATAGCTCTTTATTGGAGGAAAGATGCAGTGAAGAAAAAGATCACGTTCATAAAACAACAACAGGCTGAACTTAAGATATTCTTAAGGAACTAGATAAAAATAATAATGTAGAACATTAAATAAATCTTGATTCCCAGATTTCAGGCCCTAATAAGCATTTCCTACTATAAGGAAACAGGATTCCTTGGAGAAAAGAATGATTCTGTTTCTGGGGCAGGATGAGCCAGGATTTCTTATCACACCAGAAAGCAAGGAAACTGTTAAAGACCATGAGGGCTGGCTCAAAAGGACCGAGAAGGAGCCAACAAACTCATTGGCCTCTGTTGGAGGAAGCCAGGGAACCAATCATAATTCTGAAAACTGATGTATAAATAAAGAGAAAGAGTCAATCATTTCTCCTGCCTTTTCTGTGACAATGGTGTTCAGGGTAACCAAATAAATGATTAGTGCAAGTTTCTCTCTCCAGAGGGATTCCAGCTAATGAGTAAAGAAGAAATGATAGGATAACCATTTTGCAAGAACTCTAATGAAATTATGGATTGAGGCAATGACCATCAAAAAGGAGAGACAGCTGGACATTAAGTTACCCCCTGATGAAAATATGCACCACCCCCTACCTGAGGTATGTTTGCCCCTTAAAAGAAAATAAAACAAAAAAAATGAACTCAAATCAGATCAGTTTCTAGATATAACTATCTATTTGTATTAAATGTGGAGGTGGGGAGCTTGTTAAATAATAGGGATGCAATCAGCAATATTCAGAATGTGACAAAATTTACAGATCAAATGGCCTGTTTTCTTCAAACAATAAATTGCAAGGAATCAAAAATAAGGGAGACACTAAAAATTAAGGGACTTAACCCAAATGCAATATGTAGACCTCATTTGGATCATGATTTGAACAAAATAACTGTACCAATAAAAAAATATATAAATAAGAAAATTGGGGAAATTTGAACAGACTGGATATTTAATGAAGTTAAGGATTTGCTGCTAAGTTTTTAGATGCAATCATGGTAATGCAGTAATGTTTTTAACAAGAACTCCATGGAAAATGTTTCTTTATAAAACTATTACAATTAAATGGGAAAAAAATGATAAATATCATTTTGCAACCACCCCAAAATTAATAAAGGTATTAAATATCAATATGCAACCTTAGTACATATTACAGTATTTTAAAAACTTTATCACAATTAAAAACAATAAAAATCTTTTTTAAAAAAGCAGCAGAACAAGAAAATATTTGTGATAAATATGATTAGCAGAATTCATAACAGCACCAACAGCTGTAATTTTCACATGGCAAAAAATACCACAAGGAAAGTCAAACTGTTTACTGGGAGAAAATATCCACAGTTGTACCACAAAAGGCCAATATCCCTAAAGTGTAACAAGAATTCTCAAAACTGACATTCAGAGGACTGAAAGCCTAAAAGAAAAATGGGACAAAGACATGAACAGACAACTCACCAAAAAAAGATATTAAAATGATGCTGAGATACCATTTCTTCCTATCAGACAGGCAAAAATGTAAAGGTATGACACATTTGTTGGGGAGGCTATGGGGAAACAGGCAATCTCAGACATTGATGGTGGGAAAGCAAACTGTTACTACTCTTCTGGAGGATTTGGCAATAAACAATAAAAAACTACAATGCACTTAACTTTTGACCCAGCAACCCCACTTTTAAGAATCTATCCTGAAGATGCACTTCCAATTATATGAAAACGTAAATGCACAAAGTTCTTCACTGCAGCAATGTAACTGCAAAATATTGGAAACAAGCTGTATGCCCATACATAGCAAGATGGTTGAATAAACTGTGGTACATCTACATGATGGAATACTATGCAGTTCTGAAAAATAGAATGAAGATTTCTATGAACTTATTTGATTTCCAAGATACGCTAAGTGTATCTTAGTATCGCAAAGTGCGATGCCACCTTTATATAAGAAAGGGAATGGGCAAACATACATGTATCTGCCCACTTGTACAAAATACAGGAAGGGTAAACCAGAAATGGAAGTGACTGGTTCCTCAGATGGAAAGCGTGGGGGGAGGGAATATGTAAATAATAGGGATGAGGAGTGAGTGACACTCAAGTATACCTTTGACTCTTAAAAACAAGGGAATAGTTTACACCCCAAAAACAAATAATTAAATCAGCCTTGATGTTTTTTTTTTTATTAAATTCAGTTTTATTGAAATACATTCACACACCATACAATCATCCATGATATACAATTCACTGTCCACAGTATGATAACAGTTATGCGTTCATCACCACAATCTGTCTCTGAACATTTTCCTTACATCAGAAAGAACCAGAACAAGAATAAAAAATAAAAGTGAAAAAAGAACACCCAAATCATCCCCCCATCCCACCCCATTTGTCCTTTAGTTTTTATCCCCATTCCTCCACTCATCCATACACTAGATAAAGGGGGTGTGATCCACAAGGTCTTCACAATCACACTGTCACTCCTTGTAATCTACATTATTATATAGTTGTCTTCAGGAGTCCAGACTGCTGGATTGGAGTTTGATAGTTTCAGGTATTTACTTCTAGCTATTCCAATACATTAAAGCCTAAGAGGTGTTATCTATATAGTGCATAAGAATGTCCACCAGAGTGACCTCTCGACTCCATTTGGAATCTCTCAGCCACTGAAACTATTTCGTCTCATTTTGCATCCCCATTTTGGTCAAGAAGATACTCTCAGTCCCACGATGCCGGGTCCACATTCATCCCCGGGAGTCATACTCTGCGTTGCCAGGGAGATTTACACCCCTGGGAGTCGGGTCCCACGTAGGGGGGAGGGTAACGAGTTCACCTGTCAAGATGGCTCAGTTAGAGAGAGAGAGGGCCACATCTGAGCAACAAAGAGGTACTCAGGGGGAGACTCTCAGGCATCATTACATAGAAGTTTAGATTCTCCTTTGTGGTAATGAGCTTCATAAGGGCAAGTCCCATGCTCGAGGGCTCAACACATCAAACCACCAGTCCCAATGTTTGTGACAATATCAACACCAGTCCAGGTGAGGATGTCCAACACATCCGCACCTTCCCCCAGATTCTCGGGGCTGGGGAGGGGGAGGCTGTAAATATATTTTTTATTATCTGCCCAAATTAGTCTACAGCCTTGATGTTTTTGAAGATACTGGTCAAATATTTTGTCAAATGTCCTTCAATTTGGGTTTGTTTGAGGTTTTTTCATTAGATTGAGGTTATCAATTTACTCCTGGTAATGTTAACCTTGTACTTGGTTAAGGTGGTGTCTACCAGGTTTCTTCCTTTGTAATTAAGTATCTTGAGGAGATATTTTGAGACTGCAAATATCCTGTTTCCTCCCAAATTTTCACAACTGATTTTACCATCCATCAGTACTTTGTCTCCAACAGTTAATGACCTTTTGAAATTGTTAAGGTCATGGAAAATAATGAAAGACTGAGTACTCTCAAAGACTGGAAGGAGACTGAAAGAAACCTGACAACTAAAAGCAATGTTGGATTCTGGACTGTATTCTCAAACCGAAAAGGATGTCAGCAGAAAAACTGAAATTTGAATTAGTTCTGCAGTTTAATTAATAGTATTGTAGCAATTTTAACATCCTGATTTTGATAATTGTACTATGGTTATATAAAATGTTAATACTAGTGGAAGCTGCGTAAAGGATATACAAGAATTCTGTACTATTTTTACAATATTTTTTCAAGCCTAAAATTATTTCTAAATAAAAATAAATCCTTTTAAAAATTACAAGTAACGATGTGTTCTTGGAGAAGACTCCCAGACAGATTTTAAATGTGTCAACTATATCATTCCAACAGAAAGAAACATTCCTTAATAAAATGATTTTTAAAGATAAAATAGCTGAAGGAAAAAAAATCAGCAAGATTTGTTCCAATTAAAACATACAGAAAAGACTATTCCAAAAATCATTGAGAAACAGATGGATTTGATAAATGGCGTGAGATTAATAGTTACATGAGGGAAAAAATAAAGCCAGATCCCTAACTTGATTCTCACACTAAATTCCAAATCAGTGAAATATAATACGAGTTCTACAAGATATTGGTGAATATTCTGATAACCTTGGAGGTGGAAAATACTTTTTTAAGCACAAATAGGGAAGATAGAAAAGACAAAGGAAAAGACAGTTACAACCACCTAAAAATATGAAACTTTCATGTCAAAACACCACACATTGTTAAAAAGGCAAATGACAAAGTGGAATAACTACTTGCTATATGACATGTTCCTCACCAATATCCAAAGAACTCTTATAAACCAACAGAAAAAAAAGACCCCAATAGAGAAAAGAATCTGACAATCTGAAAGGTCAATGTATAAGTAATTAACAAAAGTAATACAAATTGCCAGTAAATGCAAGATGTTAATCCTCACTCAATTTTCAAGATGCAATATAATTTTGCACCCTGTGAACTGACCAGGCAAATCCAAGGCTGCAATGTTGTGGGGAAACAGGTTCTTACAACATTGTTGGGTGGGAAATGTATACCGATACTACTTTGGAGAGCAACTTGCTCCAACCAAAGCCCATAAAAAGAAAAAAAGCAACTCACAAAACTGAAATGAAATTATTCCAATTTTGTAAATGAATATCTGGAACGGACATTCACCAAAATGTTAACAAGTAAGACTTTGGGAGACTTTTACTTGTTTTTTTCTTTTCTGTTTGGTTTTTACACCCAGCATTTGTTTTTACAATTGTTTTTACACTTTGTTTTTACAAAAATTTCAAGCTATCATTTTAGAAAACAAAAAGCCACACATCCACAAGATATAAAATTTAGTACTAATATTTTTATTATGACATAAAGCAGTATTTTATGTTAACTCAATTTTACAGTAAAAACATTTTATGTACAACTATAGAGAAACCACTGTACAGCCAGCCTCCAACTTAAAAAATGGTTTGTATTTTAAAAGTCCATTGAGTTGTATGATAAGTAAATTGGAAAATATTTTCTGTGTAGAAAATAGCAAAAATAACATTTCCCAAGGTAGCTCAACAAGCCCGTTTAAACCAAATACTAAGTGAATTATACATTTATAAATATGGTTTGAATTCTGGGATCCAGAACAACCTTTACTCTTCCCTCTTATTCTTGATTTGTGCCTGACTTTTTTCTTTAGGATAATCCACATCAAGGTTTTAGCAGTCTCTTCCTCGAGGACAGGTACCACATCCTTTTGGCAAGGAACCCATCCCTATCCAAATCATGACATCTTCTCGTTGTCATTAAAGCATGCCCAATATTTGGGTAAAAACAGAATCTAATAAGTTATAATCCACAAGACACATACACGCGGACTGATCCAACACCTTCCCCTAAATCCCTGTGGTGTGACTGGGAGACCCTGAAGGAATAAGAGGTACAAGTGACAAAATTGTCAAGTGGACCAAAAAATAAAAGCAAAGAGAATTTTTGAGAAAAAAGTGCAAGAAACATGCAGTCAGGATTCTAGAATAAAACTCAAGTTCAAGTAGAAAAAGGACCCTGCTTCAAGGATCAAGAGTCAAGTTGGCTATCAGAGCCCTTTATTGCAAGGTTAGGTAAGAGGCAGTTAGATATAAAGACCCAATTAAGTGAGAGAAACAAGGACCTAGAAATATTTTAGTTGTTTTTAATTTGTTCAAAATAATTAAATGAAAATGAGAGAAACTATATATTTTTAATTCTCCTATTATAGTTTGTTCCCTGAGATTCTCCCACTACAGAAGTCTTAAGAATTAGGGGAGAAGACAATGGCACTCCTGGGCCATGGAACATAAAGATTCCCAGAGAAATAATATCTGAGAACCAGGCAGAGAATTTTTGACCAGGAGCTACATGAAATGTTTTAGTTCCCTCAAATCAACAACTTTGACATAACCACATAGTTTATCTTAAAAGGAAGCCTCTAACACCAGCAATGCATATCTGTGTGCCCTCCCCCCTTAAATCCTTCTTAATAAATAATAATGTTGATCTTCCAATAGGAAGAAGTGGATTACAGTACCATTCTAGCACCATCTATCCAGCCTCCTTCATACAAAAAACGTTATGGAGCCATGTTATACATTTGGAGTTCCTTAAAGACAGATGCTTTCTTTGAAAATTTACTTCCTTATATATATTATATATAATATATATAATACATATGTGAAGAATTCACTGATGTAACATAACATAAATCACCTTATACTGAGAAGCTAAAACTTATCAAAATGCACATAAAAACTACGACTCATCTATGTATTATCTCATCTATGTGTCAAATGATCCTCTAAATCTAGAGCATACACTGGCATAAAACTGTATTATAATCCTGCTGAATATGAAATCTTGTTTCAAAACAATGCTCAGTATTATTTCTCAGAAGACACGTTATAGGACCGCATGAGTAACTGTTTAGCAGTGGCCTAGGAATGCCAATTACAGAACAAAACTTGGACAGCTCAGAGGTTCATCCGAGATTGTTGAATTCCTTCAGGTATTTACTTTGGGGAAGGATGCTCCCAAGAGACACTTTTGAGTATAAAGACAGTTCAACTTACAAAGTACAGGCAGATATGCAGGTGATTTTACCTTGTAATCTACAGACAATCTATTAGAATAAAAACGTAAAGAATTCATACACCTTTTTAGGTGTATCAGAAAAACCTGATACAGAAGTAACAATAACGTTATATCTGATAATGACCAGAAGAAATAATTTACAGAAAGCTTATTTCCCTGGGAGAGATGGGGACTGGGCAAGTGGTCAAAAGGAAGCACAATGTGCTTTTAACTTTGTATGAAAAATAAAGTTCAGTTCCATGGTGTCGAACAAATCTGTTTTTGCCATATAAATCCTCTACTTCAAATTAGTGACCGAATGCTTTACTAAAATTCCGCTTCTGGCCTCTGTTTTGGAATCTGTTACTTCTGTTGCCACCTCCTGATCGCTGTCCTCTGAAGCTTCTGTTTCCTTCCCGCTGTCCCCTGAAACCTCGATTGCCTTCCCGCTGTCCCCTGAAACTTCGATATCCTTCCCGTGGTCCTTCCAGCTCTGGTTGCTCTGTGGCTACAGACAGCTGCCAGCGCCGTGAATCCTTCCATTTTTCCTGTTGAGAAGAAGTTTTGTTTTAACCAACTCTTTTACTGAATTTGGTTTCATAAGGCCAAAGAAAAAAACCAGGGCAATAAACCTAAATGCTTAAAGATCACTTGTCAAAAGTAATACTGACCTTCATAACCCCCAAGTCAGTGACATATGGGAAAACACATTTCACTGAGAAGTACTCCTCATCTTTATTTATTCAATTCAACTGCCACTGAGGTACTAAAACAAATATAACGTGTAAACATACTTCTCTCAGCAGTGCTGAATAAGATGCAGCAATTTAAAATGTCTATGAAAAATTCTTAACACTTATAGTAAGAGGGGTGGAAGTTGGATATTGCTTATAACTTGACAGGAACAAAAGGAAAACAGGCATACTAAACAACAAAAATACCAGAATTAAAAGACTAGAAGAAAAAATATCAAAATTTAATTCTCAACAGTCTTCGAGCCATGGGATTAGAGCTATTATTTTCCATTCTTTTATGCTGTATTTTCAATAATGAACATTTTACAATTTATATATATTAATTTCAAAATCTAAGAGAAAAGAATACCTGTATTTCTGTTACTGCTGCAGTGGGGACATCAAAGCAAACGCCCTAGAAATCAAAGCAAATGGAAGTTAATAGAACCTTTGATTAGAATTATAAAATAGATAATAAGTAAAATCAAAGACCAGGTATTATGTATTAAAAACCTTGTGCCAGTTTAAATGTATTGTGTCCCCCAAATGCCATTATCTTTGATGTAGTCTTGTGGGGCAGAAGGTTTGGTGCTGATTAGATTTGCTTGGAATGTGCCCCACCCAGCTGTGGGTGATGACTCTAATGAGATAGTCCCATGGAGGCATGGCCCCACCCATTCAGGGTGGGCCATGATCAGTGGAGCCATATAAATGAGCTGACTCAAAGAGAAGGAACTCAGTGCAACTGTGAGTGACGTTTTGAAGAGGAGCAAGCTTGCCAGAGTGGAACGTCCTGGGAGAAAGCCATTTTGAAACCAGAACTTTGGAGCAGATGCCAGCCACGTGTCTTCCCAGCTAACAGAGGTTTTCCAGACGCCATTGGCCATCCTCCAGTGAAGGTACCCGATTACTGATGTGTTACCTTGGACACTTTATGGCCTTAAGACTGTAACTGTGTAGCCAAATAAACCCCCCTTTTATAAAAGCCAATCCATCTCTGGTGTTTTGCATTCTGCAGCATTAGCAAACTAGAACAAACCTAGTACTAACTAATTTGTGATGAACTTTAGACCAAAATCACCACATTATAGCTCTTAAAGCACGAGAACAGAAAGCTGAGGAAGGTCAAGACTCAAAGCTTCCTGAGTAGAGACCATTCTTGGCTCTATTTTATTGATCTTCTCAAAGAACCAACTTTGGGTTTTGTTAATTCTATTGTTTTTTTATTTTCAATTTCATTTATTTCTGCTCTAATTTTTGTTATTTCTTTCTGCTTCTTTGGGATTAGTTTGCTGTTCTTTTTTTAGTTCCTCTAGGTCTTTTAACTTTAGCTCTTTCTTCTTTTTTAATGTAAGCATTTCGGGCTATAAATTTCCCTTTTAGCACTGCCTTTGCTGCATCCCCAAAATTCTGATATGTTTTGACTGTTTAATAGCTGTTTTGGTGGAAGGATTGAATCCTGGAGCTACCTACTCTGCCATCTTCCCAGAGGTTCCCATTAGCTGTATTTTACAACAAAGACGCATGTTAAATCACTTGCCTAGGGCCTCACAGCTAGTAAGTGGAGCAGGTATTTAATGGTTCGCTGGCTCCGAAACCTACAATCTAAAACCGTTACAATACTCCGCCTTCCATCAGAAAAAAATCAGTTATTCAGGACGACCTAACTAAATGTAAAGAAATAAATGATCTTCTATGACTAATTTTCTACTTTTTCATAATTCAACCTCCTCAGAAGGTTTGGGGAAAAAATCCTGACAGGACACTATTCTTTTAGTAATAAAAAGTGCCATCAACTCAAACCAAGAAACTCCGCCTATTTCACGCTCTCTGAAAATATAGTCAAACAACCCCTTTTAACTGCCATGGGCACTCCTCTCCTTTCATCATCTTTAACTGCAACATTTTGTGAGGAACAGGAACCCCCCCCCCACCGTTCTAACAATTTACCCACAGGTATCCTTGGGAATCTTCAGTGACTCATATAGTTACTAAATATTATACCAGGTACTCCGAGGGAATACAGAGGTAGCCAGACAAGTTTTTGCCCTTGAGCAAGTCACGGTCTTCTTGAAGCTATCAGTCAATAAGGAAGCACAGAAAGAGACAATTTACCTGAATCAAGTTTTGTCTAAGGACTCTTAAATACAGATAAGGATGCCTCTGGTAAAGTCAGGGAAAACTTCACAGGGAGATTTAAGGGTAAACAAAGTCATAAAGCATACAGTGGAGGAGGAACAAATACTATAAATGGGGTTCAGCATGTGCTGGGATGAGAAAAAGCAGACTACACTTTGTATTGCCAAAGTAAAGGGTATTGGTGGTAAGGAGGCAGAGATGAGGCTGGTAAGATGGGCAGAAGCCAGATTCTGAAGAGCTTCTCCTCTAAAGAGTGGCACTTATGGTTGGGGGGAGTTGCTTCAGAAGGTAAACAACATGGTTAGACGGGGTTTTTAAAGATTATTACTCTGGTAGTAAAATGGAAGGTAGGATGGAGGGGACTGAGACCAAAGGCTACTACATGCATCATGTGAAAGTTATAAGGGCTGTAGCAAAAAGCTTGATAAAACGAGAGCTTATTATCTAGGAAGGTAGATCTAATCAATCCTGATTACTGAAAGATGTGCAATGAGTTTAAGACAGATTTGATTTGGTCCACTAAGTCAGTGGTTTTCCAAGCATGTTCCAGGAACCCCTGGGAATCTGCAAAGTCAAACCGTAAGATGTTATATGCCTTTTTAAACTCCCATTCTCGCAAAAGGGTACAGTGGAGTTTCAAAGGCACTACATGACATGTGATGACATCATTGCTCTGATGGCTAATGGACTGTGGACTTTCGTGTTCTTGGGTTTTAAAGAACTCAAGTTCAATTTCCCATATTTCTAATATGGGATATAACCCACACAAACAAAAGCTTTTTGGGGTCCTCAATATTTGCTAGGAATTGTGAGGCCATGACAGGAGGCCCAGCCTTACCAGCTTTCCTTTGAGAAAGACCATTCCCTTTACTTTGGAATCAATATCCTCGCCCAGCTGCTCTTTAAGCTCTTTCCAAGCATAGCTAATGTTTGGCATTTCAACCGAGCACCGCAAGATCATGGTCACAAAGCCCTTAGGGAAGAAAGGAGAATAAAATTAAAGTCTAAGTGATAACAAAATTAAAATCTAAGTGATAAACACCTGCCCTCGTATTTCTAAAGTAATTCTAGAAAAGTTCTTCCTAAAAGCATACACCTGCTACACACACACAATTGAGTACAGATAAAATAGAATGCTGAATAAGATAAATTAATTGTAGTAATGTCAATATCCTTGTTGTGATACTATAGTTTTGCAAAATGTTATCATGAAAAAACTGGGCAAATTGTTACAAGGGATCTCTCTATTATTTCTTACAAGTACATGTGGACCTACAATTATCTCAATAAAATTTTCAATTTTATAAAAAGGGAGAAAAAGCACACATCGTCTTAAGCTGGCTAAACATGCTGTATGCATTTATGTGTGTATATATTTTTAGTATTTTTTAAAAGTTGAGAGAAAACTCATTTACCATAAAATTTACCATTTTATGTGTACAATTCTGTGGCTTCTAGTTTATTTACAAGGTTGTGAGGCTGTGCCACCATCACTACTGTCTAACTCGGGAACATTTTCACACACCAAAAAGGAAACCCCATACCCATTAGCAGTCACTCCCCATTCTACCAACCCCCTACCCTTGGCAAGCAATATTCTGTCTTTATGAATTTGCCTATATATATTTTTAAACATGGAAATGTACAGTTAATATTTTTCTACCTTCTTGAGGGGGAACCCTTTCATATTCCTGGGTCAAAGCCCAAGTTATAAAGTGTCAAAAATCTGACACAGAATCTTACCACATCTGAGTTGATCAAAGAGCGCTGTTCTACTGATGTGGCACCTGAAATATGGGCCAGTGCTGCTGCCAGAGCTTCCACAGCCCCCTTCTCCTCTATCAGTTTCTCCGCCGACTGCTTGAAGTGACTAATGGCAGTGGGAGGCACAGAATCCAAATACCTGTAGTTTGATTAAGAGTATATCTGTTAGGAGAAAGGATGGCAAGTGGATAGATTTCATTTCCAAAACAGTGCTGCAAGATAAATCAAATAACCCTTTCAAACCAAATCTTCATATATTTAACACATTATTTTGATGCAATATGTACAATAACCACATTTTTAAGATAATCCATTTCTTTGATTGTATCTAATTCTAATTTACCACCAAACTTAGAACTAAATATCATCCTAAGGAAATAACATGAGAGGGCCTCTTGTGGCAGGACTGTACCTCTAAAAGCATCTTAATACACAAACCCCATCTTTGTCTCTGTTCTCCTTCCTGGCCACCTAACCCCAAATTTCCTTGACTGGCACCCTAGAAAACCCTGTCTGGGGGATGGGACAATGGGACGACAGGGACAACAGCCAAGGATGCTAAACAGCTAAACAATCTTCAATTTCTAGGACAGTCCCATCCAATAAATAATACTCTTTCCCCAAAATGACAGGAGCATTGAAAAGGTTAGTTAGCCCCATCTACACCATGTAGATATTTACAAGAATTTATGGAAATAACTTCATTCCTACCAGGTGGGGGATTAGACTAATGAAGACTTGGAATATAATCTGTTACCCAATCTAATGAGTCTCCAGATGGGAAACACATAGACATCTAAGATACTCTGCTTTAAAGTGTCCAAGATACACCAAACTATTAATTTAACTGGTTTCCTCTGGTGAAAGGATAAGGCAGGGATGAGGAGAAATGGGTTTTTACTTTGTAAATTGTACATCAACACAGTTTGAATGTTTTTAGACTAAAAATAATGACTAAAGACTATAAATTTTAACAGTTCAAAGCTCATTGCTGGAGAAATACAGTAAATAGAACAAGCCAGACCACAGAGTGGGAAGTTAATCTTAATGGATACAATTCCTATTTGGGTAGATGAAAAAGTTTTGGTAATGGTTTCAACCCCCTAGAGAAGCTTTGAAAAACCAGCAAGAACTGGCAGAAACATCTTTCTCAAAGCTCCAGAAAACAGTTAAAGGACTGCAGTAACAGGGCCAAGTGTCAAATCAAGAAAAAGGCTATGTAAAAAGTGACAGGATCAATAAGGAAATAACTGAAACTATGGCACTGTAAGTCATAGTATTTTTGGGGAAATTTCCTTTATAAATACTTGTTAAATCATACTTTGAAAGATACTACCTTTTTGCATATTTATTATATTTCACAATAAGGAAATAACTGAAACTGTGTTAGTGTAACCCATAACTTTCTTGGAAAGTTATCACTTCTATGTATATATTATATTCCACAATTTAAAAAAATATCTGATTAAAAAAAGTGATAGGCTCTTAGGCTAGCCCTTCTCCCACCTCTCACCAGCTTGACATGAAGCCAGCCCACACTCCAGTATGGATCCCTGGTATGCTTGGGAGTGGTTGAGAAGGCAAAGTTTATGTGGTATATTTGTTCCACAAAGGAAAAAAAAAAAAAGAGCAACTAAAGAGACAATGACAATTAAAGACAATACATGATCATGGATAGGATCTAGCATGGGATGAGAAAAGACTCAGAGTGACATTACTGGGACAAGGCAAAAATTGGAATATAGACTGTACAATTTCTTGAACTTAATAACTGCATTTAAGGTGGATATATAAGTGAATATCCCTGTTCTTAGGAAACACATGGTAGTATTAAGTATTCAAGGAGCATTACGTATATACAACCTACACTCAAGTGTTTGGAAAATGGATTGATAAATACACAGAGAGATGGGTAGATGAATAGACAAAATGATATGGCAAATGTGGCAAAATGTTAAAATTGTTGGACCTGGGTATCTGGAGGGATAGGAACAGGTTGGAGTTCTCTGTATGAGGTTTGTATTATTTTTGTAACTATCCTATAAATTTGAAAGTATTTCAAAATAAACGTTAAAAAAAAAAGTTTTGGTAATGGATGGTGGTGATAGTAGCACCACATTGTAATTAATGCCACCAAACTGTACACTTAAAAAATGGTTAAAACGGCAAATTTTATGTTATATATGTTATCAAAACAAAATTTAAAATACAAAAAACAAACCACAGCAATGGTGGGGAACATACCTGATGGCATCTTGGCTGGAAGCTTTTATTATTTCTGTAGCAGAAGGTACACCTATTCGTTTAAATTTAATTCCCTACAAAAAAAAATGAACCAGTTTAATGTACAAAGTGGCCAGCAACTATTTCCATTAAGATTAGTAGCCCTTAATTTTTTTCTATTTAGCAAAAGTATTTATTATATTTTTAAAAACTTAATTTTAGAATGCATTTAGATTTAGAGAAAAGTTGCAAAGGTAGTTCAGAGTTCCTGTATGTCTCTCTCTTGGTTTCTCCCATTGTTAATATCATTATGATACATTTGTCACAACTAAGAAACCAACATTGTTACATTACTATTAACTACACGCCAGACTTTATTCAGATTTCACTAGTTTTCACATGGATACCATATTTCATTTAGTCATCATGGTTCCTTAGGCTCCTCAGGGCTGTGACAGTTTCTGTCTTTCCTTGTTTCTCATGACCTAGACAGTTTTAAGGAGTCCTGGTCAGTCATTCTGTAGAGTGCACTTCAATATGAGGTTGTAAATTGAAGAACTGGAGAAAAGCAGCAGAGGTGAAGTGCCCCTTACCTATATCAGGGGTACATGCTTATCACGTGGCCCAGGTAGTATTTACCAGGCTTCTTCCTGTAAAGTCACCCCCTCCCCACTTCCATACTCTGTTCTTTATAAGCAAGTTACTAAGTGCAGCCCATACCGGGAAGGCAGGGTGGGGGGCGGGGGGGAGTTGGCGCAGGACGGTTCTTCTGTAATGAAAATCAGTCTCTTCCCTATTTATTTATAAGTGTGGGCTCATAAATATTTATTTTATACTTTGGATTACAGTTCAATGTGATGTTATTCATTTTGTTGATCAAATTGTTCTACCTTTGGCCACTGGGAGCTGTTTCTGGTTGGCTCCCATGTCCCTTTCACATACCATTTTGCCTTTTAAGCAATTCATGTAGCCCCCAATTTTTGTTTAAGTAATTTGGCTATGTTCTTGTCATTGTCTGAAAATTGCCTTTCGAACATCAAAACACACCTTGTATTTATAAACATGAAAAAGAAACCAATGCTTTCAAATGCAAATTTCAAAAGGGACTTTACATTGCAGGACAACACATAAAACAATATGCATCTAACACAAACTTTCAGTCACTGCCACTTGGTGGGTGCAAAAGTCATTAAACTTTAACAGAAATTTAAAAGAACCACATTTGACATAGGACTTAACATTTCTTAATAAAAGTTAAGAAAATAGTTTTACCGCTTTTTGCTCCACTTGTGCTAACTGATACTCTTCCTTGTGCTGATAAAAGCAGATGCAAATTCCTGTCCTTCCAGCTCTACCTGTTCGCCCGGAACGATGAATATAGGACTCCACATCCTATTGAAGTAAAATACATCAGTGACACTGAACAAGAAAAAGAGATAAAGACCTGAGCAATCTATGCGGAGGCCAGTGAACACTAAGAGATGTGGTGGTTATACACCTGGGGGTGCTGGTGGGGGAGGTCCCTTGGCACACTGATTTAAATTAAAGAACTAGGATAAATAATTTTGTAAAATCTCTAGCATAGTGGTCCCTATCATGTGGATAATTTGTAACAAGCACAAAGCAGCACTGTCCAACAGAGCCATGTTTGTAATTTAAATTTTGAATTTTCTAGCAGTCACTAAGAAGTAAAAAACATAGGCTAAATTAATTTTAGTAATATATGTTTTATGTAACAATATATCCCAAAGTATTACTGTTTCAATATGTTCAGTATGTCATTTATAAGAATCGGTGAATTCACAGTAATCAGATATTTATCAATGAATGTGAAGGACCTTTAATATTGAGGGCCTTGCTCATTTGGAGGATGTTATGGGGTCTTTATATCTGAAGTGACTGGAATGGGCTCTTTTAGCCCAACTTTTATTTATGTGAAACACTGTCCATACCACTCCCTGAGAAGTTCCCATCACCTACAACCCTAAGCAGTGTTTACCCTGGAAGTTGTAACTATAGGGTATTTTACAGGTTTCTGTCCTCTAGCTCATGCATTTTTCAATCTTACCTCTACCCCCTGTAAGTTCTACCCATCTTCAAGACTCAGCTCAAAATTACACTACCACCACACAGCCTTCCAGGACTCCCCTCTAATCAGAAGCTACCTTTCCAACCTTTTGCCTCTAACCACACTACCACCCAAATGCTAGTTCTGAAGGAAGGGTCTCACAACAAGTTCATTCCTAAAATCTCCCTTCGTGTCCCAGCACTCAACAGATAGCTTTTACTAAATATGTGAAAAGGAAACCAACAAAATGACTTCCAACTTGTTTTAATACCCAAAAGAAATAGAACAAAATAAAGCATGTACCTTTGGTGGAGAGCTTTGTACAACCAGATCAACCTCAGGGATGTCTAACCCACGTGCAGCAACATTGGTTGCCACCAGAACTCCAAAATCACCATTTCTAAAGCCTTTCAGGGTGATTTCCCTTTGCTTCTGTGGAATGTCTCCATGCAATGACTGGGCATCCTACCAAAGAAAGAAACTGACCTAAGAATAACAGATCCAACAATACATGTAATTTTTTTTTTTTTTAAATCACCCATTAGGCCTGTAAAAGATACATTTTGATTGACATTCCTGCTGAAAATATTACAAAGGGAAAAACACGCCTAAAATGGTCACGTCTCAAACTTTATCCCAAATCAGCAGTCATTAAGCACCAACTGTATCCAATTATACACTGATCAAGGTAAAGCACCAGATAACAGAGTGATCAAACCTGAGTACAACCTTGGGTTTGAGCCAGCCTTTCCTATTTTATAAGATAAGATTGACATATTAGGTAAGGTCTAACATGTATACTCTATTAGTTGACAGAAGCTACTTCTCATTTCCAACCTGAAATAAACTATAAGTCATTGGACAAATGAAAACCAGATATGCCCAAAATGAAGATGTGATGATGCCTCCAGCTTTGCTAGCATGAGGGAAGGGAAGGACCCACCTGCTTTATGCAGGCATTCTGTGACAGCTCCTGGGCATCTTTCTTGGTTTCACAGAAGATGATTGTGCGCCCGCGATAGCCACTATATACCCGAATCACATCCCCAATGACCGCTGCCCTGTGAGTCCAGTGGCATTTGATAGCCAGATGCTTGTAAGAGAGGGAAAAAGAGATTTATTTATTAAGGCCTTGCTGGAACATGAAATCATTTGCTTAATACAGTCTAACGTCTTTGGTAATGGAAGCAATTTTTCAAACCTAACTATAGCAGACTCCCACAACCATGTTTGGAGGGGAAAAAAAGAACATTAAAGCAGAGACAACATGGTCTGTTCTTCTGTACCGCTCTTCTTTCTATCTTCTGACCTAACCAGGAAAATGTAGGAAAAGAAATACTATTCTGTAGATTCTTACAGAAAACCAAATTACTGACAAGAGTACAGTTCTTGTATGTTTTGCCCTTTTATCCACTTAAAAATGCAATCAGTAGTCAATTACTATGCAGGTCTACACGTCAGGTGAAATGAATTCATCTAGGTACTGGATCCTAAAATGAGAACAGTTTCAACATAAAGAACTAGATTTATCTGCTGCTCTCTAGTATTTAAATTTAAATGTGATTTCCTTCTGTTTAGGTTCCAAAAGATACTGAAAAGAAACCAGATGATGAAATTCAGAAAACAAAGCTCTTACAAACAACTCAAAGAAAATACATTTTTATTTGGCCCTTCATATAGATTTAGTGTTTATCTGGAAAAAAAGATTGTATTTGTTGTCTTAGTACTAACAGGAAAAAAATGATAAACAATTTATTACTAATTCCCACAACTAAATGAATCATTTACCTCCACAGTTATTGCAGTTTTCTGAGTCTTTTTACCAATCAGGTCCACTTGTTCATATGCAGATTTCATGTATTTCTTAGCAACATTATAAACCCAATGAGGGCAAGTTGCAGAAAAAAGCAATGTTTGGGGATTGTCTTCTGAGTCTTTAGGGGGGAAAAACATCAGTATGAATAACACAAGCCTACACAGTAATCCACCTCACCTAGTACTGCCAGGGTCTACCAAAACTCAACAGTAACCACTTGAGGCCAAGTCCTGTGCCAGGGATCAAAGACACAAAAATGAAAGGCACAGAGGTTTCCCAATGGGCGAACAGAAGAAATACTGATGAAATAACTTATTTGTAAAGGGCCCCTGAAAGAGCAAAAGTATTTTGCTTTCTGACCATTGGCCTTAATGAACCACGAGGGAAATCTGTCTAGTATAGTGAGACCTACCATCTGGAAAATACCAATTCACTAAGCTCAGTGCTCAGGTGCTGGAAAGACTGATTCCCTTACCCAATTTTTCTTTTTTTAGTTTGTTAAAACTAAAAGTGTCATTACATTTTCTCTGTTTCCAATGGCAGCGTAAGCTGGTAGGACCCTTTTGAAGAGCAATGTATATTGAAAAGCATGAACTATTTACATCTTTTAACTCAGTAATTCTGCTTCTGGAAATCTATATTCAAGAACTAATTCCAAATACTGAGGTGTAGGGGAAGATGTCTATAACAGAATAATTTATACTGACAAAAAATTGGAAAAAATAGGCAAATTTTTCTTCTTTTATTTTCCCAAATTTTCCCCATTGTAGTTATTTGGTAATTATGACTACAAAAAAAAATCAAATTTTCCTGAAAAAACTAAGTCCCCTTCCAAGGCTTCATTTAACTGGTAGAAGACTACTTAGTCACCACCCTTCCTCTGGCACGTTTTATCAGTTCCTTGAATTTGAGGTTTACCTTTCTTATATGCCACACTTAAAATCTCTTCCACTTGATCAGCAAAACCCATATCCAACATCTGGTCAACTTCATCCAGGACAACATGCTTAAGCTTGGTGAGATCTAGTTTGCCGTTCTGTAGGTGGTCTTTGATACGACCTGGTGTCCCAACCAGGATATCAATCCCATTCCGCATGCGTTCAACTATGAAGACACCAATGGTAAGATTTGCTGGTTTTTTATGGAAGCCCTTTTATTAGTCTGGGGGTGCCAATTAAATGCATTTTTACTCCACAGTATTAAACAACCAGGAGAAGGTAATATGCTTAGTAAGGAGCACCTGATCTAGTGGAGAAAACATATAACAAACAACAGTCTGGTGTATTAAGTGTCATACAGAAAGAGGCACCAGAGAGGATGATAGTCCCAGGAAAAGAAATAACTCCCTGGGCTAGTGGAAAGTGTCCAAAGTTTCTCAGATAAAAATCAAGAGTAAAAAATTAAAAAAAAAAAAAAAATTGGAACTTTCTAGAAGGTGAGCAGCTGTAGGGAGGATGAGACATGATGGAAGAGCAAGTATTCCGAGAAGGTGCAGAAGTGTGAAGAGCATGGTGTATACAGGAAAATGGATTCAAAATAACTGGAATGAGGTGGGGCAGCTTTTTACTGAGTTCCTACTGCCGTCTAGGGATCACTATTCTGCAGATGAGGAAACTAAAGTCACACTGCTACTCTATGAGCAGAGTCTAGATTCAAATTCAGGTCTTTCTGATGCCAAAGCCTATGCTCATTCCACCAAAGCTAGAAAGAAATAATCACAATCCTTAACCTATCAACACTAAGATTTTCTTAATGCCTTATTCCCCTTCCTGAATTATGGATCTGCTTTACATAATAAAGCTTTAAGGTCTTGACCTGGAAAGTAATGTAATACTTGAGCAGGGGCCACTGAATTTGGCCCTTAGGCCTAGAGAAAAAGAAAGCTGCCTGCAAGAAAAACAAGCAAAGATGCAAAAAAGAGACAGAACCCAAGTCTGGGACAGATCACGAGTAATCCTGAATTCTGACTTTCTAGATCCCAGGGCCCAAATGGACTTTGTCTTCTTGGGTTCAATGATACCCCTGCAGCCTTCAGATAATATACAGATTATACAAAAGTCCTAAGGACTGTGTACAGAGTTTGACATACCTCCACACAGGACCATTTTCTTAACAATCTTTAAAATCATAATGGCAGAAGAAATCCAATCAAGGCATTCAACAATGGATGGCATTTTCTTTCCCTCACTTTGGGGTTTACTTACTTTGACCTCCATAGGGAGTTCCACCATAAAAACAAGCCACTGCCAGCTTCTTTGTGATGTCACTGAAGTCTTTGCTTACTTGATTTGCCAACTCCCTTGTAGGTGCAAGAACCAGTACCTAAGAAGGCAAAATGAACAACTGAATTTAAAGTTTGTTTTTTTTTTTTAAAAACAAATCTGGACTTCAGAAGAAGGTTCAACAGAATTTTACAGGTATTTTCAAAACATCTATTATGTGCTTTGCAATGTATTGCGTGTGTGGAAGGACCATCGTTCCTTACAAATCTCAGAATAAAAGCCTGTGATCTTACCAATCAGAAGAGAAGTCAGGTGCCTATATGTAAGGTGTTCCAGGAGTTTGATGGAGCAAGTTGAACAAATTGTATACAGAGTCATGGAGTTGCTAGTCCTTAAAGAATAGCATTGCAGGAAAGGAAGAACTTGAGCAAGGAATACTGATGCTAACATTAATATCTGAGCTCTTACCATGTCACAGCCTCCACTAAATGGTTTATATGCATTATTCTGATTTAATCCTTACAGCAACTTTTTGAGGTAAGGTATTAGAGGGTAAACTACTTAACTAAAATCACAAAACTAAGGCAGAAGCTGGATTCAATTCAGGCAGTAGGCTCCAAAAACCTGTGGCCTTAATGTCTATACTACACTAACTCTGAAGAAAAAGAGACAAGGCAGGGCCAACAATGTAAGCTCTGAACCCTTCAAGTGGTCTGAGTTTGATCCAACGGAACCTACAACATGAAACCTCTATAGGTCATCAAATAGGGTAAAAGCCTAAAACAAGGATGCTTTAAGAACAATCTGATGCATTCAACCCACAGATGAATCTACTCAGCATCTATCATGTGCCAGGGTCACAGCAGTGAACAAATGAATTAATGATGGGGAGCTTGGACACTGGAAGGCCGGTGAGGTTAGTCCAGAAAGACAGATGTGAGAACCCATAGCTAAGGTGTCAACATGGGCATCCCCAGTTATTTCATGAGGTTAAAGTTTGTCAATCCCAGGTTCTCCAGAAATGAACCCAACAACCACCATCCTGGTAAGTGGGTCTGACCTCTTCACCTCTGTGAGTGCCCTTCCTTCCATTAATCCTTCTCTTTAAAAATGTTTTCTCCAAAATGGTCAAAGACTCTTGACTAAACCTATGAGCCCCAGAGATATCTAGCAGTTTAAAGGGAACATGATGAGGATTAGTAATATTGATGATCACAATAAGGGGATATATTACAGTTGAGATTAATAGTTTTCAAAGAATTATTCCAGTTACACCTTCAGATGAAGATCTGCAGGAAATAGAATGAATGGTTTTAAGGGAACACACGAGATTTTTGTCCTGTGCTGATTTGGAGTCCTTGAAGTGTGTAAGACAGTTACCTGAGGGGAACGGCCTCTCTTCCTATCTTGCAGTTCTCCCTGAAGTTTCTCAATCAAAGGGATGGCAAAGGAGAATGTCTTCCCAGTTCCTGTCCGTGCCTGTGCAATTAAATCCTTTCCACTATACACATGGTGAAAAGTCTTTGCTTGTATGGGAAACAGGAAGGTCACCCCTCGGGCTGTGAACAAATTGACTGTGTTATATGACGTTGCAATTCTTAAAAATAGCAGAATACTGAGGCAATAAAGAACTCATGCTTCTGATCCTGCAGAATTAAGAATTCTACCTTCCAGTCAACTCCTGGTCCAATTCTATTTGGTAATGAAGAATCAGCTCAACTGAAAAATATCAACAAATTCTAAGGCACTGAATTACAGTATTTAAGTCACTTGTTATTAAATCTTATCTGTATATCAGCATAGGCCTGAAAATCAGGTGTTTTACAGTCCAGTCAATTAAGGTTTTAAAACCTTATAGTCGAGCACCTGTGTCTGGCTAGCTATAGCTAGTTTTATGGGCAGAGTGCTAGAGGGTTCTGAGTCAGGCTGCATCATCAACGTAGAGATACCTTAAGAAATGAAAGAGAATAAAAAAGAGAACACTAACATGGCATTGATCAAGTGACTGATTTCGCCAGCACCATCAGTTGTATTACTTATATTACTTCTGAATTTGCATATTGTGCTGAATAAATTTTAATCATTTGTTTAACAGGCAATAAAGGCCATCACTACTACAGAACTATTCACTATACTGAATGCATAGTTCTACCTCGTTACATGATTGCATATATTGTTCTAAAATAATGTCTTGGTTCATCTCAACAGAATAGAAGAGGCTTCAAAATATGTTCCAACATTATGGATACAATATTTCTAAGAATATTACCTTTGAGAAGTTTAATAGTCACTTCAGATATGGGAAAATTGGAGAAAGCGCCTTCTTTTTGTTCCACAGGTATTTCCTATCAAGTAAAGTGCCACAAATTAATACAGAGAAGCTTTCTAAGAGATCAGAAAACCTATAGCATCCCTTCCAGACACATCAGTTTAATATCAACCAAAAAGACAAAAGCCTTGGTAGGTAAATCAAGATTTGAAAAGGAAATTTATTGTGATAATCTATAAAATCCTAACAGAAGAAAAATCTGCAGCAATTATATCTGGAACATATACTATGTTTGGCCAGTACAGACAGATTTTGTCTCTACTAAGAACTATCCCACAGTCATTCCAAACCAACAGGCTGTCAACATTCGGTTGAACAGGTCATTAGCCTTTTTTTTTCCACAGCAATATCTCTCAAAGACATCCATTGGAAATAAGGAACAAACATTTATGAACAAAGATGGTCACTTTGGCATTATTTGATAGTGAAAAAGCTGAATGCCCAACAAGGGAATAATTAAATCAATAAATTTTTAAACACTTGAACAATGAATTATGTCATCATTAATGATTTAACAATACGAAAATATGGTTCTTACATAAAAGTGGAAAAGGCGGCACAAAATTGCATACAGTATGATCCTAGTTTGATTAAAAAATAGTTGTATATAGTGTTGGAATGTATAAACTGTAAGAAAAAAATTAACAGTAAGTTACCTCTGCACTTCAAGAATGCTTAACATTTATTGAATGACCAAATGCTGAAATTCCAGGGAGCTTTTTATTTTTTGTTTGGTAAATTCCTACAAATTCTCTAAGTCACATATTTTTTATAATTGGAAAAAATAAAGATGTTGGATCTTCTGACTTATCGCAAAGGGAAAATTATTTATTAGAATTAAGATTTCTTATGATGACAGTTTCTGAAAGGTAACAGAAGTAGCTTCCAAGTAGACAGTAATTCACTCATCCTATTCAACCCAAGTTAATTAATGGCCTGAACAAAAAAGATTTTTATGCAATCAAGCAAACACCTTTTCTGTAGTTCCACTTACTCATGACTTGGCAAAACCCCTCACAGGAAAGCTGGTTCCTAGCTGTATAACTACACTTCTCCAACTGATTTACTGACTTGCAAATAAGCAGCAGACCAAGGATTGTGGGACTTGCCCTAGCTTAAAGATATCTAATTATTTACAAAGGAGGCATTCCAACACTATGCAATTTAATAAACTGAGATGCAGTCTCATCCTCCAACTCAAGCACCCCCCATGAAGTGCTGACACATCAAATTTCCTCCCACATATTAAATAGTATACGTAGCTATTACTTCTCATTTGGAAACAATGAAATATACATTTTACCCATTAAAAGTGCAACCTTACCTGTTTTAACTCGTTACTTTCTTCACTTGCAGCTTCATTGGAGTTAGCGTCAGATTCAGAATGGGACAATCCATTCAGCTTGGCACTTTTCTCTCCAATTTCTCCATTCATTTCCTTTTCTTTCTTTATCCTCTTGGGCTTAGGAACACCTATTTCTTCTTCAGAAGGTTCCTCACTTATTATTTTTTTGATTTTAGGAGAAACAATTTTGTTTTCAGAGCCCTCCTTTTTCTTTTTCACATTTTTAGTTTTAGGAGAAATAATGTCTGTTTCAGATGGCTCCTCTTTGTTTTTTACCTTTTTGGATTTAGGAGAATTCATGTCAACTTCAGAAGGTCCTGCCTTTTTAATTTTTTTAGCTTTGGGGGAAATAGTCTCCTCCTTTTCTTCTGCTGACCCTTTAGTCTTATTAGATTTTGGCTTCTCTTTTTTATCTTTCTAAAAAATAATTTTAAAAAAATACAAAAAAGAAATAAGCTAAATAAGAACACTTCCAATTTAATACCGATAGGGTTGTATGTCCACACATGGATGATGTTAAACAGATTTCTTTTCATGAATTTACATAAAAACACTTTATGAACCAAAAAGCTATAAAGTCCCACAGCCTATGTGTAAAAATTATGTACCTAAATTCAACAACAAAACAAAGATGCTCAAGTTACAAGGAAATGGAAGGGGTGAAACCTTCAAAGCAAACCAGACATACGGTTATGGCTCCTACCTGCCATTTCTGACCCTATCCAACTTTTCATATTACTGAAAACTTATTACATTTAGATTTTGACAGACTGTAGCCTGTTAGAACTTAGGCAGAGCCCCAAACTAATCCCTGGAAGTTTGGAGACTATTAGGGTGAAATCTACTTCCCTGAAACTTCAGTTCTGTGTTCTAGGCCTGGTTCTTCCTCTAGAATCACCGATTAAGGGTAATCTCTCTCCCACATCACCATCCTTCTAATAAATGGGGGGTGGGGGGGGTGGAGAGCTGGTCTCTCTCCAAGACTCTGTTCCAGTTCTTTCATTCCCTGGTTCCACCGAAAAGACATGTCTCTTTTGAAAGTACTGGAGTTTAGTCATGTTCCTTTTAATCTGAGCATCCTATAACTGCAAAAACTGATGCAAATAAGTAAACCAGAACCACTATCTTGCCACCTGCGAGGACAAGTTTGTATTCTCTCATCTTCACACAATGCCAAAATGCTCCCCATCAGAAAGGCCCAGAAACAACTAGGAAAGGAAATTCTACGTCATGTACAAAGGAAACTGAGGGACAATTTGTGTTCCCACTGACCTCATCTAAGAATAGAGATCAAGCGACAAGTTAAATCACTGTATAGGAATCAAAATCAAAGTAGATGGCTGTCAAGATAATTCACATACTGTCGACCCATATAAGAAATACAGTGTACTGGTGGCATCACAGCCCGTCTCGTCACATTTCTAAAGCAAATATGGTCAGAAAGTATTAAGAAGAATTGGAACTATCTTGTCTTCAAAGGACTGCTCATCAGAAGACAAACTACTTCCCTTACTAGGACAAAAAGAATGTCACTGCAGACGCAGCCAGCATTTGCGGCCCTCCAAAGATCTCTCCCCACGTGTGCAGATAGGTTTACGATCTCTTTAGTCTAGTCTAAGACGTCAATCCCTACTTCCTTGACCGGACTTCGATACGCCTCGGCGCACGATCACGCCCGGAATTAAATCTGAGCCAGCAACATGAGCTCCGAACGTGAACGTCCAACTCCGCGCACCAGATGCACCGGGCCCAGACTCCGGGGGGACCACGTGGTCCTCTGCAGCTCGGATCCGCCCGGGCCTCTTTGCAGAGTTCCCGGCGCCTCGGGGAAGCGTAAATGCAAAGAACGAGAGTTCCCAGAGCGACGAACTGCCGTCGGAGAACACCTTCCTCTAGGACCCCCCCTGCCGAAACACACGCCCGGTCTCCGAAAGTGCCGAGTCCCAGCCACGCACCACGCACACCTGGCCTGGGCACCCTCCTCTCCGTGCATCTGGTGCGCGGAGTTGGACGTTCACGTTCGGAGCTCATGTACTCTCCCGTACTCCCGGGCCCGCTCCTCTCAGCACCCCGACACCCGCCCCACGCCCCGCCTTGCCCCAGGTCCCTCAGCCCTCCGTGGCACCTTCTCATTTTGCTTTCGCTGTGTCTCCAATTTTCCCATGGTAGTGTCTGATTCCAAGTCCACGTCACTAAGGAGTTTTCCCGGCATCACTCAACAGAACCTCGGTAGACCGACCGAAACCGGTAACCGCGTGGAGAGAAAAAGATAGAACTTCCCCTTTAGCCCACCCATTTTCCGTCACTTCCGCTATCAAGGAATTTCCGGCGGAAGCAGGGCTGGGGCATTTGTGCGAGTCTCAGTCTCCGGTCTGACACTTCCTGGGTTTAGTTAAAGGACCGTTTACGGAGCCTGGACTAGAAGGAACCTGCAGAAGGGTGGAACTGAAAGGGACCACAAAGATTAGCTCTGTATTCCCGTTCAGCCACTGGCCAGATTCTCGCAAGCCCCAGCCTGTTAAAGGAAGACTTCTAGTTGTTTTTGAGTGGCGGCTCTTTAGCGTTTGTATGAGATTGCCCGAGTGTGCAAAGGCCTTTCGCGTATAGATGTGCAAGATGTGTATTATTGAACGTCTTATGAATATTTCGACCTGAAGGGTGATGACCAAACTGACGAGTCTGGGTAAACACCAGAATCCAGTCGGGTCTGGTTGTTTTTTCATTTATACGTGCGCTGATTTATTCAAGCAGACAACCTCTGAGGAACAGTGCTAGGATTCCATAGCAGGTAATACGCAAACCTTGTCTTGGAGAAGCTTTATGGACTGGTGAGATGACGAGTGTAATTTGTTCTGAAGGCCCAAGGGAAAGGCACCTAAACCGGCCTTGGGACCAGTAGAAGAAGGGGCACCCAAACCACTCAGGCCTCCTTCAGAAAATAATAGAGGCTCCTGGTCTTACATGATTTGGACAATATACTAATCCAAGCAGTTGAGAAAAAGTGGCCCATCTATGACAGTGTTTCTAAACTTTATTTGAAGAACGACTTAATGTGAACTTGAGTTTCTCATGAAATAGGGATAATAAAACCTAACTCATCTGTTGAGAAAACTTAATAAGTATTAAATTAAAGGGTTTGCTAGTACCTAGCACATAGAGCACAATAAATGAGAGCGTTTATAACTCAAGAGGTGTGTCACAAGTGTTTGGAAAAACAATTTACAATATTACATTTTATGACACACAGGAAAATACTTAAAAGTTTTATTTCTATATTCTATGAGATGTCTTTACTGTACATTTTTAGTCTAACAGTTTTAAGGAAAAAATTCATATTTAACATAAACTATTATTGTTTGGTGTTTCACAGTCTCAATCTTTTTAAAAAATAAAATTATGTAAATGTGCAACAATGCTTTAACTTGTACTCTGTAGTATAGCAGAGTATATAATCTGATATCCTTGAGCCAGGAGCCTTCATTTATTTATCCAACTTTGTATCCCCAATATTTCAGACAGTGCCTGGCATACACATAGAAGGCTGTCATTAAATGTCTGTTGATCATTAAAATGGCAATCAGGAAAAACAAAAAACCCTCAAAATAAATTTTAGATCTACACCAGGCAGGAAAGCACTTCAGTCATCCTGGTGTTGGGTGCGAGAGAGAGGAAAGCAAGCATGAATGGATTCAACCAATCATCTAACAAAATACTTATCTGGAATTTCATCATTGTACTTCGGACTCAGGTACAGAAATGAAGATCCAGTCCCTGCTTCAAGGAATTTGCAGTTTGGTTAAGAAACCACAAAACCATGTGATACTGCTGTACATGATACTGCTGTAAACAGTATCATAAACATGTTTATTACCAATAGATTTTCAACAGAATAAGCCCCAGAACACTGCTAAACGGAAAACTGTTGTCAGGTTTATAAAATATTTAAGTTCCTTTGTAACATACCTGCACATAGGCACAAGCCCAGCATTCCAAGAGGAAACATGCAGAACTCCCTTTTGGCTCAGGGGTGGCCAAATGATTGTACTGAATCAAGTCATCAGTATAAAATTCAGTAACAAGTCAGAAAAAATGGACCTTATATACATTTGATAGGAATTCTGAAGTCCTGTTTAAATATCAATTCTCTGGACCAGTTTCCTCTGATCTACATGATGTAACATGTTTTCATAAGATTAGGGAGAGAATTTCATTTTAAAAAGTAGATATACATACATAAAAGCACACTGAAGGAATTCAAAAGACTATACAAAATGTTAGCAGTAGTTATCTCTGGGTGATATTAATTATGGGTGGCTTTTATTTTCTTCCATTTGCTTCTCTACCTTTTTCAAATTTTCAACATTGGACATTACTAATAAGGAGAAAAATATGGTTAAAAAACTATTAAGCAGCCTTCCCACACCCCAAATATACAAAACAAAAACTGTGAGAAAAGGCTCTACGACATTCACAACTAAATGTGGATTCATTATTCAAATTTCTAATGCTATAGGAATAAAATATATTATTTCATGTACAAATTCAAAAATCAAAATTCAGGGTAACTGATTCAAGTTCAAGTAGCTACGTAACTATACTAGAGCAGAGCACCAAACTGAAGGTTCTGAAAAGCCAAAAGGGAGAGCCATGATGGTGCTGGGCTCTAAAAGGAAGGAGCAGAGTAAGGATAAGTAGTTGAAGAGCCCAAAGCTAAGAATTTAGTGAGGACTTGCCCTGTCCCCTCCTCCTTTCGGAAGATAGGGAAAACTATCATTTAATCTTATTAGGACCCACCTCATTTTTCTTGCCTGAGAGTAAAGAATAAATTATTTACTGCTAATAAAGAAGCCAGCCTTAAATTCATCCTCCACCCTGCTGTCATTTATCTAAATGCTCATCTAATTTTTTACTCTTTTCCCTAAAAGCTTTCAGTGGTTCTGCAAAACAAGGCTTACAAAATGTTCCAAGATATGACTTTTGCCTTGCTCTCACCAATGCTTTCCTCAAAGTGAAGATCCCAGCAGCAAGAGCTACTCATGGTCGTCCCCCCCCCCCATGCTTTGACTGTGTTATTAGCTTTTCTGTGCCATTGCTTGGATGCCCATTCCATTTCCACTTCTCTGTTTCTTTTACTACCTGACTTCATTCATGTTCAATCATTATATCCAAAATGCTTTCTCTGAACCCCCACCCCCATTCTTGGGCTAGGCTAGGTGCCCTTGTGCAGAGCTCTCATTGCTCTTAAGTCACTGTTGTGTACCTAGGCTTATGTGTCCATCTGTTTCACAAAATTCTGACTTTCTGAAGACAGAGACCAGGCATTCCTTACTCACCTTTGTGCCCAAAGTATAATGTCTGGGACACTGTAGTATATAACATATTCTGATCGAATGTACTGGTACTCATGAGTCTTCACAGGAATTGAGCCTTGTTTGGGAAAACAACACATTTAACACCTGGCTTCTCAGTTCCTTGACCATCTCAACTGAAATGACCTTTATCCCCACCAAGCCTACTAAAATACCCTGCACTTGTCTTCCACTCTTGCAATTTCATCCAGACAGTTTCTGGCCCTTGCCCCTTCTACATTCTCCGTTATCAATCCCATTTCCACTTCAAACCCTAGGCAGTCTACATTCCATGGACTATCACTCCAGTCACTTTTTTCTCAACGAGTTAAACATCCTCACCTTGTTATCCTTTCATCTCATTCGCAGAACAAAACTCCAATCCTGGATGAAAAAACTGTCACCCTTCTCCATTCCTACAACCAGAATACTGAGGATTGCTGTAGAAAATCACTCAAATTGCTCTGATTAGTGCCACTACAAGTCCAGACTCTAATCTCAACTGGATCCTCAATGCTGCTTGTGACCCTATTTGCCTAGTGAGTTCTCCATCTTGTTCTACAGTTGATATTTCAGCATTTCTCCACTCTCCTTCAAATCCTTCAGTGGCCCACTGTCCTCATGAGAATATTTAAACTCTTTAACATGACACACAAACTTTAAAAATCTGGTCCCTGTTTAACACCAAATCTTGTCTCTTGTATTCCTGTCCTCTACTATCACATGCAAACCATAGTGAACTAATTGTAAGTCCTTATATTCACCATGCTATTCTTTGCTGCTGGGTTTCTGCATATACTGTTCTCTCTGCCTGCAAATCCCCTCCCATCTAAACTCCTCTCCCTACAATATACATATACTTAGGTAGATCAACTCATACTTTTGCTTTACTTCTCCTTTGGGTATCGCTTCTTCAAAAAAGCCTTCTTGACCCCTAAGACTGGTTAGGTGCCTCCGTCCTAGGCCCTTAGTATCTCATACCTACCCTTATCTTAGGCTTTGTTAATCTCTAGCATAACTGCTTATTTGTCTGTTAGACAGTAAATTTCTTGAGAGTAGTGATGATGCCTTGTTCACTACTAAATTCCCCAGAGATTAGCATAGCAGCTATCATATAGTGGGCATTCAATAAATATTTGTTGAATAAATTGATTGTGCACTGCTCTCACCTTTTTAGCTAACTATATCTAGAAACTAAAATGCCACCATGTCACTAGTTTAACCAGCCCTTTAATGTTGAAGGTGTTTATTATTTTCTACCATAACACTTATAGAAGGAATGATCTGAATATGAATACACCACATTTTGTAAAATGCAAGTAACCTTAAGTAAGATTAACTTCATTGCCAAGTTTTAGAAGAAATTTTAAAAGATTACATTTAGGAAATTCTTAGCACATAGTGAAAACAGACAATAAAAGGAGGTTTTTTTATTCAAAGGTTTAACTGGATAAGTAGATTTGTTTACAACCATTCTTGTGAAATACTTTTTAAAAAAATACAACCAACTTCTTTGCAAACAGCAGACACATACCTCAACTATGATGACCTAATTTTTGGTGAGTAATGTACATGATTAGGCAGAAATAGGCAAGCTCACACTGGTAGGTTAACTATCAAATGCTCAATCAAAACTCCGTTTGTGGCCCCCACTTCTTGATCGATTTCTATTCCCATTTCGTCTTCTGTCTTGTCGATTTCCTGACCGACTCCCCTGTCGACTCTGTCTACCTGACCGGCCACCAGATCGACCACCTGACCGGCCCGACCGGCCCGATCGACCACCTGACCAGCCACTCCTCTGTCTGGAATTAGAAGATGTATTTCCATCATAGTATTCTTCAATTTCAGGTAATTTGGCTGGCACTGAGAGTATCCAGTCTGAATCATGCCACTCTGCCTGTTAGGGGAATTTACAGGATTAATATAAATGTAAAATAGAAATCATAAGCAAGCACATGAGTACAGCTAACTCCTTTTTCATATCCATTATAACTATACTTAGCTAAAGGCCATATATCCATTAAATTCAAATTGTAATAAAATGAACACCAGAAGAAAAGGAAAAATAAAAACATGTTCAAAGTTCATCCGCTAAAGTTCCTAAGTTTTAGTCTCAGAAGAAACTCTCAGGCCCATTTTGAGAATCTAAATTCATACTCAGTTTACACATTCTAAAAGAGAGTACTATCTTGTTTCTTGTTACAAGGCAGATAGTTATTAATAAGTAGAGCATTGCTTGAAACAAATATATTAACAGAAAGAAGAGGTGAACATTGATGATAGAGATTAAGAACCTGTAAACACCAGCCAGGAACTAAAAAATGTAACCAATGAAAACATCTGTTTCATTTATTATGTGGATGAACAACTCAAGATACACAAATTAACAGCTTATAAAAGCATCACTGTTATATCCTTCTACAATAACTGTTGTTGATTGTTATTATGAGTTCCAGAGGCCAAGGAAAGTTAATATTAAGACACCTTGTTGGTGAAGATGGGAGGAGAAAGACACCTAAGCATAAAACAGTCATCTTAAAAAATTCATCTTTCAGAGGTAAACATGGCAATGCAAAAAGAACTAGCTTTACCAACATGCATGGCTGTTGTTTATAATAGTAGATTGTTGGAAATAATCTAAATGTCAAAAATAGGACACCAGTTGAGAAAAGTTGGCCATTCATTTGGTCAAATGCCAGGGAGCCATTAAAAATAAGTAGGTATCTAGTTGACAAAGAAGTATGGTCACACACACACACACACACACAAAAAGCTTCTAAAACAGAAGAAATCCCATTCTTCTTTCAAAATATGTATACAAATATGCAATGAAAGTCTAGGAAAACATATGAAGTGTTAGCAGTGGTTATCTCTGAGGTCAGATGATGGGTGATTTTTATTTTCTTTTTACGTCTTGGTATTTTATGAAATTTCTATAATTAATATACATTACTTGTATAATACAAGAAGAGATTATATATCACTTCTTGGTCTTTTGGCTAAGATCAAGTATAAGAGATTATACTTAGTGTACCCAATGAAAAACAGCAGATTAAATATATGGTGTCAAATTATTTTCTGTATTGAAATCTTTCATAATTAAAACTAAAAAAATTTAAAAATATACAAAAAACATTTTTAAAGATCCTATAAATTTAGATAAGATATATTTTAGAAAGTTTTCCTTTCAAAAGAAAATTTTTTTTAAATGGCTCTAAAAGGATCACACTCAGTTATTTGACAATTTTGGTTCTATAAAAAACAAGCCATATTTTATCCACCATGGAATCCAAATCTACCTGTGAGTTGTGTTTTAGTGAGGTTTTAAAAATATATTTAGTGGGGTATTAAGTTATATATTATAAAAATATGTTTGATAACATAAATAGACATCATTTTTTCAAAAGGAAAACAAAATTTATCAGAGTAAGACAATATATAATTTGCCAAAAAGCATTTTTTTGCAAAGCAAATAACACTAAAAGTAAAGTGATTTTTTTTAAAAGATACTATTTCATGTTGTTTTTGAAAAAACTATTTTTTAAAAATAGCTTGTTTAATGAACACAATATAATTATCACTGTAACGCCTGGTTTTCAGGCATATGATATAATGAATTATACTGATTGATTTCCTTATATTAAACCATATTATCTCCCTGGAATAAACTTTCTTGGTTATATTGTTTTTAAAAAATCAATGCATAACAATTATTTTTTAGTGACAAAAGGAAATGTACATCAAATCCAACCAAATATCCATTAAAAGGGGATATGCTGAACAAACTACTGTGTATTTACACAGAGAGTACAATGCTACTGTAAAAAATGGGTCTAGTGTAACATTAAAATTAAATAAAATCTAAATGCAGTGTGGTATCTTGGTCAGGATCCTGGAACACTCATGGGAAAACTGGTGAAACCCAAATAAAGTCTTTAGATTACTTAATATTGTACCAATGTTAATTTCTTAGTTTTGACAAATGTACCATGGTTATATAAGATATTAACATTAGAGGAAACTGAGCGAATTTTCTGTACCATCATTGCAACTTTTCTATAAATAAAAAATTATTCCAAAATAAAACATTAATGATTTTACTTAATTTTAATTAATTTAAATTTTAGATTGCCTCATGTGACTACTGGCTATGTACCAGAAGCACAGCTCTAGATCACCATAATTTCCAGGATATGTAAAGTAAATAATGCAAAACAGGAAAAAGTATGTATAATGTTATCATTTAACTAAGAGGGAGGATACCAAAAAATACATAGATGTATATAAGCATACACATTGACTTATATTTAAAATAAACAAAACAATGGAAGGCTAATCTATAAAAATTTTTTTCAGTGGTTAACTATAGGGGTCGAGAGAGGGAATATGATGGAGGAGACTGGGATAGAAGCTAGACTTTTCTGATTATTCCTTATTTTTGTAGGTTGATTTTGGAACGGCACAAATTATTTACGTAATTATAAAACAAAATTAAAATTTAAAAAGGCAATCCCTAAAAATTGAAGGAAAAAAATTGAATCCATATATTGAGTTGGTGGCAAAATCATACAGAAAAGAACTATATCATTCCAAGTGACTTTAAAACACAGTAATCTGAAAAATGGAAATAACTGAAATTGTGGAACTGTAATCCATAACATTCTTTGAAAATTGCTAAGTACTTGATAAACTGTACTTTAAAAGTTAAAAAAAACAAACAAAAAAAACACAGTAATCTCACTGTAAATTCCTACTATGAAATCTCCTAAGGACAAAAAGAATTTTTAAAAAAAGTTTTAAACAGTTTTCAACAACCATGTTGTTGATAATAGTGTTAGTATTGCTGTTTTGAAACTGATATGGGGGATAAATTAAGTTGATGTCATTGAGAATCAAGATCTCCAGCATAGGAGAAAGATTTAGTGCTGGATAAAAGAAAAGTATTTTCTAGATCTGTCCACCAAAAAAACTGTAGAACTGTAAATTTGTAACCTAATAAATTTCCATTAAAAAAACCCAATCCATTTCTGGTATATTGCCTCCTGGCAGCTTTAGCAAACCAAAACAGTGGGGAAGTAGATGGAAGTATCGATGAAACAAGATTGGTCATGAGTTGATAACTGTTGAAACTGAGTGATGGATCCATGGGGATTCACTATTCAATTCTGTGTATTTTTATGTATATATTTGAAATAGTTTATTATAAAAAAAGTTGTTTTTAAATTATGGGACAGACTGGATATTTGATATTAAGGAATTATTTGATTGAGGTGTGTTGCTGGTATTGCAACAATGTTTTAAAAAAGAATTCCTATAATTTAGAGATACATACTGAAATGTTTACAGATGAAATAAAAATATATATATACCTGTAACCTTTCTGACTCAGATGTGGGGACATCAAAGCAAACACCCTAAAAGTAAAATGAAAACATTTTTAGTTAGATGAATATGGTTGATTTTTCACTGATACAATAAAACTCGCTGACAATCTATTAGTTAAAAAGAAAAAAAAAAAAGATTAGGCATGTCCCATGATTGCTTAGAGGATTAAAACAGATACCATATAGTAATCCATGATGCAAAGTGCCTGCTTAATGTATTTTCTAAATCTGAATTAACTAAACACAATGTCTAATAAGAATCTATTAAAGAATATCCTCTATAACAGCTTTTACAGACACTATTATGTTGTTCAAGTCTTTTGTAAAATGATCCTGATAAAATCCTTTAAATTTTTAGTGCCATAAAGTTTCTTTTCTGAAGAGCTGCAATGAAACTGATGTAACTCAAGATACTTCCCCTTTAGTTTTGGTTGCTGGTAACTTGAAAGCTAATGTAATTATCAATTATAGCAACTTGTTTGGCCTAAAGATCTTATTATATTTACTTTACCCTCCCCTTCTACATATTTCCAAACATATATATTTTTCTTAAACTTGCTTCAAGATTTTTTTGAAGGTAGGTAATACTAAACTTTGAGAGAGATGATTATGTTCAATAATCAATCTAGTTAATAAATTCTAGGCTAGAATGAATCTATGTACTATTAAATTAATAACACATTTCTTCTCAAACCATTAGAAGAAATCAGAGCCACTAAGATTAGACAGTTTGAACTGTGCAGTTCCATAAACATATTAAAATATTTCTTATTTAATTCATATCCTCATCCTCATTAACAACCAATAGGAGGCTACTTAAAAACCAATATTGTGTGTCCTCTAAATTATAGAGCCGTTTAACTGTTGCAGTCATAAATTGTTTAGTGTAAGAGAATAAACACATATTTACATGTAAAATGTATACAAGTATAGAAACTTGGAAAACTTGGGTATTAGATAGACAACCTAAGCAAAATGACTTAAAGCTTTCTGGAGGGATGTGTTATTTATATAACTCTCAAAATTTACAACTGGAAACTAACACACAGAGAAACAATATTATTAATCTCACTATGCTTTAGAAAAAGAATAAAATCTGCTAGTCTTTATAAATAGTCACAGTAGTTGATTAAAAAGCTTTCTAATAGTCTAGAAAAGCCTACCATGTTTCCTTTTAGGAGGCACATTCTGGTAATTTGGGACACAGCATTACTACTCAGCTTTCTGTTAAGTTCTTTCCAAGCACAGCTGACATCTTGTATTTCTTCTGAGCTTTCCAGAGTCATGGTCACAAACCCCTTAAGACATAAAAGCCACATTATGTTTGGAAAAAAATCATTTTCAGTAAGACAGTGAAGTTTTAACTCTACAGCACTTTATGACATAACCATGCACTTATTATAAGCTAACAGAATAGCATGGCTGCTAAAAACCTAACTTCTTTAAAACTACACTAATTGAGGATGTGATCTAACAAGTCCACTTCTAAGTATATACCCCAAAGAACTGAAAGCAGACATTCACAGAGATACTTATACACTAATGTTCATAGCAGCATTATTCACAAAAGCAAAAAGTGGAAACCATTCAAATATCCATCAATAGATGAATGGATAAACAAAATGTGGTATACACAAACAGTGGAATATTATTTAGTCATAAAAAGGAATGAAGTGCTAGTACATGCTGCAACACAGATGAACCTTGAAAACATTATGCTAAGTGAAATTAACCATACATAAAAGGACAAATACTGTATGATTCCGCTTATATGAAATATCTAGACTAAGGAAATTTAGAGACAGAAAATAGATCATAGGTTACCAGGGGCTGGGGGAGGAGGAATAGGGAGTTATTGCTCAATGGGTACAGAGTTTCTGTTTTGGGTGATGAAAAAGTCTTAGTAATAGAGGGTAGTGATGATAGCACAACACTGTAAATTAATGCCACTAAATTATACACCTAAAAATGGTTAAAATGGCACATTTTATGGTGTATGTGTATAAAAGTTACAACAAATTTTTTTTACCTGTATTAATAGAAGTAAATTGTTTATAGATCAAAGTACCATTCTTCTATGCTTTGTTATAAAAACCATATTCAATCCTAACCATCATGCTTTGAAAGTTAAAACAAACCAGAGCATCATATAAAGGTAACAAGGATAGTAAACTGAACACCACCTCGGAAGGAAAATGTTGAAGGAGCCAAAGTTAGTAGAGTAGAAAAACCTGCAAGAGGACATAAACCTCTTTAAACATCTGAAGGACTATTACATAAATGAAAACTACTTGTTCTATCAAACTCACTGGACAGCAGTAGGATTAACCTGAAGAAGATAAAGGGAGGCATTAACTCAAAAAATATTTATTGAATTCCCCGTGGACATGCCAGAGACTTTATTAGGTACTAGGGATTCGGTAGTAAATAGTCCTTTCTCTCATGTAAGGTGGGAAGGGGAAATAGACAACAAACACATTAGCAAATATAAACTGTCAGGCAGTAATAAACATCACGAAAAAAATTAAAGCAGACAAGGGAATAGAGAGAAATGGGAAGAGTAAGCTATTTTAGAAAGGGCAACTCAGAAAAGACCTCTCTGATAATGGTAATACCTGAGCAGAGACCTGAATAAACTGAAGGAGGAAGCCATGTGGTCATTAAAGGGGAATAACATTCCAGACAGTGAAGTAAGTGCAAAGGCCTTGTTGTCTGGGTAACAGCAAATCAGTTAGGGTGGCTAAAACAAGCAAATGCAGAGTGGTAAGACATGAGGTCAAAGAGGTAGCAAGGGGGAGATCTCATAGGACATTCATTGTAGGCTATAGTCAAGACTTTGGAATTTGGTTTAACCCATAAAAGTTCAAACAACTAGTGTCCTGTTTCTGATATATTTAATAAGAGTCTGGATGACCCATCTGCCAAAGAAGGATTCTTTTATTGGATAAAAGTTGAGACTAAATGACCTCTTAGGTACTTCTTAGCTCTAAGAATTTAGCTTAGTATTTTCTTAAGAAGTATGGTTTAAATGTTTTCTTAAGACACATTAAGCATGCATGGTGTTAACAATAGGGTAGTATATGGAAACTCTGTATTTTATGCATGATTTTTCTTTAAACCTAAAACTTCTCAAATAAAAATAAAATTTTTTAAAAAGATGCATTAGGTAGATTATTAGGGACAAGATATTTGCTCAGTGCTCAAGTGTCACCCTACAGATTACTTACTAATTTCAGAGAGTAAAACTTTACTTTACAATGGGAATATCTAGCATTTTCCATCTTAACCAAGTGATCAAACTAAGCATTACTACTACTGGTACAATCTGACATTACATGCCTCCTGATGTGATGCAGTATGAAGTACACAAATCACCCATAAAGTACTCTTGTCAAAAATGTATAATCTGAATATAAAATCAAACTTTGACATTACTTCTGGTTTACAGGAAAGATTCTGGATAAAGACAAAAGTTAAATGATGCAGGAAGAAATCCAGAAGGTGAGACATTCTATCAGACAACTGGCCTGGGTTCTTTAAAAAATCACTGTCATGAAAAATAAAAACAGTAGGAAAACAGTTGTAGATTAAACAAGACTAAAGAGACATAACAATCAAATGCAGTATATCAGTATTAACTGGAGAAAAAGAGTTGGGTACAAGTCACTCCTAGCAAAATAACATTTAACTAAACTGTTAACACCTGCCAGGAAGGAAACCTGATGAAGCGCCAGCTTCACTCACTTATGCTATGCCCAATAAGTCACATACAAGTTAATCTGTTCTTCTCCTTCTGATATCCCCCTCTTCCCATGGGCCAGCCAAAATGAGTCTACCCATCATTATTCAAAAATCTCACAGCAGACTCCTGTTCTATTTATGTCCCCAGGACCAGAATCTCTCTCTCTCTCTTTCCACCCAGACATCTGAAAGCCCTCTTATGATAGGTCCTCTCATCCAGGGATAAACCTTTGAATTACTCACAACAAATGGCTCTGGTGTGGTGTGTTTTGCCATCTGGTACTGACATGGCAGCAGGCCAGGTCAGACTGTGTTAAACATACACGCAAAGACACTACCATATAGACAGGCAGTCTTCGCTTCACAAAATACTGTATTAACTGTAAAGAACCGACTTCTCATTTTGCACAGTTCCAGGTAAATTACAAAATGGAGAATGGGTTCTGGTGTGCACAAGTTTCAGTTAACACAGTACTGTGCCAAGTGAGGATTTCATGAATATCTTTCAAGATAGATAGGTACAAACATACACACATACTTAATTAGAATAATTAGGAAAATTTGATTATGGACTAGATATTAGATGACGATATGGAACTACAATTAATTTTCACACATGAGATTATGGTATTCTGATTACATAGGAGAATATCTTTATCCTTAGGGGACGCATGCTAAAATATTTAGGGATGAATGTCATTATGTTTTCAATTTATTTTCAATTGGTTTAGCAAAAAGCATATGCACAGAAATAAAGCAAATGTGGCAAAATATTAATAGTTGAATCTAGGTGGATGGTATATGGTTATTGATTGTATTATTCTTTCAATCTTTCGTGGGTTTGAAAATTTTGAAGAGTTGGCAGTAAAAAAAATATTTATTGGGGGTAGGGGAAAAAGAGGCGATTAATTTCTAATACAGCAAAACAGCTTTTTCACCCACAGAAAGCACAGCATATTGAAGGGGTTAAATGCAATACTCATTAATTCACTATACAGTGTCTGCTATGGGTCAATTTTAATCTTTTTTCAACCAGATTTCTCACAGATTTCTACCTTATCAGAGGTAATCAAAGATCGTGGTTCAAAACTTGATGCACCAGAGATGTGGGCTAACGCTGCAGCCAATGCATCCACTGCCCCTTTCTCTTCTATCAGTCTCTGAGCTGATGGTCGGAAAAAATCAACAGCAGCATAAGAAACAGAAGCCAGAGACCTACGGTTTAAAAATAGTAAATTTTCTTGGTCAAGACACAGGGAAAAAATGAAAGATAAGAGAATGAATGGGAAAAGAAAGAGTAACATTTTCTTATTTTAATATAATTAAATGTCTGCCCATAAAACTGGTGATTAAAATTTTCTTATATTTGAATTAGGAGAGCTTAAAGATGAATAGCCTAATACAAAAGAAAAAATTATTCAGCAAGGTCAGAAAGCATACCTGATGGCATCCATGCTTTTAGATTTAACTAAATCCATTGTAGAAGGAACACCTACACGTTTAAAAGTAATTCCCTGAAAATGAAAGAATTACATTAAAGAAAAATGGAAGTCTTTACAATTCCTAAATTTATATAGTTTGTTGAATTTCCATTTCTTGGATATAAAGATTTCCAAGTATTAGCAAAAAAGGTCTGCTTTTTCTAATAAATCATCAATTACAAATTCCAGAATGAGAAAAACATTTCTTTGAATTGCCTCTTTAAGTTTGTAACACCATGAAATTTCAATTGCAAAACAAAGCTTTCTTAAAAAAAAAAGATTTTATCTCTATCAATGTTTTTCTTTTATTACTCATTATTTCGCAAAGTAAATGAAGCAGCATATAAACATACACATCATAAAAATAAGAACAAATGTGATATAACACGAAAAATTCAGACAGAGATGTATACTTTCTTATTGAAACTTGCTTTTGTACCATTATTCAATATGTTCTTAAACTATTATACCACCTATTCCCACAGTACCCATTTACAATACTGGACTAAGAGGTACTGAAATCACAATGCATTTCTGATTTTACTTTCAAGGGAGAAATTCAAGGGAAAAATGAAAAAGTTATTTCTTCTGCCTTCACAATAAAAGCTGTATTAAAACAAAGTAATGCAGCTAATATAAATTTAGCTCTCCACATGCTTCACATCCAAAAGCAGCTTTAACTGAGAAAAGTTATGAAAATCTTTTTGTGAGAACAAATATAAAAAAAGCTCTTTTCTAAGGCATTAATTAGATAATAAGTCTGAAATAATTTAACTCTACTTACTGCTTTTTGTTCCACATATCTTAATTGACCTCTTTCTCTTGGTTGATAAAAACATATGCAGATCCCTGTCCGGCCAGCTCTACCTGTGCGTCCAGAGCGATGAATATAGGACTCAACATCCTAAAAATAAAACAGGTTAATCGTTTTGAAACTCTGGCAAGTTACATAGACATTCCGGGATCCAAAGGATAATACTACTAATAACAAGACCACTAATGATAATATATTTTTTTCAATACTTTTGCTCTTTTCAACATCCTAAAGAATCTTATGAACTTGACTTTGGGGAGAAGGGGAATACAATTTAAAACCCTCTAATCCACCTCACCACAGGGCTCTTTATATGGCAACTTTTTAGAACTCCCTTATGTGATTTTGTAGTGCCATACCTCAAACAGTGAAGTTCATCATTTGCAAAGGCATCAAATTCTGATCAACAATGCACTAACAAAAAATGGCCAAGAGCAACAACAGATGACATATTTTTCAAATCCCAAGCAATACCTTTTAAACTGAAAGGCAATTTATAAAATTGCTCTTATTCTTCCCAAATCAAATCCTATTTCCTACCTGTGGAGGAGAACTCTGAATCACCAGATCAACCTCAGGAATGTCCAAACCACGGGCAGCGACATTGGTTGCCACCAAAACTTTAAAACTACCTTCTCTGAAGCCTTTCAGTGTAATTTCTCTTTGTGACTGTGCAATGTCCCCATGTAAACACTGGGCATTCTATTTGAAAAAAGGGAGAAAATTAACTGTACAGCTCATATTTGCAATTGATAGCACCCAACACCATGCAGTCTGTGCTCTTGTTTCATTGTTTTTTAATCTTTTAATCTGATAACTAATAATACATGATAATTGTTTTAAAAAATCAAATATTACAGAAAATATTTAACATAAAATTTAAAAAGCTTCCCTTAAATTAAATTCCCTTTCCTTTTAAATTCACTTTTAAAAGTTTGGTGAATATTGCTCCAGATATTTTTTTTGAAAATAAACATACACACTCCCACACACTAGCATATACTACAACTTTATGTATTTAAAAATGGGATCATTCCATACACACACACCCACACACACATATATACAGTTTTGAAACCTGCTTTTAAAAATTTAGTACATCTTAGTCATTTTTCACATCTACCTAATTTTTAAAACTGTATTATTTCTTCATATGGAGGTAGCATCCCTTATTTTAGCAATATCCTACTGATAAATATTTGTGTCATATCCAAATTTCCACCATTAAAAACAATGCAGAAATAAACAGTATTGTCCATGTATCTCTGGACACCTCAGCATATGTATATTTCAGTAGAATACATATCTAGGAGTTGAATTTCTGGGTCAAAAATTATTAACAGTTCACATTTTAATAGTTACTACCAAACTGCATCACAAAAGGAGGTGTCATATCCTCAGTTACTCTGCAACTTTCTATGAGTGTTTATTTCATCCTATACTGTCCACCTCTGTATATTATAGATCATTATAATCCTGGTGAATCTAATATGATATCCCAACGTTGTTTTAATTTGCATTTTTGTAATTTTTAGTGAAGTTGAACCTATTTACACTGAGGTGTTCTTCCAACTGTGCTTCAAATAATTTTCCTAGTGTAAGCCACTATTAAAGTCAAAAGGTTCATAACAATGATTTAACCCCAACAATATCTAAACTTAATGCATTCATGAATGTATTCACAGAGCACTTGCTATGCACCAGGCACTACGCCAGGTTCTGGAACATTCAAAAGACAAGTTGATAGGTATTTTAAAAATAGTATTTGTACTACAACAGGTCTGGTTGCAGGATGTGATAAGAATACCTAAGAGGCAAATCTAACTCAGTCTTGTTTGAGAAGAAGGTAGTACTGAAATTGAGACCTGACAGATAATAAGGAAGTAGTAGTCAAGTAAAAGAAGGAGTAGGAGGGTAGGGAGTTCCAGATAGAAGAAATATCACATATAACTGAGAGGCAACATAGTGTGTCTGGGGGAACTACAAATATTTGAATGTTGCTAAAGCACAGAGTGAAAGAGGGGAAGTGGTAAGAGATGAGGCTGTAAAGGAATATGAAATTTATCTTGAAGACAATGTGGAACAACCAAATGACTGTAAGCAGAAAAGTATTATGATCAGATTTGCATTTTAGAAAGAACACCCTGGTTACAATGTAGAGAATGTACTAGAAAAGGACAAGACAAAAGCTATGTAGACCAGTTAGCAGGCTATTGTAGAAATACAAATGAGGTATCAGTAACCTCATTAAGGTTGTGGCTGCAATGACCACCTAATTCACAAAGCAAATATTTAGTGAATACCTATTACATGTCAGGCACTGGGTTAGGCACTGGGGATAAAATGGCAAACAAAAATAAGACTGCTTCTGTCCTTGTGGTCTTTATAGTTTGGTAGGGGAGCTAGACATTAATCAAATAATTAGGGATACAAATAAATTTAGCTAAGTACAGTGGATGAAGCAAAGGTCGAAGAGGCAATGACCACTTATAGTAGGACAACCTGACCTAGTTTGGAGCAGGGAAGGGTTCCCTGAAAAGTGATGCTTTGGACTGAGATCTAAAGGATGAGTAGGAGTTGCTATACAAAGTATGAGGCGTGATAATAAGACAATGCTGGAAAAGTTAAGTAGGGGCCAAGCCATGTATGAATTTGAGAAACTTCATCATGGTGAGTGAAATAAACCAAACTCAAAAGGACAAATATTGTATGATCGCACTTACATGAAACACCTAGAATATAAAGATTCACAGAGATGCAAAGTAGATTACAGGTTACCAGGGGTTGAAGTAAGGGAGTGGATAAGGGGAATGGGGAGTTATTGATTAATGGGTACAGTTTCTGTTTTAGATATTGAAAAAGTCAGGGAAATGGATGTTGACAGTAGCATAATATTGTAAATGTAATCAATACCACTGAATTGTATACTTGAAAGGGTTTAAATGGGAAATTTTGAGTTGTCTATATGTTACAACAATAAAAAGCTTTTAAAAAAATGACTGAAGATACATCTACGTAAGAACTGATTATCAATGGATGTTAACATCATAAACAAAGAGAAAGATCTAGATATTAGATACTTCCCGATAGAAGTACACTACACGTGAAGAAGTTCTACCAACAATCAATCAAACCTGAATCTGATCAAGTCTCTATATTCAATTACCAATTCTTAGGAAATACAGAAGACAGAACATGTTAAATATCAAGGAGAAGCAATAATCTAGACTTGGGTTTCTTGAACAACAATTTTTTAAAAACTAGAAGAAAAAAAGAGATCAAGGAGAAATCCATATATTAAACAACTTAAGTGAAAGAAATCTCACAATGTAAGAACCTTATTGGGATCCAGGTTCAAAAAAACAAACTATGTTAAAAACAAACATTTATGGGATAATTGAGATTCTGAACATTGACTGATATTTGAAGTTATTATCGTTAACTTTTTAGATGTGGTAACAGTAACAGTATTGTGGTTTTTTTTTAAATAATCCTTTTCTTTTAGAGATACATACTGAAATATTTATGGATGAAAAAATATCTAGAGTTTACATTACAATAATTCAGGAGGGGTAAGTGGGTAGGCATATAGATGAAATAAGTGTTGAAACTGGAGGATGAATGTGTTGTAGTTCATTACACTATTCTGTCAAATTCTGTGTAAGTCTGAAATTTTCTACTGTAAGATTTTCAAAAAACAACAACAAAAAGACACACGGATTTAACATTCTCATCCATTCATTCAATAAATGTTTGTGATTCTTATTAAAAAAGATTCTAAAATATGACCCACTCAAACCCACAGAAACTCATTTTGCTTCAACTTTGTATTTCCAAGATCACATTTTCAAAATCTTAAAATACTTCTTATAAAAACTGATAGAGCTAACAAGATCCCAAGACAAGGCCCGTGTGCCCATGATCAAGGCCATCCTTATCTTCAACAACCATGGGAAGCCGCAGCTCTCCAAGTTCTACCAGCCCTACAGTGAAGATACACAACAACAAATCATCAGGGAGACTTTCCCTTTGGTATCTAAAAGAGATGAAAATGTTTGTAATTTCCTAGAAGGACTGTTGATAGGAGGATCTGACAACAAACTGATTTATAGACATTACGCCACATTATACTTTGTCTTCTGTGTGGATTCTTCAGAAAGTGAACTTGGCATTTTAGATTTAATTCAAGTATTTGTGGAAACATTAGACAAGTGTTTTGAAAATGTCTGTGAACCAGATTTAATTTTCCATGTAGACAAGGTTCACAATACTCTGGCAGAAATGGTGATAGAGGGGAATGGTATTGGAGACCAACATGAATGAGACTGTTACCCAAATTGATGCACAAAATAAACTGGAGAAATCTGAGGCTGGCTTAGCAGGAGCTCCAGTCCATGCAGTATCAGCTGTAAAGAATATGAATCTTCCTGAGATCCCAAGAAATATTAACACTGGCGACAACAGTATAAAAGTGCCAAACCTGCCCTCTTTTAAATAAAAAAAATTAAAAAGGCTATTTCCAGGTAAAATCCAGGGGAAAAGTCATCTAAGTTTACCATGCAGTTGTTTACCAAAAATAGAAAAGTCTTAACTTTTACTCGTGGATTAAAGTCAAGATACCATATAGAAGTTGTATAATATCAGTATGTGAACTTCAGTGTTGCTTTTCTTGCTCAGTGATTTTAAAGAAATTAAGTAGTTTCGGTATGATTTTTTTTTTCTTTTCCAAATTGCATTCCTATGCCCACCTAAGGTATGCCTTTATGTATTCGCTACTACAGTGTTTTGAAGAGTGTTTGAGACATTTCTTTAATTTATGTACAACCAAAAATGTTGGTGTTTTGTATGGATCACAAGTGAAGCATTCCTTAATTCCTTCGATTTGTCACAATTGTTATTTAAAGAACCATTTATGTATTGCATGAAAACATTATGAACTTTTTCTCTTAGTTTAAATAAACTTCAAGGTAACTGGACTTCTAAAGCAAAAAAAAGAAAAGAAAACTGATAGAATTCTATCCTGATATAAATATAACAGCTCATGAGAGGTTGGGTACAATTAACATGTTTCTGAATTAGATTCAATTCTGAGAATGACTATCAAACCTAGTCCTCAAAGGGCAATATGATTTTTATTCAGTGATTCATCCCTATAATCTCACCTGTTTTATGTGTGGATTCATGGCCATTTCAGTCACATTCTTTTTGGTCTCACAGAAAATAATAGCTCTCCCTTCAGTTCCACTGTAGACTTGAAGGACATCACCAATAACTGCTGGCCTCTGAGACCAGTGGCACTGGATGGCCAAATGCTTTGAGGAAAGAAAATGGGAAATGTCTGTTTCATTAAAATTATTGAAAATATTTCTCTTCTACATTTTTTTCTATCTAGTCAAGAATTTGCCTTCCAAAGAAGACTGTAAGAAAACTCCTCTTCCCAACACCATTTCAAAAGTAGTCTACAAATATCCATCCATAGGTGAAAGGATAAACAAATTGTACATTCATAAAATAGAATACGATTCAGCAATTAAAAGGAACCAACTACTGACAAACACAACAATGTAGATGAATCTCAAAAAATATGCCCAGTGTAGAAGAGTATATACAGTATGATTTCATGTATATGAAGTTCTAGAACAAGGAGAACTAGCTATGATGGAAAAAATCAGAACATCTGCCTCTGGATCAGGGTTTGATTGGGAATGGGCATGAGTAAAATTTCAGGGATGATGGTAGTATCTATAGCTTGACAGGGGTTTTGGTTACATATCTGAATTTGTAAAAACAATATAAATGTACACTTAAAGATTTCACATGTCACTGTATGTAAATCCTCTCCCCCAAAATTGCAAACATTATGTGGATGAACCTCAAAAACATTATGCTAATGAACAAGGTCAGACAAAAATGGTCCATATTTACTAAAATAATATATGATTCCATTTATATGAAATATCCAGAATAGGTAATCCATAGAGACAGAAGCATTTTAGTGGTTGCCAGCAGCTGTAAGGGAAGAATGAGAAATGACTGTTTAATGGGTAAAGGTTTAATTTTTGGGGTGATGAAATGTTTTGGAACTAGGTAACAGTGATGATTGCACAACATTGTGAATATACTAAATACCACTGAAATGTACACTTTAAAATGGTTAATTTTATGTTACGTGAATTTTACCCCAATATAAAAAATGTAAATAATGAGTTCTAGTTAGATATGCAGAGTAAAATACTTATAAAATATACTGATTTCTGCATTATACTTTGAAATGCATGAAAAAATAAGATGGATATAAGGATGGCTAGATATGGTATAAATCAAATACAGTAAAATGTTAATGGTAGCATGTAGATGGCATATATATAGATGCTCACTGAAAATTCTTTGAACTTTGCTATATGTTCAAAAATTTTCAAGATAAAGTGTTAGGAAAAAATTTAAACTGTACACTTTAAACCTATGCATTTTAATGTATATCTGAAAAAAATGTTTTTAAAAAGTAACATTTATTAATTACAGAATACCTGGGAAACAGAGAAAAGCACAAAAAAGAAAACTAAGAATCATTTGTACTACCTATGGCAAAGTCTTGCTCTTCCCCCTTCAAAAAAGAAAAAAAAAACTAATTTGAGACAGAGGAACATGTTCAATAACACCACAGGGATACAAAATCAGCAAAAACTGAGACCATGGAACACTCGTAAGACAAATGATCAGTTCTTTTCAACAAAAAAAATTACAAGAGAAAAAAAGATGGAGAAACTTACAGATTAAAAAAGATTTAAGACACATATCAACTATTGGCAATGTTAAGGTTCTTACTTGGATTCAGGTTCAAACAAACTAAAAAAAAAGACAATGAAGGAAATGTGCACACTAGATATTTGATGATATTAAAGAATTATTGCTTTTTTCCTGCTGTGATAATGACTTTGTGATTATTTGTCTTTTTTTTTTTTTTTTCGTTTTTAAGAGTTCTTATTCTTTAAGAAATACATATAGGTACACAAAGATGATAATTAGGATTGCTTCAAATATGGAAGTGAGGAATGTATAGGGGAATAAAAAGATAACTGTTAAAGCCTACTGATGGATACCTCAGGTTCCTTATACTATTCTATTTTTGTATATGTTTGAAAATGTCTGTAATAATTTTTTTTGCACTGATACATCCTACACTCTTATTGTAAAACTTTAAACCATTCCAAAAATTTCAAAGTATCCTTTGACCATCCCACACTATAGCATTTCCCTTGCCAGAAGTAATCAGTATTTTAATATGATGTTTATCCTTCCAACCTATTTTTGTACCTTTACATAAATATCTAGAGAATCCACTAAGTATTAATAGTGTGTTTTTAATAAAAATAGCGTAATTCTGTAAATATCATTTGGTAACTTTTTTCTCACTAATTCTAATTCATTTTTTCAACTACTGTATTGTGTTCTAAAGATAATACTATTGTTCACAAAGACTCTGGTTTTTTCTACATACACATATATGTACATCTATTAAATGGAAAAAGTGACATACATGGTACATACCTGACTATTACAAATACTGCAAAGATTCTTTTTAAGCACCCCCCTCCTTTTTTAATGTATATTGGTTTAAATTTCATGGAGTCAAAATTATCAACCTTTTCCGTTATGATTTCTTCTGACTTTATGTTTAGAAAGGCCTTCCCTTTCCTAAGATCAAATAAATATCCATTTACATTTGCTTTAAATTATTTTGGGCTTAATTTTTAAAATTTTTCTAGAAATTCTGGTATAGGATATGAAATGAGGGTCTTTATTTTCCATCTAAACTTTAACAAATTATTCCAGCACCATCCTTTCCTAATCTATATGAATTGCCTCCTTTGTCACATTCTAAATACTTTAAGTCTGGCTCTGTGGCTGCATGTATGTCTCCAGTTAGGACTTGCCTATTCACATGCTTTGCTTCTTTTTCTATTTATTCTACCCTGCCCCTCAGTCCCAGATGATACAAATACCTAAGTATCTTAGTGAATAACGGCAAAAAAGACAGATCAAGCCTCAATAGGTACCCAAAAATTAAGTTTGGCTTCAACAAACTTCAAAACTAAATGCCAACTAAAAATCTATCATGCTGGAAAACTACTTACTTCCACAGTAGTTGCAGCCTTCTGGGTCATTTTTCCAACAAGGTCAACCTGTTCATATCTGGATTTCATGTATTTTTTTGCAACTTTGTATACCCACTGTGGGCAAGTTGCAGAAAAAAGCAAAGTCTGAGGATTATCTTCAGAATCTTAAATAAAAAAAAGAATTCAAATGCTTTCTTACCATTCCATGATATAGTTAGCTCTTAAATTCCTCCAAACTTCAAAGAAATAATGAAAAATCCAAAACTTAGGATCAATTTTGAACATACAGACTTTACAGTAACTATTAAAACTTTCAAAACTGGGGGACAAGATGAAGAAAACTGAACTTGGAAGGAAGGTGAGAACTCAAGAAGGAAAAAGAAGCAAAGAAATCAGTAAAATGAGTCAGTAAATCTAACTACTGACCATAAAAAAAATACATAGAGGAAAGCACAGAGAGCTCAGAAAATAAAGCATGCCATCCTCCTTTCTTATTCAGGAGGGACAGATACTAAATAACTTCAGTTTGTGAGAACACTAGGGGACAATGTAATAAAAATTATGAAATTAAAAAATCATAAACTTTTATATCAGAGAAAAATTGCTAATATACTTATTTTCAATTAGGATATACCAGTTTTGTAGGATTCGTGAATAATATCTTCAACTTGTTCAGCAAAACCTAAATCTAACATTTGATCCACTTCATCAAGCACAACATGGCGTAGTTTAGAAAGATCCAATCGGCCGCTCTGCAGATGGTCTTTGATTCGACCAGGGGTCCCAACCAAGATATCAATACCATTTCGAATATGATTAACTGTGAGAAGAAACATGTCAGTAATACATAAAAATCAAATATGCATTTTCACATTATTTCTTTAGATTTAAGTACAAATACTTCTCTGAGCTATTCTCACGCATATTTACTCACTCTGGCTTTGATATGATGTTCCACCATAAAAACAGGCCACGCTGAGTTTCCTAGTTATATCTTTGAAGTCTTTGGCTACTTGGTTTGCCAGTTCCCTTGTTGGAGCCAAAACAAGGACCTGAGCAAGAGTTTTTAAAACAAAACAAAACAAAACAAAAAGATATCTTTACAAAGACTTCTGAATTCAATCTGAGAAGGCTTATTTTTTAAGGTGCATTTAACACTAGGAAATCTCAACATAAATGTCATTAAGTATTTAATGACAGATCACGAATAACAACAACAATAGCATATAGTTATCATATGCTGCCTTACTTCCGTCGGGACTCTTTTCAAGTCACTTTCCAGGAAGATTCCCAACCTTCTTTTCATTTCCCTTTCCTTCCCTGCTTTATTTTTTCTCCTTAGTATTTACTATTTATGCTTCATTTATTTGCTTATTTTCTGTCTCATCCACCAAAACGTAAGCTCCCTAGTGGCAGGGATTTATGTCAATTTTGGTTACTGTATTCCTTGCATTTTGAACACTGCCTGGCACACAACAGACAATCAAAAAATATTTGTTGAATGAATGATTGCTCATCATGTACCAGACACTAAGTGCTCAATCTGATCCTCACAAAAATCCTAAGAGTTAGCATTATTATCCCAATTTTATAGATGAGGAACCTAAGTTTTAAAGAAGAGTCTTACCCAAGATCAAATAGCTAGAAGTGGTGGAGCTGGAATCCCCAGAAATGTCTTTCCAATGTAAAAGCTTTCAGGCAGTATTGAAACTGCATCCTATTTCTAGTACTTGCGATCTTTTCTAATTTCACCTAAGAGACAGAACTCTCCAGAATAGATTGTGTCCTCTAAGTCAAGATGGCCACCCTAATCTGGGACAGCTGAGCCAGACCACTGATCTAACTATATCCATATATGTGAATTTGCTACTATTTTGTAATACCACTGGAGTCTTTCAGAGAACATATTACTTTTAGTCACATATCTGTCCAAATTAGGATAATTTCCACTTCTTCACTACTGTGAAAAGATGAATATTTTATAAACCTTAATGTGAATACAGAATCAAAAAAGGACAAATTTTAGGCTAAAATTTAACTATGTTCTTTACTAATTTATAAATTAAGAAAGATTTGCAGCACTTGAATAAAAGATGAATTAGCAATATCATTACTAATATATTCTTCTTAAAAGTCAACCAGTTTGTGACTGTGTGATTGTAGAAAACCTTGTGGCTCACACTCTTTATCCAGTGTATGGACAATAAGTAGAAAAATGGGGACAAAAAGTAAATAAATAATAGGGGGGATGGGTTGTTTGGGTGTTCTTTTTTATTTTTATTTCTTCTTTCTTTTTTTTTGGGGGGGTGTAATGAAAATGTTCAAAAATTGTGGTGACTGCACAACTATATGATGATACTGTGAACAACTGATTGCACACTTTGGATGATTGTATGGTATGGGACTATATCTGTATACAATTGCAAGAAAAAAATAGTCAACCAGTTAGAAAACATTCCTAAAAGAAATAAAAGGAGACCTAAATAAATGTAAGGACATTCCGTGTTCATGAATTGGAGGGCTAAATGTCATTAAGATGTCAATTCTATTCAAATTGACTTATAGATGCAATGCAATCCCAATCAAAATTCCAAGTGCCTACTTTGCAGAAATGGAAAAATCAATCACCAAAATTTTTTGGAAGGGTTAGGGGTTTGAATGGCCAAAAAAAAAAAAAACTTGTAAAAGAAGAATGAAGTTGAAGGACTCTCACTTCCGACTTTAAAGCATATTATAAAGCTATAGAAATCAAAACAACATGGTACTGGCATAAAGAAAGACATACTGATCAACGAATTGAATTGAGAGTTCAGAAATAATCCCTTACATCTATGGTCAATTGATTTTTGACAAGGCTGCAAAGTCTACTCACTGGGACAGAACAGGCTCTTCAACAAATGATGCTGGGCAAACTGGATATCCATATCCAAAAGAATGAAAGAGGACCCCTATCTCACAACTGATATAAAAATTAACTCAAAATGGATCAAAGAACCAAATGTAAGAGCCAGGACCATAAAACTCCTAGAAGAAAACGTAGAGAAGCATCTTCAAGATCTTGTGGTAAGCAATGGTTTCGTAGATTTTACACCCAAAGCACAAGAGACAAAAGAAAATATAGGCAAATGGACCTCCTCAAAACTGAATACTTTTGTGCTTCAGAGGACTTTGTCAAAAAGGTGAAAAGGCAGCCTACTCAATGGGAGAAAATATTTGGAAACCACATATCTGAAAAGAGTTTAATATCCAGACTATATAAAGAAATCCTACACAATAAAAAGACAAAGAACCCAAATTAAAAATAGGCAAAAGACATGAATAGACATTTCCCCAAAGAGGAAATACAAATGGCTAAAAAGCATGTGAAAAGCTCAAGATCACTAGCTATTAGGGAAATGCAAATCAAAACCACAATGAGGTATCATTTCACACCTATTGGAATGGCCATTACTAAAAAAAAAAAAAAACCAAAAAACAGAAAACTACAAGTATTGAAGAGGATGTGGAAAAACAGGAACATTTATTCCCTGCTGGTGGGAATGTAAAATGGTACAGCTGCTGTGGAAGACAGTTTGGCCATTCCTCAGGAAGCTAAGTATAGAACTGCCATATGATCTGGCAGTCCTGCTACGAGATCTATATTCAGAAGAACTGAAAGCAAGGACATGGACAAACACTAGCACACGATGTTCATAGTGGCATTATTCACAATTGCAAAAGATGGAAAAACCAAGTGTCCATCAACCAATGAACGGATAAACAAATTGTGGTATATACATACAATGGAATATTATTCAGTGTGATAAGCAATGAAGTCTTGAGGCATAGACAACTTGGATGAATCTTGAGGATATTATATTGAGTTAAAGCAGCCAGACACAAAAGGACAAATATGGTATGATCTCACTAATATGAACTAAATATAATGAGCAAACTCATGTAATTAATTTCTAGAATATAGTTTACCAGACAATAGAATGAACATAGAGAATGGGGAACTAATGCTTAATTTGTACAGACTTTTTAAATAAGGTTGACTGTAAATGTTTGGAAATGGACAGAGGTGATGGTAGCACACTATCATATGTGTAAATAACAACACTGAATCATGTGTGACTGTGGTTGAAAGAGGTCATTTTGGGTTGTGTGTAACACTAGAAGGAACGCTAAAGGATGAAATAAGGGACTGTATAACATAATGAATCTTGTTGTGGATGTTGAAGGAGGTTAACAGTATAAATACAGGAATGTTCTTCCACGAATTAGAACAGATAATATGTCACAACTACAAGGTGTTAATAATAGGGTGGTATATGGGAAAAAATGCGCCTAATACAAATTATGGACTACAGTTTACAGTAATATCTTAACGTTCTTCCATCAGTTGTAACAAAGGCACCACACAGATGCTAAGTGTCAATAATAGGGGGGGTATAAGGGACATGGAATTTTTCTTTTGGAGCTACAAAAATGTTCTAAAATTGATTGTGGGGATGAAAGCACAGCTCTATGATTATACTGAGAGCCACTGATGGTACACTTTGCATGACTGTATGGTGACTGAATAAAACTGTTTTGGAAAAAAAAAGTGAATTCAAATGGAATGGATAGGGGTGGTGATTGTTTGTTAATGGGATTATAAGTATCCCAGCTGTATTGAAGACAAATAGGATTGAAAGGGGTTGTTTAAAGGCATGTATCCCACAGATCAGCACTACAAATATAATATACTTCTAAGGTATGACACTAGTACAGAGAGTTGACAACAGAACGGTATATGGGAAAAATCTACCTATTGCATACTAGGCACTATAATTAATAGGCATACCACTCTAGCACCACACGAATACTATGGACAAATAATTAAGGGCTGAAAAGAGCTATAAGGTGTTTTGGGTCATGAGAATAGTTTAAAATGGAGAGTGACGAGGACTGTACAACTAAGTGATGACAATATGAAATTTGGATGGATTATTGGGGATATAACATGCTATGTGAACTTAGGAACCCCCTACTTCATAAGTCAAGCCCTTGATCTTAAGGCTTGCTCTGGTGAAACTCAGGTTGTAAAAGGGACGCTAAGCCCACCTATAATCATACCTAGGAGTCACCTCCAGAGAACCTCTTTTGTTGCTCAAATGTGTACTTTCCCTCTATAAGCCTAACTCTGCAAATAAATTCATCACCCTATCCCCAACATGGGACAGGACTCCCACCTCCCCACTCCTAGATAATGAGTCTCCCTGGTGACATGTGACATGGATTCTGGGAATGAGCCTGACCCTGGCATCAAGGGGTTGAGAACGCCTTTTCGGAAAAAAAAAAAAAAAAAGCAGTTACTATAACAATCATCTGAAAAAGTAAAATAAGGAAGGGAAGAAAAGAAGGAGGGGAAAAGTAGCAGCTTCTTCAGAAGGAATTACCATTCCTAATTCCTAAGTCTTTTGTTTTCTATACCAAAGAAACAATAAAATATTTTAGCTAGAAAAGAAAAGAAAAAAATTCAACCAGCAAAATAAAGGACATCGAAGATTAAATGACACATCAAATAAATACCTCTTTAGCAAATTAAAGTATTCACTGTTTAAAAGAGAGAAAATAGTAGTAGTAGTCACTAAATATGCTAACTGTAAATACTCCTAAAATAAGATACGCTGGCTTCATAATACACAAAATCATCAAAGACATATATGGATCCATATACATATATGCAAAAACTATTTCAATTTAGTTTCGCTTGAGATCTCTTTATGTCAAAATTAACACATTTTTGCTTTAGGACCCAAATTTTTACTTTAAGCTAAAGGGCTAAGTTTTCCATCTTGGAGGTAACATGAACTTAAGACTAATATATTCTCTTCCTCTTTCCATTAAAATACTGTTTAAAACCTTTACTCCCTACAATGGTTACCTTTGGTGAGCGGCTTTTTTTAATTGTCTCTTGATTTCTTTGAAGTTTTTCAATCAAGGGGATGGCAAAAGAAAATGTCTTTCCTGTTCCTGTCCGTGCTTGAGCAATTAAATCTTTTCCTTCATATACAGGATCAAAGGTCTTAACTTGAATAGGAAAAAGATATGTCACCCCTCGGCCTGCAAAACGAGATTTTATTAAAATATTTCTTTCAGACTAGCATTAGGAAAATATATGTATTCATTTAAAAATGACAATCCTAATTCCTTAATACCTGCCTAAAGACATAGTGACAACATTCACAGTTACTCAAACCTGAAAAAGGAATCATAAACAACTTGGTCTGATCTTTTGACAAATATATATAATTCTTTAGGGTTAAACACAGGTCAGATCATTGACAAAGATGATGTCAAAATAACTCCAATTAATACTGTAACCCATAATATTCTCTGATATTACCTATATAACTATTTGTTAAATTGTACTTTAATAGTTACCACCTTTTTGTATATATATTTCACAATAAGGAAATAACTGAAATTGTAGAACTGTAACCCATAACATTCTTTGAAATTTGCTAACTACTTGTTAAATTGTACTTAGAAAGTTATCACTGTTATGTATATATGTTAAATTTCACAATAAAAAATGTATTAAAAATAAATAATTCCAATTAAAGATAAAGTATTTCTCGCTGTAAAAATTCACCTTTTGGTTAAGAAAGGCACAAAAGTTTATAAAGTTTAGTTGTGGATTTTCAGTTGGATATCTACTAAAATTCTTAGTACCTTTCAGAAGTTTTATAGTCTCTTCAGAAATAGGAAAATTGGAGAAGGCTCCTTCTTTCTGTTCACGTGTTAGGGTCTGTTAAAATGAAATCAAAGTTCTAAATAATATGGCTCTTATTCAACCAGGTATTTAGGATCTTTTACTCATTTTTTCATTTTTAATTTTACAAACTTAGATAACCAAATTAATTAGTACATACAAAAATTGAATAGATTAATTTACAAGATAACTTGGTGGGAAATTCCTTTAATTTCAAAAGTATCCCTCTAAACAGCAAGCCTACTTGATACATTTTCCCAAAATGCACTTTAAAAATGGTTAATTCACATATCAAACTCTATTTAGAAATGCATCTGCTACATGAATTAAAACATATTTCATTTGATCAAGATATTACAAAAAATCTATTTAATAATCTAAATCAACCTCAGAAATATGGACAATATTGATTATATAAATATAAGCCTATAAATCAGGTCCAAAAGAAACCACATAATGAGAAAAGTAAACTTTTTCCAAAAATAAGAGTTAAAAAGTTGCTTATGGCCTTAACTATGCGAATTGTAAGATCACTAGTGCAGAGGAAGTTAATAAAAGCTTGAAGATTTCTTTAACATGTACAGGTTAGCATGACATTATCATTTAATATCTACTGAAAACTTTGTGTACTAGTCAGTGTGTATATAGAACAAAGACAATATATCTACCTAGTAAGCTCTATTTTTTGTGTGTTTAAAGAAAGTACAGACCCAGAACCACACACAATAGTATTTTGCAAACTGGGAACCAGATAAAAGACATAATATCAAAATTCAATTTGTAAGCCTTTAAACAAACCTCAATGCTACTATCTTTTTTTTTAATTACAAAAGTAAAACATTCTCATTTTGAAAATTTTAGAAACTACAGAAAAAGAGAAAAATTTTAAAATGATCTATAATCTAGTCATCTAAAACCATATATAAAACACACATCCCTCCTACCCTCATGCTATGCACATACAAATTTTTAAATTAAAATTAAGATCATACTACATATATTGTTTATAATGCTTTTCTCATTTATCAAAGTACACAGAATATCTTTCTAACATTCTTCTATACTCTTTAGAATAACAGCTGTATCCTATTGCAAGCATATGCATATTTATTAAACCAATTGCCTACTACCAGACATTTACAATGTTTTACAATTTTTTGCTATTATCAACAATGTCACTGTGATAAGAATACTTATTCAGACATCTCTGCATACCTCATGATTATCTCCTTTGGATAAATTCCTAGTAGAATTCCTGAACCCTAATATAATCTAAACAAAATAATAAATAGTTAAGCCTATTATAATACAGAGCAGTATAGCAGTCAAAATCCCAATAGAACAAAAAGCAACCTGTACATTGCACATGAATGGACTGTAGGACTTAATTATTTAGTTCAACTCATTAACATATGTTTCCTGACAAACAGCAAACTCACAAATAAAAAAGAACCATATTGTAAGGCAAGGGTTCAACATCTTTTCCCAAAGCTCCCGAAAGATTTACACATTAAATTAAACTCAAATATATTTAAATTATCAGCAACTATCAGATGCAGAGAATATAAGGAATTATGGATTATCAAGAATTATCAAGAATATAATTTATTTCTTTCTGAAGACCTGAGTGATTTACTGAAAATGTAAAACACCTAGATAAACCTATGAACTCTGCTGAAGGAAAATTGCAAAAACACTTTTTAACAAATTCTTTTCAAGAAAGTATCTACTCTAACAAGTACTGGTGAAAGCAATGAGTCCAGGAATGCAGACTATATACCAACCATGTTTTCTACAGCCCGACCCCCCACCCCCATTAATACCCAGAATAAACAGATTTCCTCAGATCATTTTCTGTTTTAAAAATGCAAACAGCTTTAACCTTAATGAGTCACAAACAGACCTAAAGATCATCTACAAATTGCTATTGTTAAAGAAGCAGGAAAAGCAGAAGGCAAAATACTCAAAGTCAAGAGGCTGTACCTTGTTTCAGGAGGTCAGAGTCAATTATTGAGTACCATTAGGAACTGAAACAGCCATCAGAAATGCAAGCAGTTGACCATTGATAAGTTATTCAGAAAAAGAGTTTAGTAATCCAAATGTACTGAAAAGGTTTAAATTTGACCATCCACTCCATCCCAAGAAAAAGGCAACATAATGAAAGAAACAAAGGACAAATGAAAAAAGGCTCAGATTTCAGCTCTGGTTCAAATGAGAGTATTCGACACTAAGGACGAAATATTGTAGAATCAATTCTAATGAACCTAAAAAATCAAATCAGCCTGTACTTTCAAGGATCATGTCAAATGTGAAACAAAAATCATCCATACCTCCTCTAGTTTATTATCACTTGATTTATGGGTGGAACTACCTAAGGATGACAGTCGCTTTGATTTTTTTTCAAATTCGTCAATATCTCCATTAGGCAGATCTTTTCTTTTCGACTTATGAGATTTAGAGAATTCACTTGAAAGTCTATTAAATCCTTCTTCAGTGTCACCATTTAGCTTCTCTTTCATTTTAGCCTTTTTGGACTTGGGAACATCCAAGTCATCTGCAACACCATTTTCTTTCGTTTCTGGTTTCTCATCTGAGTCATAACGGTGCCTCGATTTCCTTCTATCGCTCTGTAGAAAAACAAAGAAGCAGTGACAAGAGGGTCACAAAGTCTCCTTTTAAGACTTTAGAGTAGTTACAGCGTGACTCCCCAACCAGTAAATTTCTGTCTACCAGTTATCTTGAAAACCTACCTAGCAGAACTCCAGGCTGCTTCCTAATGCCAAGCCCAAAGCGTCAACTGTTGCTATCTTTCTTATCCCATCTCTTGCATTCTCAAAACTCAGTCTGTAGCCCCTCTCTAATCCCATTATAAGATTTAAGAAAAACTAAAATAAATAGCCCCAGATTTATAAATTAAAAAGCAAACAAAAGCTCTAACATCTGCAAAAGAAAAATAATTTATATTTATTGAATACCTACCCAGCAGTGTGTAATGTTTTCAGCTTATCTCGTTTAAATCTTCACAACAACCCTATAAGGGAAGTACAGGTCCATAATCCCTTATCCGAAATTCCGATATCCAAAAGCTCTGAAAACCGAAAGTTTTTTTGTAACTTATTTGGAGGCAAAACCTTACCTGAACTCATTTAATAGCAAAATTTGACCTGAACTAACATGAGGCTATTTATATTCTTTATTTATCCCACTTAGTATGAATATTCATATTTATTATTAAAGTGCCTGATTACATGTTGTAGCCCCAAAACCTGCTGGTACTGTTACCTTTCTAAAATCCTTCAAATTCTGAATTTCAAAACACAACTAGCCCCAAAGATTTTGGATAAGGGATAGTGAACCTGTATTACCTTTGCCATTTTACAGATGAGGGGACAGAAGTTCTTAGAAGTTAAGTGAACTTTCTAAAGACTCACATGTGGGATTTCCTGCAGGTGGAAGTGCTAAAAATTAAACCTCACCCTGTCTGACTGGAAAGCTCACATTCTTTTCACACCATGCTTCCTCCCTGAACTTTGATAATTAAGAGATTAAAGAAAAAACAAACAAAACTATATTAATTCATACAAAATTCCAATTGTTATACTCCTGTGAAAAGACAAATACAATAGCAATCCTGGCAATTTTTTTTAATTTAGTTAACAGAACTTTATAGACTATTCTACAACTTTATTTTTAAAATGTCAAAATCACTGGTGTCCAGTGTTTTAATATTTGTAGACCACAAGAAATGATCTGGAAATTTAGAATTATTTGGTCAAGTATTAAAAATAAACTAGATAGCAATGATTAGTGATAGTAAAAACTACTACCACAAAAATTTTCATCATGTCCAGAGTTTTTAGAGTGCTTTCACATATAGTTTTCTCATTCATAAAACAGGAATTGCTGTGAAAACTGAATAACATGCTGTATAAACAGTAGAGCCTTATAGTAACATGTATAGTTAAATGTCACATCATTTGCTTTTTAGTTAACTCAACTAATCCTACATGTCCCCAAACCAATAGCTTCTAAAGAAAAACAAGGTTATTAATCGAGTCAACCTTAGGGTGTGATTTGCTCCTAGGCCCTGCACTTCTGGGAGAAGATGAAGCAAGGCAAAGTGAGACCTCTAGGACCAAGCCTAGTAATATCTCAAGGTGATGAAATGCACTGTTTCACATCAGACTCAGTGTGCTTGACGATCTCTATTCCCTTGATTCTCATGACGCTCTGTATTACCTCCTTATCCTCTTACCTCCCACATCCTCCTCAATGGTTCCTCTCTCTCTTCTCCTTTTGTGGATGCTCCTTAAATCTCTGTTCTCTTTGAACACTTTTACATCATTTTCATGGCCCCATCATACGCTCCCAGGATCTTCCTTCCTCACCTGTACTCCAGGTCTGAGAACCTACGGACCAGGTCCATATCTCAACATATCCAAAACAAAAGTTATTTCCATCTCAATATCAGACCACTATCCTAATGCTCTGTTTCCAAATTTTTACTCAGCTTTCATAATAAGGGCCAATCAACAAGTATTTCTGGAGAATCTACAATGAAAATGCCACCAACTTACAAGAATATACTGAAATATAAGGATGGATGAGAATCTGGTAATTTCTATCAAGAGCCTTTGGGAAAGAAACATGCAGGAAAAATAAGCTAGCTTTACCAAAAAAAAAAAAAAAAAAAAAAAAAGCACATAATGCCCACCGAATGATAAAGACAGGCAGTGGAATAGGACTTCAAAAGGGAATGAGATTACTGTACCCTGGAGTGGTCTGAAAAGACTTCAACTAGACCATAACAGATGGGTAGGATGTGGATACAAAAGGAGAGACAAGTATTTCAGGAGAAGTCAAAGAAAAATAGCTGCTTTGTTGGAATGGCAAGTTTACCTTAAAGATAAGGTCAGAGGAATAGGTTAGTCTGTCTGAGGCTATACAGAATAAATCTCACTCTTCTGCCAAATGACAGCCTTCCAATATTTGGAATCCACTACCTTACCCTCCTCTGGTCTGTTTTCTTTTCTCCAGATCAAATGTCTCCAGTAAAAATTTCCTGTGCATTTTTTCAGCACCTTGTGATCCCCTAATTGTTTGTAGATTTTTCTTTTGTCTCTGTAACTCCTGTACAGGATCCTTGACAGCAGGTACCATTTCTTATAATCTTACTTAAATTTCTTGATGCCCACCAAAGAGCCTGCACAAATTTGGCTCAATAAGTATTTGTGAATCGAATGAACATACAGCAAGGGCTATTAACAATACAACCCACACACTCTCCATCACAACCAAATCCTGGCAACGCTGCTTATGACACTTCCTTAAGCCTCTACAGACTAGATTCCAGGTTTTAAAACTAAGATCGCTTTTCCCTAAAACTCTCGCACACAGGACAGGGTGACACAGAAGCAACACATATTCAAGGCAGTTTTTCTTAATCATCTTCTGGGACGGTCAACGAGAACCAAATGACAGGCCTCGCTGCTTAAAAAAGAGAAAAAGAGCGGATTCCACCGCGATGGGAGCCTGAGTCTGCCCACCTCGTAGGAGATTCAAGTGCCAATCAGAAGGGCTGAGGGGCCGAGGGAGACTGGACCAAAACCCAGGGCCGGCCTTCTCCAGGTCAGAGGTGTAGAGGTACAAACAGTCCCTGAGCGACCTCAGAGGGCTGAGGACGGCGTGAAAGGTGGCCTTCAGATGTTCCGGTCTGGTTTTGACAGGCCATCAGGGACTGCTTCCCTCCCCACCCCAGTCGTCGCAGCCCAAAAGGAGGGGCGGCCCAGCCTCAGCGCACCTTTCTCCTCTCCTTCTTCTGATTCTCGGTCTCCTCCAAGGGTGCCTCCAGCTCCATAATGTCCCCCCAGAGGAGTTTCCCAGGCATCACTCGCCGCCACTGCCGCCGCCACCTCCCTCTGGGCACGGTGGCCACAACCACCTACGGGCAGCGACAAGGCGAAAGAAAGCGGGAGTAAAGAGAGCGCCGGCTAGGGCCGTGCGTCACTTCCGGGACACGCACAGCACCGCGGGGTGGGCGGGGTTGGAGAATAATCCCAGATATTCTCAGTTTAAACTTCTTCTTTGCGCCGCGGCTTCCCAGCCAATGGGTGTGACGGATCTGTACCAGCCCACCCTTGTTCTGAAATGATTGGCTTTTAGAATAAAACCTTGGCCAATCTCCATAAAGGACGCGCTCAAAGATTAGCACATAATTCAATTTTCTTCTTCCCTTTCTCCCTCTACTACGAAAATTTCAGTTCGGCCCTGGAGACATTTCGGGCTTCCCAGCATGCCCTTCTGGGGGCCCCTCAACGGCGGTGGAGCGGGCTCCGTGTTTTCGGCGTGTTGGTGCATGTGCAGGCCCGAGCCGGGACGTGGGAGCGCCACGCGCCGCCTCGCCAGTCGCCGCCGGAAGCTGCAGGCCTCGGTCCCGCCCAGTGCGGGGACAGGCGTTAACGTCTAACGGTTCGCGCGAGGCTGGCGATCCGGCATTCGCCGCAAGGGGCTTTGTCGGGTCAGGAGTGGGCCAGATGGGCTTGAGGTGGAGACCAAGGCCAGTCCACCTTCCCCGAAGTCTTAGGTTTTGATCATATAAGTTGGCCCTTCGTTCATTCTGGGTCTTGGTCACAACTCCCCATTTGATATACTACGACCCTAAACCAGAGAACGGGATTTACCTGTCTGAGGTCGCACAATCAGTTAGTGGCACAGTCAAGACTAGAGAACTCATCTGCTGAATCCGACATCAGTGCATTCTTTGCCACACCAACCTGAAAGCTTCCAGTCTCCCAGTGTTTGGGGGAAGATAACTCCCATGAAACAGAATGAGTAGGAGAAACCTCAAGAAACAGTTTGCTGCTAGAGAGAAAACAAGCCTAAATGTCTTTGATAGATTATGCATGTGCCCTGAATTACCTTAAAAATACCTGAAGAACTTCTGACAATACAGAGGATTACCTCCTTAGCTTGTACACTTTCTTACTCCACCAGTGTTAGCCTAGTTGGCTTTCTTTTCAGAGCCATTTCTTGATCTCTTCATGATCTCTTCAACCCACCTGCTACTGTGGAGTGAACAAAAAACCAGTTTGAGACTAAATTGAGGAGCACTCTAATCAATCATTTGAGGATGTCTTGCACCCCAGCCTTGTAGTCTGGCATGGAATTTGTGTCTTAGCAAAATTACAAATTGCTACATGTTATGGAGTTGGGGGCTTAGCCCTGAATAGCTGAAACCACAAACATTGAATCTGTGAATGCTACAGGCCTTGTGCATAATTATGAATTGACCTGAAGTCAGGTGGCTATATGTTTATTTTAACCTTATGGATTCAATACTATGAACACGAGTGCTCAGCTAATGAGGGTGGCAAAAGTAATGCATCTGTCTCTCATCAAATTGTGAGAATAGTTATGCATCTCTAGTCTTTGCTTTTCTAAACCCGTTTCTCCCACCCCTTTGCAACTACCTCTGTCCTACCACCCTAAATTCTTTGTAGCCCTACCAAAAGGTATGATGTTCTTAGGAACACGAAATATATTGTGGTTAATAAGATCACACATATAAAACTGGGATAACAGGAATGTTAGTTAACATGTTGAAGATCAAACGCTGATGAAGTGATTCACTTTTATCTTTGAAAGGTCATACAGCAGATCTGATAAAGGGAAAGGACTAAGAAGTATACTAGTGTTTTTCAGAATGACCTGTGGTTTGGAACACTCTACAAACCCTGCCTTTCTAAGCCCTGAACTTGCTGAGCCAAACCTCTGGCTATTTATGCCAGGTGGAAAGGGCAAGTGTGTGTAAATTAAACCAGGTCATAAATAACTTGCCCAAGGAGTGGCTTAACTGAAAAAAATTAGGGTACCATACTATACATATGTTCTTAATGGGTATCATGTTGCTTCAGACAACTAGAAAACATAGGAATGGGGATGAGGAAAAGGAGGACACTTATTTCCTCTATAAACCTCAAGAGACTTGTATCTGATTATTAGACTTCTTTGCAGCATGATTAATTAAAATGTACAGGTAATCAAAACTATAATCACATTAGAACATCTTCAATTTCCAAATGTCTTACCAAAGTCACTGGTAATAGTTGGGGTGCCTCATCTGCTATTTCTCTATCCCAAGGTTTTGTAAAGCCTCCCCTGCCTTTGGTCCCAGCCTATTGAACTCTGTGATCTTTAAGGTACAAAAAACAAGATGATTATTACTAAACTTGCCCCTCTCTGGTAATTTTTAAAACTACAGAGATTTTCATTTTCACTCCATAGTCAGAAAGTAGAAGAGTCATCAGTTACAGCATTTTGCACCTGTATGTCAATCTTACGTGACAAGAGGAATTGAAGCATCATTTTAAAATGCTACGAGATGGAAGTTTAAGGGGAAGTTATGAAATGATTAAGAGATATTGAGGGAGAAAAATGAATGTTGAGAGAGCTGAGGGGAAGTAAGGAAAAGAAAGAAAAAGAAGAAATGAGAAGGAAGAGCTTGTTGCTGCCATTGCTAGCCATGTGAACTTGGCCAACTCAATTCTAAAACCCTCTGCTTGTAAAATGGGGGCAATAATGCCAGCCCTATTGATAGTGCAAGAAAATTGAGAGGATTGGCTGATATACAATGCTACAAAGATGTACTTATATTTCTACCTTTTGATGGAGGGCTTGACAGAGTTGAAAAGGATGGTAGGAGAGAAGCTCTGAACATGTTTGGTACATTTATACTTGTACACTTAAGTATTTAGCTCCTAATTCAAATGATTTGGAACAGTTTTTGAAATGTTGAACCTTTCGTGGCAGATATCACTTTTAGTCAATTACTTTGTAGGTATTTTAAAATATCAGGTTTGGTGGCATGTTTTCAGTCACATTATTTACCCCAGAAGAGGGCACCATTACCCAAGAAATGTTTGGAAGTTGCACCAGCTAGAGAGTTTCAATTGGGGGAAAGATCTGTGAGCCAAGTAGTCAAGTCATGAGTTTGTCTTTGATATCCACATTCTTGTTTCATAACTCTTCCCCACTTCCTTCAGGCTGTTTTCCCTATTCCACAAAAGCCTTTTCAACACCTTAAATGGGATCTCTAAATGCAGAGGTTCCAACAAAATCTTGTCATTACTCAGGGCTCTTTACATTGTTTTTCCTTATGGATCATACATTTTAAGACCTTTTGTCTGCTAATTGCACTTAGTAATAGATTCATTGTCATTTTTTTCTAATCTATGAATAAGATACAGTGTTACTGAGCTGATAACTTAAGTCATTGGCAAAGAAACTTGATGTTTTAGTTAGCAAGATATAGCCACAAAGGAAATACACAATTTCCATTAGGATTTTTGAAATATTGAAAATAGCTTCCAAAACCTAACTATTCTCTGAGTATTCCTAAAAGTCTGAGACTCCAGCTGAAAGAGAATTAAAGGGATCACACCTTGTATAACTGTCTACAATAAGCCCATGCTTTGCATATTTTATTCCAATTTTTAGCATAAGATAACCAACTGAAAACTTGTTAGCTGAAGTCAACCTGGATTTTGATTGAGGAAACTTTCTATAATCTTTACCCAAAGGACTAAAGCTCTATTGGAGGAATTCCAAATGAACTGCCTGGAGCCACAAAAGACTTTGCATAATTTGCTCTACTAAAAAATTTGTCCCAGTCCAAAATTATAGATGGAACAGAGTTGTTGGTGCTTTTTCTAAGAAGCAAGAATAGATGCTGAAACAGAGAGCTGGAAGCAATACTCAGAAGTCATGTATAAGTTCAGTATTTTGCAGGATCGTTGCCAAATCTTAAAAGCACAAAATCGTACAGTTCTAAGTAATTGTTAAAAAGTTGTCTAGTCAGCCAGTCTCTTAAGCTAAGTTGGAAATCCCTGTGCAACATACCAGCAAGGGGGATCAGCAAGCCTGTTTGAATGCCCTAAATAATGGGAAATTGTTTTCCAGAGCTGCCTATTTCATCCTCATGTCGCTTTTCTAATAGAAAGTTCATCTGCATACTGAGCAGAAACCTTTCTCTTAATTGCTACTCACTATTGCTAACTCTAAACTAAAAACAAGTCTATGTCCCTTCCCCCATACCCCCAGTTGCCCCATCCCACCCCACCCGCCTGCCAGTCTTTTCCATGCTAGATTATCCCTCTAGGTACTTTGAACAGGATTTGGAATGCCCTTGTGATCACAGCTCATCATCTTGGCAGACCGCAGTGGGGTGGTCAGGGCCTGCTGAAAAACTGAAATCAGGAGTGGTCTTACCACTGCAAAACACAGCAGCGCGTCTGATCCCCCTCCTCTGCATGCCCACATAGCATGCATGGATGCAGCTCTCCACAGCTGTGAGCTTCACTCAGACCTTCATTGTTAACAGGATGGTGAGATCCAGAAAAAGGCGCTCCAGGGGAGAACCTAAGATGGCAGCTAGGAGAGACAGGGCAAAAAAACACTTGCGTGAAAAATACTAGATATAGAGGCCAGAAAGTGACCCAGAACACCAGTTCCAGTGATGCACCAGCTGGACAAGTTCTGCTAAATCCACAGAGACCGTGTATTTGGTGAAACCAGGAGTCTGCGTTCTGAAACAAGTGAGTGAGCCTGCTGAATGTCCGGAAGCCATGCTGCGGTGTGGGGAAACTCTGGGTTGGTGTTTGGAGGCAGACTAGTTCTTTTCTAAAAAAACCCAAAAGCGGCTGCAGATACGGCAGCAAGAACCACACAGTGAAGCGCGGCAGGAAAGGGCTGTGCGAACGCCTCAATATCTGGCGTGGAAGATAGCCTTTCGTGCACCCATTGCTAGTTGTCTTGGAGTGAAGAGGTCAGAGGTGAGCCAAAAGGGGAAAAAAACCACGCCCTTTGCAGCCATTTTCCCGGTGGGCTGGGAACGCTCCTGCCCAGCGCCGGAGCCACAGCCCAGAGCTGCGCCAAGGGACCCAGTGTGATGGGAAGTGTTTCTGGCAACACTGCACACATGCCACAATATCTGGTGTGGACAGTGGCCTTTCGTGCACCCACAGCTAATTGTCCCGGAGCTGGGAAGGCAATGCTGTGCAAAAAGGGGGAAATTAACACGCCCCATTCAGCCATCTTTACAGCAGGCTGGGAACACCCCTGCATGGCCCAGCAGCCCAGGGCTTCCCTTGAGGAACGGCACACACTTGTGATGTAGCACAGCCTTCCCTCAGCAGAGGCCCTAGAAGGGCATGGCTTGGAAGAGGAACCCACCCGGAAATCCCAGGGACCCTACGCCAATACCAAGGACTTGTAGGTCAGCGGCAGAGACAATCTGTGGCAAGACTGAAATGAAGGTTTAGACTCTTGCAACAGCCTTAAATCTCCAGGAACACCTGGGAAATTTGATTATTAAAGCTGCCCTGCCTCCCTAACCATTCAGACACACGCCCCACATTCAGGGCAGACAGCACCAACAACACGCCCAAACCTAGTGCACCAATTGGGCCCCACAAGAACCAGACCCCCATGTACCACAAAGACAAAGGTGGGGAGAACTGACTTGAGGGGAATAGGTGACTCACGGACACCATCTGCTGGTTAGTTAGAGAAAGTATACGCCACCAAGCTGTAGCTCTGACAAATTAGAAATTGGTGTCTGAATAATCCTTCATATCCTAAAAGAACCCTATCAAGTAAAGCAAATGCCAAGAGCCCAAAAACAACAGAAAATTTTAAAGCATATGAAAAAACCAGATGATATGGATAACCCAAACCCAAACACTCAAATCAAAAAATCAGAGGAGACACAGTACTTGGAGCAATTAATCAAAGAACTAAAGACAAACAACGAGAGCATGGCACAGGATATAAAGGACATGAAGAAGAGCATGGCACAGGATATAAAGGACATGAAGAAGATCCTGCAAGAGCATAAAGAAGTAGTTGCAAGAGTAAATAAAAAAAAATAGATGATCTTATGGAAATAAAAGAAACTGTTGACCAAATTTAAAAGATTCTGAATACTCATAGTACAAGACTAGAGGAAGCTGAACAATGACTCAGTGACCTCGAGAACCACACAATGGAAAATGAAAGAACAAAAGAAAGAACGGGGAAAAAATAAAAAAAATAAAAATGGATCTCAGGGTTATGACAGATAAAATAAAAGTCCAAATTTAAGACGCATTGATGTCCCAGAAGGGAAAGAGAAGGATAAAGGTCTAGAAAAGAGTATTCAAAGAAATTGTTGGGGAAAACTTCCCAAACCTTCTACACAATATAAATACACAAAGCATAAATGCCCAGCAAACTCCAAATAGAATAAGTCCAAATAAACCCACTCCAAGACATATTCTGATCAGACTGTCAAATACTGAAGAGAAGGAGCAAATTCTGAAAGCAGCAAGAGAAAAGCAATTCACCACATGCAAAGGAAACAACATAAGACTAAGTATTGACTACTCAGCAGCCACCATGGAGGCGAGAAGGCAGTGGCATGACATATTTAAAATTCTGAGAGAGAAAAATTTCCAACCAAGAATACTTTATCCAGCAAAACTCTCCTTCAAATTTGAAAGAGAGCTTAAATTTTTCACAAACAAATGCTGAGAGATTTTGCTAATAAAAGACCTGCCCTACTCAGATACTAAAGGGAGCCCTACTGTCAAAGAAACAAAGAAAGGAGAGAGAAATATAGAGAAATTTAAGAGACATATATAGAACATTACATCCCAAATCATCAGGATACACATTCTTCTCTAGTGATCATGGAACTTTCTCCAGAATAGACCATAGGCTGGGACATAAAACAAGGCTCAATACATTTTTAAAAATTGAAATTATTCAAAGCACATTCTTTGACCACAATGGAATACAAATAGAAGTCAATAACCATCAGAGACTTAGAAAATTCACAAATACCTGGAGGTTAAAAATGAGGGGGAGATGAAAACATTCCCAGATAATCAAAAGATGAGGGACTTCATCACCAGTAGATCAGTCCTATAAGAAATGCTAAAGGGAATTGTGCAGGCTGAAAGGAAGGGACACTGAACAATTGAATGAAACCACATGAAGAAATAAAGATTTCCAGTAAAGATCACACGATAAATATAAATACCAATACTACTGTATTTTTGATTTGTAACTCCACTATTTACTTCCTACAAGGATCTAAAATACATAAAGTGTAATGATAAATCAGTGGTTTTGGACTCAGTGTAAAATATCTAATTTTTGACAAGAACTACATAAAGGTGGGGGAATGGAGGAGTATAGGAACATAGTTTATGTGTCCTATTGAAGTTAAGTTGGTATCAAAAAAGCAAGATTGTTACAAGCTTAAGATGTTAAATTTAAGCCCCATGGTAAACACAAAGTATCAGAGATTATGATCATAGAGATGAAAAGTAGAGTATTGGTTACGAGAAGTGGGGGAAGGGGCAATGGGGAGTTAATAAGAAATGAGTGTAGGGTTTGTGTTTGGGGAGAAGGGAAATTTCTAGTAATGGATGGTGGGAAGGTGATGGCATTGCAACATTGTGAATGTGATTAATCCCACTAAATGGAATGCTTGGGAGGCGCTGGAATGGGAAGATTTATGCTGTATATATGTTTCCACAATTGAAAAAAAAAGACAGTCTAAATAGATGACAATTAAATGCCATAGATGATCCTGGATGAGATCTAAGAATAGAGGAGAAAAGGCTCAAAAGGACACAACTGGGACATAAGAAAAAAAATGAAATATAGAATGTAAGCTTTATATCAATGTTAAATTTCTTGAACTTCTTAAATACACTTAATATGATTACATAAATGAATATCCTTGTTCACAGGAAATGTTTATGTGAATTATACTATTTGTTCAAGGATGTGTGCAACTTGCTCTCATATGTTCAGAAGACAGAGCAATAGATGATGGATGATAGACAGGGAGGGAGAGAGGGAAAGAAAGAAATGGTAAAGTGAGAAAATATTAAAGTTGGTAGATTGGGGTATCAGTGGAGGGGGGTTGGGGTATGCTGGAGTTCTGTGTATGGGGTTTGTATTATTTTTGCAGCTGTTACTGTAAGTTTGAATTTACTTCAAAATAATTTTAAAAAAAAGAAAAAGAAAAAGGTGCTCCAATTATTCAAACATCCTTGAGATCTAAGGCCTGTTAAGGTTTTTCTAAACCTCTTAGGAAAAAAACCTCACCTTTACCATGTGTCAGCAACAGTTATCTACCCCATATGCTGAACCAGTCTTGACTATGTTCCCCAAATCCAAACAAATGATCATTCCAGCATTTTGTTAGAAAAGGCTTACCAGAAAAATTTCTGGCAAAACTATCTAGGTCTCACTGTGAGCAGAAAAGGACCAAATGTAGATGAACTTACATGGCCCTCCAGAAGTTAAACTTCTATCAGCCATCCTCCATCTTATCACTAAATCCCTAATTCAGAACCTTCCTCTCACAAGCCATTCTGCAACCATTCTGCTTCCCTGTTTCCACCATCTGAGAATATCCTGACTTCACATTCCCATGTTGTAAAGTGAGCCTGAAATGTGCGGATGAGTCAGAAGCATAGTAGAGCCAGATGCCTATTGCCGAAGGTCTTTTGGACATTGTCAGTCACAATGTGGAGACATTTGTTCACATTCAAACAGGTTGCAGAGGAGATCCTGGGCACCAATGATTGGATGAAAGGTTTGCTGCAAAGTACCCAATACATCGATACAAATTCTTCCCAATATAAGAATTCAGTTGCAAATTATCTATGCAACTCTACAAAACACTATTTTCTGGACTTTGTGTTGAAATCCAGTGTGATCTAGTTAACATGATCTCAGTATAGGTAGAGAAATAGAATACTGGGCAGTGAATTAGCAGTCTATGTATTTGAGAAACTAAGAATGTCTGAAAATTCAAATCATTTATATTTAATTGGAAGAAGACCAATGATTACATATTTATTTTTATTGCAAGGAATTTATATATTCTTTAAAAATTCATAGTAAAGTATACCCAAAAAAAGCTTTAAAATATGAAATAAGGGGAAAAATCAGGAACTAGAACAAAATATATAATGAGGTTAATAGCATATATACTTTAGATGATTCATATATAGTTGGTTGACTGAAACAAATCTATGCTAATGCCGTACATTATTACACAAAAAGTTTCCAAAAGAAAAAGAAGAATTAAACATTTATGACTGGAGTTAGTTGTAGTAAGGAATTGGATGTGAGTGTTTGACGGCTCTTTGTGCCTTCAAAGGTCTGCTGGAAATTCTGTCTTCTTTTCAGTCCATCCAAAATGACAGAATTATTAGATGCCAGACTCTGTGTCCTAAAGATATTAAAAATAACAGAATTATTGCCTCCAAAAGGGACCTGGATTTCTAATCAAGGCATTATCATTTCTTTGGTTACTTTGAAACAGGACAACATTTACTAACATTAAGATACATTTTTCAGATAAGTTAACCTTTAAAGATTTAAAGTGCTCTTTATATTTTAAAGCCTTCACGATTGACAGCTGCTTTCTAAGGAGTTCATATTTTCTGAACAACATCTGTTCTAAAATATAATAACAAGAATATTCTGGTCAGAAACAAAAAGTAAGTTCCCTAAAAAACTTAAGGGATTAATTATCTTCCCATGTAATTTATCCCTTTTTTTCTGAGAAGTCATACAGAAGGAAAAAGTCAACTAAAATATTTTTCATATTGACAACGTTCCTTTCCTAGGAGCTGTAACCTATTTTAATGCCTTATCTAACACATTTGACTTGCTTCAGCCAAGTCATAATACTGTTTGGTTATGTCTGCTTTTGACAATCCACTTTTCCCACCTTGCTCCTCTCCATCACTTGTCCACTACCAAGATATGACTCAAAAATTTTTCCTCCAATAAGTATTTCCCCTCACAGCCCATCACTCTTAACTCCACATCTCTTTGGCAGTTATGAAGAATTTATCCTTTGTTCTTTAGTTCACTTTATCTGTTTGTTGGTCTCCTCTTTAAACTGTAAATTTCCTGTAGGTGGCAGCAATGTCTTGTTCATCTCTAGCCCCCTCATCCTTATGACAATTCTGGCACATGTTATATAAATAATTACAAATAACATGTCCAGATGTTATTTTCCCGCCCTTTTCCTCTAAATGCTTTAATGATTATACTTATAAGTCATTCGAGCAAACTATATTATGAGGCAATTTTTTTTTAATTAAATTTCTCAAGATTATTCAAAATTCTCAATTGCATATCAAGGAATAATTTCCGTACACTATTTCTTTTACTAAAGAAAAAGAAAGGGAACTGATGTCTTGATAATTTACATTATCATTATTTACTTGAAGGCAACATGGTTTGATTCGCTTATAAAAGACTTAATATGAATTAAACTATGGTTTCAAGCAGAAAAGACTTTGTTCCCCCAATAAAGAAATAAAAATATATTTATAAAATGTAGACTTACAGGAATTTAGCTAAGTAAATAATCAGAAAGGCCCACAAACATTTTATGTAAAAATAATCCATTGCAGATTTATTTATTATAGCAAAAACCTCAAAACAATCTAAATGTCAAAGGAAGGAAAATAACGGTCATATTAAAAAGCCATTAAAAAGAATGAGCTACATCTATATGTGCTGATGCTGCAGATATCATAAGTTAGGTGAAAAAAAAGCAATGGCTCCATGAGTTTTGTTTTGTTTTGTTTTGTTGCTAAAAGTCTATGTTTACTTCTATTTATAAATGCATAGAAAAAAGCCTGGAAGAATATATACCAAACTATTACCACTGTTTAGGTCACGACTATGGACTGGAACTGGGAAAAAGCAGAAAAATAGAGACTTCCATTTTACTTTTTACATTTCTTCATTGTTTAATTTTTCAAAAGGCACAAGATAATTTTATATAATTCAAAAAAACTAATAAAGATATATCCCCAACTTTTAAGATAATCTTTTAGAAGACTATTTAATAACATGGAGAAATGTTCATGATATACTATTAATTGAGAAAAGCAAGATGCAAAATAGTACATACAGTATAGCCCAATAGACAAAATATATAGATCTATATATTCAGACTGAAGCATTATAGGGAGAAATATACCAGGTCTAAAAGGATTTTTAAAAATATCTACATGGTAAAATGGTTATAGGTTTTTTCAAAAATATTTTTCAGTATTTCTCAAATGTTATGTTACAACCACACTGCTTTTATAATCTGAACAATATGATTTAAACAAATCGGTGTGGAGAATATTAGTAGAAAGTAGTTATATCTTTAAATATGATTTCTCTAAGGTAGCAATATACTATAATCAAGATCTGTGAGAAAGACTGTCCAAACTGTGATCATTATTCTTTACTCTTAGGTTAGAAACGTACCCATACCCATTCTTACTTGTAGAGCACAGATCATACAGTATGAGCACAAAGGGGAAAACAGAAAACAGGTGCCATTTCCAAAAGTGATTTCATTTTGCATTTTGTCAAGTAAAATAATTAATAATAATTATAATAATTAATGAAACCAATACTGAGAAATTAAGTGATTTTGTACTAAGACACTCTCCTCAATCTGTAAAGACTCAGGAATACAAGTTAAAACTTCTCTCAGTTCAGGAAGTGTTCGATTTATAGTAATTTCTTACCATTTTTAGAAATAATTCAAGATTTAGTAGAAGCGGATCAGTCAAATTTTGGTTCACATTAAAAAATGAACTCTACCCTACTATATAAGAGATGTCCTTGTATATCTGTACAATTGATTTGGCAAAGACTGGCAGAACTATATCATTATAAAAGGTTTATCCAGAAATATCCCATTAGGTAACCAATATGCCCTACGTGCATGTGCACTTACCGTGGAGAATCTATTCCACTATCTCCTCCCATGCTATGATTTTCTGTTCCTTCCGAGTGACTGTGTGTATGTTGGATATCCTGAGCCAGCACTGGCCTCTGTGAAGTGTTGAAAAGTTCTAACTTTTGTGTGAAATGTTTTCTCATTTCCTGACTCTGGAGACTCTGACTCCAGCTAGCTGATTTGTTTTCTGTGTCACTCACAGAGTCTTGTAGGGTTTCTGCATCAGAAGTGGCTTTCCTTGTGCTTTGGCAATCAAACGTAGTTCCATCGGCAAGTGCCGAAGCCTGTACACATTCAGCAACCCTGGGTTCCTCTTCATAATCGAAACTGAACTGGGTCCCTGAATTGAGGCCACAGATTTCAGCAGAGAGATTAGGTTTCTGGCTTTCACTTGGGTTAGTAAGCAATCCAGTGGGTTTGTAACTTTCATTTCCTTTAAGTATTTGATGCTTGAACCTATGTATTTTGCTGTTGTACTCATTCATAGATCTTCCAGCCACCTTTTGTTTTCCCAAGTTATTCCACTTGCTTCCACATGTAAAGGAATACTGAATGTGGCCAGGCAACATTTGACATAAGTCCTCATTCTCAGAAAAGTCATCATCCTCTAGATATAATGAACTGCAGGCACCATCATCATCTTCCACTTCATTCTGATACAAAGCCTGGTCATTGTCAGAAAGTCCTTGATTTACTAGACTTATAGTTTCTGTGCCCTGGACAAATGCCTTTCTCATTAGTTCTGCCGAGTCTTTGTTTTGCCTCTCAGGTTGCCTCAAATGGTTTGCACCAATGGGGTAGTCCAAAAGGCCAAGATTTTGAAACTGGTATATTATTTTATCAACTATTCTGCCAGCAGAGGAAGGCTCATCTAAAGAAGAGGAAACTAGTGATGGCGGGATATGCTGTGCTTCTTTTGTCTCCCCAAGTCTGTCAAAGTCAGAATGACTTTTCCTCAAGACTTCGGGGATTACCTCATTTTCTTTACCATGCACATCATATCTCAACATACTTTCCTTAAAAGAACAGCATTGACCATCAATTTGCAAAACACTATTTGGAGGATAATTTGAGAGGTGGTCCCTGAAATCCTCACTGATAGGCTTGGCAATGGAGTTTTTCATATAAATTGATTCTTTCAGTTTATCATCACGTTGTTCAGTATATGACTGTTTGCCTTCACTGTCAAAGATTCTTGAGGAATCCAAAGACCCTGACCGTTGGAAAGTCCTTTCCTTTGGTCCAGTCTGACTGGGTTTCAGGTCACTGGTCTTCTGACTATTGTGCCCTTTTGGGCTCCCTCGGTGAGGCAAACCCTGAAAAGGATTGCTGATTCGCTTTTTGTATATCAAGTGGGAACCTAGCACTGTTGGATTCTCTTCACCAAGTGGTTTCTGACTTACAGCTTCATTTGGGCTTTTAAATCTGGGGGTGGGCTGGGCAGCAGGGAGCTTGGGATGTTTCTTCTGTCTAATGCTTCCTGGCTTAGACTCAGTTCCCTGACTCCTGCCTTTGCGTCTATCCCTATGAGAATGACTCCGCCTGTGAGGCTTTGCAGACTGCCCTTTCTTAACTCCTTTTGAAGGATATTTGTGCCCGGCTGTTAGCCTATCAGTGGAAGTGCCCTGGCTATTATATTTTTTCTGTTCTTCATATTTTTGCATTAGGACAGTGTGTTTGGTTAAGTTGTCAACAGTCAGAATAGGGTTAATTCGTTTGATTATCTCATGTTCAATGTCTCGAGGGATATTGTCCAAGTTATCTTCATCTCGCACAGGCCATTCTTCAGGTGGGAACTGGGCAGAGAAACTGCTGTGTTCTGTTTTGGGCTTCTCCTTTCTGGATAGACTGCGCCAGAAGAGACGAAAGCCAAACTTCTTGGCTTTTTCTCTGTCTTTCGTGTACAGTAAAGGTTTGAAGCTATGACAGACATGATTTTCCTCAGACACTGGAACAGTCTGATTCTGAACCAAAGGTGTGGATTCCCCAAGACCTTTCTGGCCCTTTCTGGTTACTCCTGCAGCAGTTGGTGGTTCCTGTACAGTCTGAGTGCACGCATCAGGAAAACACCGGCAAGACTGACAGTGGGAAATAGAGACAGCATTTTTGGGGGCCGACTCTGTACAGTTCTCCATGCTCACCAAACATGTAATGGCAGTTGGCATCAGGCGGCTTTCATCTGATAGGACTCTCTTATTTTCTTGGGTGGTTGTATTTGTAATGAAGTAAGTCTGAGGAGTAACTATGAAGTATCCTTCTCCAGTGTGATAAATCTTCCTTTCTTTAATCAGAATTCCCAAAGTTGTATAGAGAATATCTTGAGAAGGAATTGAAATGCCTAAAACAAACAAGCATTTTACACAGATTGATTATGAATAAGAAACATTTTAATGAATGAAATCAGTAACTTAGAAATGACACCACCCATTTGCTGGATGACCCCAGAGCTCATTATAGCACTACATATGTAATTAAAATGCCAAAGAAATATTAACGCTCATAATTCAACTGAATAATATTCCTATTATATTTGCTTGAGATGAAGAAATATGGCTAAGTAGAAAAAAATCTGAATTCACTCAAAGTACAAATACTAAGTCATACAAACCCATTATAAATTTAAAATGTGACTGAGAAAAGCATTCTTGGTGAGCAAACATGGGATTTTAAAAACCCAGTCTCATGGCTTATAATCTTCATAACACTCTAAAGAGAAAATGACGATTAGTCTTGGTTAGGTAGAATCTAAAGAGACAATGATGATTAGTCTTGTTTAGGTAAGGGTAAATTACCTAACATCTGGATAGGTGGTTTTTCAAGTTGGGAAGGTAACTAAATAATTTTAAAAGAAATTCCCTTTTCCATATAGCAGGGTTCAAAATTATATTATGAGAATGTTTGTTAAAAAAAAACACTGGAAGAATCAATATGTTAATATTTGTTTTCTTTGGGTGGTGGTACTTTGAGTAGTTAATTTTCTATATTTCCTGGATTTCTCAACAATGAAATCACTTTATAATGGGAAATAATGCCCATTACAATAGGAAAAAATAAAAATTACTCTTCTACATTCATACAGTGGAATATCATGTAGCTATTAAAAGAATGAGATAGATCAATATAATTCTGATAAAGATCTCCAAGATGTATTCTTAAGTTAAAAAGATATAGATAGCATGTATAGAATGAGCCAATTTATGTTATAAAAATACAATTTATGAAAGAATACATAAAAAGCTATAAACAATAGCAGCTGTCACCTCAAAGTGGGAATGGAGGAATAGAGAGTGGGGAAAAAAAGATGAACTTTTCCTTTCCACCCTGCACCACTCTACACAGAGTCGGATTTGTTTGTTTATTGACATAAGCATTTGTTTGAAAAAGCTCATCTGGAAAGTAAAAGAAACACCCTTATCAAATTTTCTGGCAGGGCTCTGATATAAAGTTCTATAAAAGAAGAAGAAAAAAAATAGGCCATTAACCGGTCTACTTATGTGTTTAAGATTATTTATAAATAGAAGCCAAACACGTGCAATGAACTGCTAATAAAGAAAAACTTTTTACTCTACCTGGGTAGTGTTTTACCAAATGCTCCAATAGTGACTCCTGTGTTACTACAATCTGAGCCGCATTCATGTCAGATATAGCACAGCAAAGAACTTCAGATAAAGGTATAAACTGAGATTGAGTTATTGGATTCATTTGCACTGGAAAGGCATCACCTAAATTGGAGGAAAAAAAAAGGAAGTGTGATGGTAGCAGAACTTTGTGAATGTCATTAACACCACTGAATTGTGCACTTAAAAAATGGTTAAGATGGAAATTTTTGTGTTACAGATATGTTACCACAATAAAAATTTAAAAACAGGAAAGGCAATAAATTTTCTCTAGTATAAAATGTTTGGAATAAGTGAATCAAGAATAAAGACTGAATAGCAGGTGGAATTGCTCTCCTTTCCTCAGTCTTAACTCAGAATCTGTTAACGTGACATGCAGAATGACAGGGACTATGTATGAAAAAGGGTTAATAGTCCTTACTTTTAAGAAGTTCACAATATCTATTACTCTTTACATGCAAGAAATAGTGTGTCTTCCATATGTAAGATACAAAGTTCCATCCGAGTTCAGGAGGTCAATGCTTCCATGACAATTCACGTCTTTCAAAGCATTTATCAAATTAGCTATCAGAGATAGGCAGAGATGAGATTATTATGCCTTTATTTGAAATTCAAGAAACTGAGTATAGAACACTCAAACTGTCCCAAGGTCTGAAAAGCAAGTAAAGTTACAGAAATAGGTCATCTGACACCTAATCCAGTATTTCCACAACTCCACACTCTCCTGATTGGGATCATCAGGAAGATCTGAAAAAGGAAAGGGAAGAAGTGTATTTCAATTAGCAAGAAGACATGGAGCAAATCTATGGAAGGAGGAAAGCATAATGCATATAAAGACATAGATAGACTTATCCTGGTTAAATAGTTTAAGGGTTATAAAACACCAAAGTGAAAGATAAAGCTGGAATTGTAAACTGGGCCATATCGTCTTTTCATCCTTGCCAATTTATTTAATATTTGTCTTAACCTGCCATTACTCAAGTTGAGTTTTAGATTTGGCTGAACACCCAAAGGAATGCCTCAATCAGTTGGAAATGAAGGACTGCAACTCAGGAAAGAGATCTGGGAATCCAATAATGAATAGAGATGAGATCTGAAGCTAAGGAGTAGAATGAATTCTTTTATAGAAGAGTAAAGAAGAGAACCACGCAACACTTTACTAAGGGGCTATCTACCTTTAGAGGATAGTAGGAATAGGAATCCACAATAGAAAAAAGGCAGGATAATGAGAGTAGGGAGTTGAGAACCAGAAGTATGAGAAAAAAAGAGTTTCAAAATGAATAGCAAATCAACAGTGTCAATGCTTCAAAGGGATCAAAAAGGTTGAGAAAGGAGAAAAGGTCGTTGTATTTTTGATTGGAAGGTGACCGCTGGTGCCTTTCAAGTGAACTGCTTCAGTAAAAGAGAAGACAAAAATGTAAGATTAATGGAAGGAAGTTGGTGAGAAAAAAGTGAAGGTAATGGGGTCATTCTTCTAGAGCAGGGTTTCTCAACTTTGACACTTTTGACACTTTGCTAAAACTGGTAAAATTAAAATTGATAAAATCAAAGGCAAACCAAGAACATTGGTTATCCTAGTGAGATAATTTTTTGTTGTGGGGGCTATCCTGTGCACTGTAGGATGTTTTGTAGCATCCCTAGCCACTCGTCATAAATGCCAGGAGCATCTCCCACAGCCGCGACAACCAAAAATGTCTCCAGACATTGCCAAATGTCTCCTTGGGGGCAAAATCACCCCAACTGAAAACCACTGTTCTAGACCATTTTTTGAGAAATGTGATTGTGTAAGAAGAGAAATAGAATGCAACCAGAAAGGAGTCGGATCAAGTGAAAATGAATGTGTGCACATGTAATTTTCTTAGAAGATCTCTCCAACTTTGGATGCAAAAAAGAAGGGCTTAATGGAGATGGAAATGATTCTGGGAGAGAGACCAGTAAGACAATTAGATCCTAGGGGAGGGGAAAGGGAAAATATATCAAAGGCAGAGGTAGAAGAACAAACTTAGAAATGAGGAAGATGTTTACTTCATCTAAGACTTGAGAAAATAGAGGGTGGCTGAAGGCCAGGAATCTATTGAGGCAGAGAAGGAAAAAAAATATTTGCACAGCAAGGTCATCTAATCTCTGTAAACTTGAGAGAGACAGGATGGGAATGGAGAGGAGAAAAAAATGGGAATAAGGGGATGGAGGGTGGTAAGTGGATTTGAGGTGGATTCTTGCAGGTGTGAACTAGGAAATTTAAAATAATGAGATTATAGAGGAACCCTGAGCCTCAAGGTGATTTAAGTGGTTTCTGGCAGATGGTGTGGCAATCTGGAATGGAAAAGGATGAGAGCCAGGGAGGCCAGCAGTGCTTCTAAAATTTAATGTGCACATGAGAATCACCAGGGCATCTTGTTAATGTGTGGATTCTGATTCAGAAGGTCTGGGGCAGAGCCCATGATTCTGCATTTCTAACAACCTCCCAGGTGATGTCCATGCCACAAGTCTGAGCACCACTCTTTGACTGGTACAAGGCTAGGGTGTTAAGGAGAGCAAAGTCAAAGTAGCTAACAATCCAACAAATAAACATATAAACCCTGGGCTGGCAGGGAATCAGGTATGGTCAGAAGGGAGCTAAAGAACTGAGACCACTTGGTGATGCCCTGAAGTTAACTTTCCTACTGATGGTCGAGAAGCCAGTACACTGCAACTGGTTGCTGTGGGAGAAGGAAGTGGTAGAGGTAAGGGAGGACCAAAGGGTTGTAGCCAAAGCTGGCAAGTGGCCAATGGTACTTCTTATATCTGCATGAAGATAAAAGACTTTTATAACGAGTTTGATAAGCAGTTTGCAGTTACACATCACAATGATTTGTTCCATTGCTGACTTAAGCTTCTCTATCTGGCAGACTGGGGCATCTCTAGCCTTTGAGGATTTCTCACAGAACTGAAAGGCTAGCTGCTTCTGCAGCCTAGGGAAGGACCCTCCTCTCCGTGTATGGGTGTGGCTATTCCATTCCGTGACCTTAGGAGGTCTTCAGCATTCTGAGGAACTAGGATGAATGGCTAATCAATTAGCCAGCATTTCAAAGGGCAGTGTTGAGAAGATGTTCTGAAAATCACTCTCCAAGTGTGACATTAATTTACCTAAAACTCAAAATCCTCCTTGAAACTCTACTTCTGAATTAAGCATAACAAACCTCTCTCCCTATCCTCATCCTGCCTTTGCCTTTCTTTTTTTTCCCTCCATATCTAAGATTTACTTTCTTCTCTTTCATCTCCCTTAACTAAACAAAACTCAAAATTAGAGTGCAGTTCTAAATAATTTTATGCATCTTTAATATAAACTTTATATGCTTTATTTAAAATAAGGGACTTTAAACTTCTCTCTTCTCTACCCCTCAAATAACTATAAATAACTTTTATTCCTTCTATGTGATCTTGAACTGATTAGCTGTCTCCTCTCCTCTACTCCATGTAAACTAGAAACCCTTAATTTTAAAAAGAGGTAAAAAACAGTCTCCTCTCCTTGAACGACAAAGGCTAGAGTGTTGGGGATGAGGTAGAAGGCTTTGCTCTAATCTATTCAAGCTTTAGGTCCCTAAACCTTGTCCCTTTGAACTCTGTGGAAGAACAGGGAGGGGAAACACTGGAAGGGGAGAAATGAGTGGCTGGGAAGTCGAAGCATGTCTGCTGCCCCTGCTGCCCTCACCTGCCAGTGACTGCTCCTTATCTGGGCAAGCGTAACAAGCACTACAAAGAATACAGTACCTGGGTCTCCACTAGGCCTTTGGGCTAGAGCTAAAGCAGCCCATTCTCCAGTCCAATCCCTAAACATGTTTCCTCTTTTCACAGGAAAACTAACTAAATCAAAAGAGATTTTTCAGGGTGCTGAGGGAGAGATACATGGGATATTCCTGGATATTTCTTTGGAACATTCTGTGAATCTATAATTATTCCAAAATAAATGTTAAAGTTTTTTCAGAAAGTTGCTACTTTTAATTAGCAGGCAAAAATGTATGAAAAACAGGACTTTTTTCATACATTTTAAAAATCCCAATGACTTTAAAGAGCCCAAACACTGCTTGCCAAATCCAGAGATACTCTTGGAAAATGTATTTACAATTCCTACCATGGTGTGGTAACGTGTATTTTAAAAGAGTAAACAAATCTTCTATCCAATTAGTAAGACTAATTCCCTTTTTTTCTCCTTAAAATTAATACAACTATATGTAAACTGTGTTTTAGAGAACATGTTAAATTGCATTTAACCTCTACTTTAACTTCTCTCTAGACAAAACCTAGAGAAAGTGTCCCACTATATTTCCTTCACAGCCATTGCTGAGATACATCCTTCAAGTCCATAAATCATCAAGAGTTTCTTTGTGCAGGAAAGCAGAATAAACCCTGGCATGAGAACATTTGTGACAGATGCAGGAATCATTTTCAAGCTACAGCCAGTCTGTTTCAGTTACTTTTGCACTCCTTTTGTCTTTAGAATGTAATAGTTCTTACAGTTTTCCACCAAAAATTAACTTTCTAGGCAGAAGATACCACTTATAGATGTAACCAGATTACATAATCAGAGAAAACTAGCCCTTTGGCTTTATCCTTAATTATTATGGCGTAACTGAAGAACGCCCTTAAATCCAGGCCTGCTGAAGACCTTTGACCCTGGAACCAGAGCAAGAGTCAGAGGGATCAGAGAGTCAAGGAGAGGCTGCGGGCCAGAGATCAAACAGTTCATAACGTTGCCTCTGTTTATCCAGTCCCGTACTCTTGGGTGCTGTAGAAAAGGGAAATGTGCTTGGGCTGGAAGATTGGTTTCACAAAAAATACTAACAAGGTAGAACCATATAGATTGTGGCCACTTCTGTCCTATATTTAATGCTGCCTTTTCTGCAAAGGACTTTCAGGGGGTAGGGGCAGGGATTAATTTATTGATATCTTGCTGTACTCCAAAAGGATTTAGTTAGTGTATAACTTTGTTTTCAATTTCCAAATTATGATGAAAGAAAATTATGAAGACTTTTTTAAAATTCAGTTTTATCGAGATATATTCACATACCATACAATCATCCATGATGTACAATCAACCATTCACAGTACCATCATATAGTTGTGCATTCATCACCCCAATCAATTGTTGAACATTTTCCTTATACCAGAAATAAAAATAAGAATTAAAAATAAAAGTAAAAAGGAACACCCAAATCATCCCCCCCATCCCACCTTATTTTTCATTTAGTTTTTGTCCCCATTTTTCTACTCATCCATCCATACACTGGATAAAGGGAGTGTGATCCACAAGGTTTTCACAATTACACTGTCACCCCATGTAAGCTACATGGTTATACAATCATCTTCAAGAATCACGGCTACTGTGTTGCAATTTGATAGTTTCAGGTATTTACTTTTAGCTATTCCAATACACTAAAACCTAAAAAAGGGATATCTATATAGTGCATAAAAATGCCCTCCAGGGTGACCTCTTGACACCATTTGAAATGTCTCAGCCACTGAGACTTTATTTTGTTTCATTTCATTTCCCCCTTTTGGTCAAGATGTTCTCAATTCCACGATGCCAGGCCCAGAGTCATCCCCGGGGTCATATCCTGTGTTGCCAGGGAGATTTACACCCCTGGGAGTCAGGTCCCACGTAGGGGGGAGGACAGTGAGATCACCCACCAAGATGGCTTAGTTAGAGAGAGAGAGAGAGGGCCACATCTAAGCAACAAAGAGGCACTCAGGGAGAGACTCTTAGGCACAACTATAAGCAGGTTTAGCCTCTCCTTTGCAGTAACAAGCTTCATAAGGGCAAGTCCTGTGATAGAGGGCTTGACCTACTAAATTGTTAGTCCTCAATGTTTGTGAGAATATCAGTAATAACCCAGGTGGGAACGGCCAACATTTCTGCATTTTCCCCCAGCTCCTCAGGGTGGCCCTGCATACATATTTTTATTCTCTGCCCAAATTACTTTGGGATGGATCGCTATTTCACACTAACCTGTACAAACCTACCAGATCTCACTTCCTATTCAAAGTTCCATGTACTTATGGGGTTTGAATAAACTGACCATACAAGTTAAAATTACTTACTGTGCTGTAGAAGATATATATATCCTCTACCAAATAAACATCCCTTCCCTTGGTCCCACACAGAAGTTGAAGTTTTAAAACATAGTCAGTATCGTCCTTTACCCTTTGGCTGATTTGCCTTAGTCCTAACCAGATCTGCTTCATTCATATCTCTAATTGAAGTCTGGACTCTTTTTCAGTTTTTTTAATAGTTGCTGTATGCACTAATATTGACAGTCATACCTGTTGAGCTCTAGCTCTGAGTTTCACATGTAACACATATACCCAATGTTCCAGAGACCAATCAGGTTATACACCAAGGGATCAACATCTCAGAGTTTGGAGACAGCCATTACAATTCAGGAATAGATTTGACTGCGGTAAGAGTTTACAATCTAGGGACCATTACAACAATCATTTCCCTGTTAGGCTGTGCTCTAAGACTCAATTCTGAGTTTACACATTGTAGTTAGTCCATACCGGTGAGGCATTAGTGTTTGCCTTTTTGCCTCATACTTCACTCAAAATGCTGTCTACAGGATCCTCCATTCACCTCATTGAATGTCTCACAGCTTCACTCCTCACAGTTGCTCAATATTCCATTGTATGCTTACACCACAGTTCATCATTCTGTTCATCAGTAGATGCACCCTTAGGCCACCTCCATCCACTGCAAATCATGAATACTGCTGCCATAGATACCAGTGTGCAAATGTCCATTCATGTCCCTGCTCTTAGATCTTCCAATGATATACCCCATAATGAGATTGCAGGACCTTATGGCACCCACATACTTAGCTTCTTGTGGAACAACCACACCGTCCTCCAGATAGGCTACTCCATTCTACTTCCCTACCAACAGTAAATAGGTACATCACCCTCTCCATGTTTTCTCCATTACTTTTATCCCCATTTATATTTTTTCCTACAATTTTATAGCATAGAATTATATGATAACTTTTAGCACAATTATTCTTTAAAAGTACACTTTTTGTGAAAAAAAAAACAGTGCAAGGCAAATTAAAGGCCCAATCAGCACAATGAAAATTTTGAGCTCTTAACTATCAAAAGCTGATAGCACCAGTGAAAGTCCAAGGCAGGCTGCTTGTAGTTTGCAATCCTACAACTATGACTATAATCAGCTTCCAGTTAGGTGGATGTAAATTCACATAACCCCAGGAAGTCAATCTCTGCCCCCCTGGTGCCTAATGACAGTGGCCTAGAAAGCCACTGGCCAATAGGGGCAGACGCCTGGGAAAGTGTGGCTTGCTCTTGGAGTTGGTGACAACATTTCAATGCTAAGCCTGTGCAATCCAAGACCTCATCAAAATTCTGAGGAAAAGGAAGTGTTTCTTTATGTGAGGACATAAAGACCCCCTCCGTGGGACTCAGGCAGAAGTTCTTTAGAAGAATACCCTACCTTGGCAGTTTTGTATCAACAAAGAAATGTGGCTGGAAAAGCCATTTCCTGGCTGATGCAGGAGACATGAATACCCATGTCCCAATGTAAAATATCAGGAAGTATGTCCATGGCAAATATGGACACGGCAAGACTGCCTTTCCCAGACCCAGAGAGGCAGCTGGAGCGGACCAACCAAACGCTTCCCACAGTCTGTGATACTTGAGAAGTCTTCAAAAAGGGAAACTGGACTCCTAAAACTTGCCAGCTACAGATTGTCAGGTGGAAGCTTTGGTAAAATTAAAACAAACCTAAGCTTTCTACACTCTAATGAGAGAGCTGGTGTCAGCATTCTGGCCTGTCCAGTGAGGTTCTTTTCCCAGGGTTGGTCGGTATGGGGAGCCCAAGCCAACAGAAGTGTGACAGTCATCAGTCCTTGTGCTCTGAGTGAAGGAGTGACTTAGGGCAGCAAATAGTGTAGTCACTATGCATCTTGAAGGTGATCATCAATGAGTTTAAGGTGAGATTTGATATCATGACCATTTAGAGGAAATGCAGCCAGACACAAAGAAAGCTTGTGACTTAATCAAAATCAAGTCACAGTCGGCCTGGGCTAAGCCTGTGTTTTCTCTGTCCTCTAAGAAACCCCTTCCAGTAAAAACACCTTTATCAAAATTTGAGTGTGTTTATTTTGATATCTGAATGTTCCAGTAAAATTTCAGGGACAAAATTAAAGTTTTGCATAAAAACTGTACTCTTAAGGGAAAAAATTAACTATCATGCTTATATTTACATTTATCTTACATTTTTTAAGGCACCCAAACAAATTCCAAGAGGTCTTGCTCAATCGAAATTCTGACATTTTAATTTAGGGTGCTTGAATTTTTGAATTTGATTTGAATGTACACAAGAAACCATGCCACCAAATATACAAAGCATAGGAAAGATTTCTTTGGAAAGCACTCACATCAGAATTTTTTTGTGTCATACTAAAACATGAATTTGCCATAGGTTAAATTTTAGGCAAGAGTAATCACAACATTACTTGTTTCGTATTTAAAACACAAAATTTTCTCCACCATTAAAACGTTTAGTCCCTATACAAGTGCATTTATGGACTCTGTGCTAGGCAGTCTGCCAGAAATTCATGCATTATTGAACTTCAAATGGTTTAAACGACCCAGTCAAACGCAGCTAATTACCCGGACACATGAAATCTGAGACCATCTTTTTGGGTGCCGGTATTGAATCACACTGTGGGAAAGGTATCTTCTGTGTGCGTTACAGATGACAACAGAGTACGAATAAAATAGCTTGCAAATACACCCAAGTTTAATAAAAAGGATGTTTTGTTCTATGTAATCCAAGATGCTTTCCTGATTTTACCTGCACTTGTAAACAGTATGGAATTTCCACAAAATTTTAACAAAAAAATTATTCCTCCACCTTTTAAAATGAAAGTATTTTGTAATAACATGCTCCTCATCAGAGATAAGATGCTATGCCAAAACATTCATGTGTTAGTTAAATAATTAGATCTATTATATTATAACTTCAAATAGGTTCAGAAAATCAAACAAAATGGAAACAAAAAGAAGAAAGGTTTCAGGCCATTAAAACGGAGCCCTTCTCTATGTCTCCATTTTATTTTAGTAAAGTAAAAGAATGCAAACACTTTCTCCACATTTAGAAACAAAAACGGACCAAGACTCAGAAGCTGCCTGTAGATCTAAGGGTACTCAGGTTATCTATCATGGAAGCAGAAATTCTTTCTAAAGCACAGTCAGGTTTATTTTGGATTCCTAGACAAATGGCTCTCTTCTGGGAAATGCTCCCTGTTGAAAAGTTAAAGGCTTCCCTTAGAAGCCTGGACTGCTCAAACAGCAGGTGTCCTCAGTGATACCTTCCATAACAATCACACTTTGGCCTGTCAGGATGAGTGAGTTAGCAGCCCCTTTCTTTTCAAGTGGTATTTCCACTAATATCAACTATTAGTTGAATTACAGAGGGCCTGGGCTAATTAGGACAGACACCCAATTTGGGTATCAGACAGCACATGGACACAGCAGAGGAGCCACAAGAGATGGCCCTTGCCTTGGAGTTTTTTTGTTGTTTTTTTTTTTTTTTAATTCTTTTTTTTTTAAATCATCATTTTATTGAGATATATTCACATACCACGCAGTCATACAAAACAAATCGTACTTTCGATTGTTTACAGTACCATTACATAGTTGTACATTCATCACCTAAATCAATCCCTGACACCTTCATTAGCACACACACAAAAATAACAAGAATAATAATTAGAGTGAAAAAGAGCAATTGAAGTAAAAAAGAACACTGGGTACTTTTGTCTGTTTGTTTCCTTCCCCTATTTTTCTACTCATCCATCCATAAACTAGACAAAGTGGAGTGTGGTCCTTATGGCTTTCCCAATCCCATTGTCACCCCTCATAAGCTACATTTTTATACAACTGTCTTCGAGATTCATGGGTTCTGGGTTGTAGTTTGATAGTTTCAGGTATCCACCACCAGCTACCCCAATTCTTTAGAACCTAAAAAGGGTTGTCTAAAGTGTGCGTAAGAGTGCCCACCAGAGTGACCTCTCGGCTACTTTTGGAATCTCTCTGCCACTGAAGCTTATTTCATTTGCCTTGGAGTTTTTTAACATCACTGAAACTCATTCACACTCAGCCCCAAAGCCTTCAGGCCCGGCAGTGCCCTAACCTCTTTTCCCTTCAAGAATCCAACTGTGGTTATTGTTAATGTGATTTTTTTCTCTGGCTGCCAAAACAAATTACCACAGACTTTTTTTATTATTATTATTAATTCCATTTTATTGAGATATATTCACATACCATGCAGTCATACAAAGCATACAATCAATTGTTCACAGTACCACCATATAGTTGTGCATCCAAAACCAAAATTAGTTTTTGAACATTTTCATTACCACACACACAAAAGTAATAAGGATAAAAATTAAAAGAACAAGTAAAGTAAAAAAGAACACTGGGTGCTTTTTTTTTTTTTTTTTGCCCCCGTTTTTCTACTCATCCATCCATACACTGGACAAACCAGAGTGTGGTCCATATGGCTTCCCCAATCACATTGTCACCCCCCATAAGCTACATTTTTATACAATCATCTTCAAGATTAAAGGGATCTGAGTTATAGTTTGATACTTTCAGGTATTTACTGCTAGCTACTCCAATTCATTAGAACCTAAAAAGGGTTGTCTATGTTGTGCGTAAGAGTGCCCACCAGAGTGACCTTTCGGCTCCTTTTGGAATCTCTCTGCCACCGAAGCTAATTTCATTTCTTTCACATCCTCTTTTTGGTCAAGATGTTCTCCATCCTACTATGCCGGGTCTAGATTCCTCCCCAGGAGTCATATTCCACGATGCCAGGGGGATGTACACTCCTGGGTGTCAGATCCCACATGGGGGAAGGGCAGTACCACAGACTTTTTGCTTAAAACAACACAAATTTATCATCTCACAGTTTCCAGAGGTCAGAAGTCCAGGTAGGCTCGAGTTGTTCTGTGCTCTGGGTCTCCTGGAGCCGAAACTGAAGTGTGGGCCAGCCTGGGCTCTCATCTGGAAGCTCCGGGGGAAGAATCTGTTTTCATGCTCATTCAGGTTTACAGCAGAACTCAGTTCCCTGTGGTTCTAGGTCTGAGACCCCGTTTCCTTGCTGGCTGTTAGATGGAAGCCTCTCTCTGCAACTTAAGGCCACCTGGATTCCTTGTCATGTTGCCCCCTTCAATTTCAAAGCCCGCATCGAGTCCTTCTCACTTCAATTCTAATGTCCCCTTCTGTCACATTTCTTCTGCTTCCAACTGGAGAAAGTTCTCTGCTTTTAAGGCCTCATGTGAATAGATTGGACCCACCTAGATAATCCAGAAGAATCTCCCTAATTTAAGGTCCATAACTTAATTATATTTGCAAAGTCCTTTTTGCCAAGGAAGGTAAAATAGCAGCAAGTAACAGGGATTAGGATAGGGACACCCTTAGGGGGTTGTTCTGCCTCCCCTCACACCAGGTGTAAGGGCTGGGGGCAAGGAAGAGCCCAGTAGAGAAGCACAGGTTGTAAACCACCCCAACCCCTAAATCACCCTAGAAAATGGCTGTGCAGGAAAACATCATTTCTTTGCACTCCCGGTAAGCCCAAGATAAACTTGATATGAACCTCCTTCCCAAGATTCCAGATGCTGCACAGACCATGACAGTGTGTGGCAGCTCTCATCTCTCCTCAGCGTCATGGTAATGAATCTAAAATACCACTGTGCAAAACTGGGGGAAAATCCAGTGCCAAGTTTCTTTGTTGTTTGGATTCTACTCAAATAAAAGTTCGCTATAATAAAAAGGCTGTCCTTAGTATTTACATAGTCCTCACATTACGAATGAGCAATATATTGGGGGTGGAGCTGGGGATAAGGGGGTGATCTGATTGGGGTGCTAATCCACATTCTGCTATGTGGCCCTGAGTGAGCCAACTCTTTTCTCTGGGTCTCAAGTCCCTTGTTTATAAATGTGGGACTAGGCTAGATCAGCACTTCTCAAAATGTGTTCTGTGGAACATTCAGTGTATGCAATGCTCTGCAAGAAAAAGGGTGCCAAGGCCAAATATTTGAGAAATGTTATTTGGAGTCACAGTGGCATTTTTAAAGACTCTGAGAACTTCTGTAATGAATAATCTAGTTGCTTAACCCAGTGTTTACCAATCATATTTGACAACACACCCCTTTTTTCCAAGTAATACCTATTATTACCCAGCTGGGACTTCCCTCCATTCAAACTGGGCTCTCCCTAAATAGTCCACACTTTCCCTCCTGTGTGACCTTGCCCTGTTTCCTCCACCTAAAACAGTCTTCCCCACACCTGAGTGTTTCCAAATCCTACCTGTCACTTAAAATTGGCTCAAACGCTGGCTGACTCTCCCATGAATTATTCTCTGATCCCGTCAGCTGAAAATATATCCTCCTTCCTCACAAGCACCATAACAAGTACCTACCATGGCTTAGCACTAGACACTCACAGTATACTGATATTACAACACTCCAGTAACACATTCATTATCCAGCAAATATTTATTGAGTACCTACTATATGCCAGTTACTGGGGATACAACAGTGAACAGGACACAGTCCTTGCCCTCAAGGGGCTCAGATTCTAGTGGAAGAGCAGTGATTGGCGGTAACCGCAACCTATTTGGTTGTGGGCTCTCTTTGGTAGGGATGGGACTGGGTATTTCTGGGTCACCTGCCTGGTGCCATCCCCAAAAGGCTGTGGATGCCTGGGCAGGAGCATCATGGGCAAGAAGAGCTAGACTTGTCTGTGGGGCCTTGGGATACTAAGGCAGCCCTGGGTGAACAAGGGAGCCCTAGAATTGGTCAAGCAGATCTGGCTTAAATCCTCCATTTCCACTTTTTGACTGTGTGTCCTCTTTGAGTATTAACTGGTGCCCTCAACTGTTCAATATGAATAACCGTATCTGGCTCACAGGTGATTGCGGGAAACATCAACAGTGCCCGGAATAAGGCTTGACACGTGTCAGTTCTACTATCAGTATTATCTCTTTTTAACTTTTCTTCCCAAAATTAGGGATGTTAAACTTGATCATCCTTTGTTCCCAGCTATTATTAGTACTTCCAAGTTCCTCCTGTAGGGCACTGATAAGGCACACGGATCATTTTTTTGGCCAATCCTGACTTTTCTTTTCCCAACTCCCACTGCCTATTTGACTAGACTCTTCCAGCACCATAACCCTCTCCTCACCTGGAAAAAACAGTTAAGTTAGTAAAGCTTCTTGCTAGCCCTACTTTGTTTCTGAGAGGCATACCTCAGCAGTATGTCCTATTCAGTAATATTTTGAAGGTAGATAATGTAGGTTGCTTCATTTGACATGCCTTCCTCTAATGTGGACACAGAAAGGCGTAATACTCATTTCCCAGGCTCACTTACAACCAACAGACCTGACACAATTGTGATTAATAACATAAAGGCAGAGAGCTGCTGGGAGAAGGTCTCACAAGAAAAAAGCCCTTCCTTCACCTTTTATTCTTTCATCTTTGATTCTTTCTTTCTGCTGGTGTCTTGAAGAGGATGCAGCCATCTTGTGACCATGAGGTGACAAGCATGATGTCAAAAGGCCACCCACTAAAGAAGGCAAAGCAGAAAGACACAGCCCAAGTCTCTGGTGGCCTTGTTGAACCACTGTGCTCACCCCACACTGCCTACCTTCACACTTATGTGAGACAACTCTACCCCTCTTTTGTTCATGCCATTTTTAGAGGGTAACAAAACACATTCCTAACTAAAATACCTAGCCAAGGACATTCAACATTTGTTGCTTCTTCATATTTTCTGCTTTGAGCAAAATGTTTGTCTTGCCAAGGTCTTGATTAAGGATTCTGGATTTTACATCCCTAAGGATGCCTTAGTTGCTGTGAAGCTAGAATGTCACATTGATGGACTCCAGCTGTATTACCCATATCATGTCAAGTCTGGGGCATGCCATGAGAAGAATGAGATGCAGAAGCTTTATTAAAATTGCAAATTTTTAACTGCTTGGGGAAATTCATACAAAAAAAAACATTACAATGGGCACTCTCCTCTGGATGGGGAAGGATTTCCTTATCGCATGTAGAAATCACAGAAGGGAAGTTAAGACCTGTCACAGCTGTTAGCAGAAGCTCCCTCTCAAAATGGGTATCTATAGTTACAGCCCTGAGAATAGGATGCCTTTCTAATTCTCCTGAAAGGGAGTTTTATGAAATGGAGTGAATAAATAAATATCGCCACTAACATCAATGTAGGATTAACTTGGGATTTAAAGAGGCCAATAATAAGTAACCCTGTTTATATTTCAAGGATAGGTAATCTCTGCCATTTGCTGAAGAAATTTGCCTTTGGTCCTGACAGAGCCTGGATCTACCCTAGGCCCCAGGTCTCCATGGCTCGGTCTGGGTGATGATAAATGAAGTGCAGCAGAGGCCTCCTGCTCCAATGAGGATTGGGCTCTGTGATAATGCAATTGAGGAGAGGTCTCCACTTTGCATCACGAGATAAGGCACTTAATTCTGTCTTTTGCCCCAGACTATGCATATACATGTATATTTTACCAAAAGCATCACAAAAATTGCAGCCTTGCCTGCTTCCCTCCTGTAGTTGGAGCAGGGGTGAGGTGACCTGTACTAATGCACAGGATCTGCCCCAGAATCTAGGAAGGCTTAGCCGAGCCTGCAGGTGCCTCCCTGTGATCCCCTGGCAGGGCCACCCTGCTCAGTCAGCCACCCTTTGTCCCAGCCCCTGAAATGCTCTTGCTCCAAGCTGGAGAGCATCACTGAGTTTTTGCATTAATGGTCTCTCTCCTCCCAGACTCTGTCTGCCATGCTCCAGCTGTTCTCAAGTTGATCAGACTCTTTGGGCCTCCTGAAATATTAACTTCTAGAAGACAAAAGCCACTCAAGGGAAAGAATCTGCATAAATGTAGTTTTACTTACTGAGATGCATTTCTAGGCTGTCAGAATGTTTAAAGACGTAAACTTTTTTATTCTAAAATGCTGAATTTCCTCTTCCTTCGCACAGAAGTAAAACTTCCTTTCATATCAGGGCAGATGTGACCACCTCAGCAGGACTTTAGCATATGTTCACAAGGAAATTGCCTTAAAATCACCTGTAAAGTTCACAACTCCTGAGAAATCTAACGGAGACTGTAGGTCTGTCTTTTAAGATTAGGGGCTCTGATCTGTACATGCGAGGGTCACCTGATTGCTGCATCAGAATAAGCCACCCATTACTGCACCTTGGATCCAGGCACACAGAACACAGCCTCGGATTATATTCTGGTAGGGAGTGTGAGTTCAAACTCATCATGTTGTGAGTGTGTCCAGCAGAAATTGCAAGGTCCATTTGCAAAGATGATCTGACCTCTCCCTTTGCCTTCCACACGGACATGGACCCCCAACCCCACTCAAACACACATCCTCTCTCCTGCTGTCTCTCTAGGGTGTTTCAGCCCAGAAAAGTACCTTCAACATATCTTATAAATACACTTGCTTCCTAGCTTATTGCTTCTCTAGCTCCTACCTCCTCTCCTTTAGGCATCTAAGACTGGCATTCTCCATTTACTCATGAAATATCCCTTCTCCCAAGTACCCCACAGACAGTACTCATGCTTCCAACATTCCTAAGGTTTTCTCAACTCCTGCTCACCTCACCGATTCTCCTGCCTTGGCTGCCTCTGCCCCTTCCCACCACCACCTCAGGCTTTAGCCTGACAGCCCAAGGCATGGGGCCTTTTAAGAGAGCAAAAACAATCGTTGTGAGGCAGGAGCTGCACAGATGGCTGGGTCATGAGTCATGCACTTGTCTTGCTTCCAACGTGGCCCAACGGAGCAAATCATTAGCAAGAGAAGCAGAATCTTCCACTTTGCAGAGCTGAGACTTTCCGAATAAATTTTGCTGAAAACTTGGGATCAGAGGCTAAGAGCAAACCTTGAGAAGTTAATAGATAGTGAGACTGAATAGAGAACTCTAGAGAGATTTTCCAAACTCCGAAGGCCTTGGAGACATCTCTACCTTGCAAAAGCTAAAGACACCAGGACTTACCTGGAGAGATTTACTTATATTCTGAAGGGTTACAGTGAGAAATTGGGATCCTTTCAGAAACCAGAAACCAGAGAAAACCAGAAAAAGAGGTTTTTCTCTACTTTTGGGAGAGGAAAGGGAAGCAGTTGTCTCCTTCTCCTGTATATAAGTAGAGAAAATCTATTTTTCTCTGTCCCTTGCCTACGGAGCATCTGACCACTCATGTTGAAGATTTTTCCACGTGGCTTTCGTCACATTGCCTGTCAAAACCCAGCTTAGCTCTAGGACCAAGAACACGCCAAGCACGGAGTCAGACATGAGTTTAACAGGACTTACTTACAGGAGTTATGGTTCCATGGTGGCAGTGGGCTGGGAAAGATGTTAGTTAGGCACTCGCTCCACAAAAGCAGGGGGTGCTGGGGGTGGTTTATAAGGGTTAGGAAAAGGGAGAGGGGGTGTGAGAACAGAGTTTCAGCAGGGTCTTGTGACTCTAGGGTGTGGAGATTTGTTATCAACAGTGATCAGGGGATCAATGCTTTGTTAACATTTTTTTCCTCCCCTGTGGAGGTCTGATGACTTTTAACGGTTTGTCCCACTCAAGGAGGTGGCTACGTGAAATCACTATGGAAGGGAGGGGGCCCCCACATTGCCCCAGGAGTAAGCACTGGGACAAGGAGTGCCAATGCAATTATAATTATCTCACATTATTATTTTATTATTTTTTGCATAAATAATAACTAATCTGTCTCTGATTCAGAACACCTCGTGTTTACATTCAGAATAAAATCAATAAAGATGAACATTAAAAACACAACAGTTACAGTGACAAGGATGATGAGGTCCTGCTTTTCACAGGGACAGATGACAAATGAGACAGATGAGAGCCCTGCACCAGGTTAAGAGAATCTGAGGACTACCCATGAGAATCACCAGCAGACCTGCCAGAAGGATTGGGAAATTTGTTAGCCAGGTGTCAGGACCCAGGGTTGGAAAATACAGTCTGAATGGCGCTTTTGGATTTTGCTCTCTCTCCAGGTGGGAGAGGAGGGGGTCCAGAAATTCCCAAAGGTGGGTTTTGGGTGGGCCCAGAGAAGTTGATGTCACTCTCTGTGCAGCTGAGAGGAGAGACGGAGAATCAGCTGCCACTGCTGAAGCAAGTTCATGAGGACTGCAGAGTGAAGCTGCTCCATGCTGCAGGGAAAGGGTCTGTTCACCAATCTTGGAGACACTTTTCTGCTACCCTCTAATCCTTAGTTTCCATTCTACCCATGCTGGTCTTTCTGTCTCAGGAATCCCTTTACAGTGAGGGAAAAGAAGAGAGGGATTAGAGAAAATATCTTTTCCCTGCAGCTATGATTTTATTTATATAAATGCTGTATTTGTGCAAAACTTGCAATGGTGGAAAAAGAGTTCAGAAATGACTCTGCATTGTTTTCTATACTACTGTATCTGAATGTATGGCAGAAACTGATTTGGATGTTATATGCTCGTCAAGAGTGCTTAGAAGAGAGGAATTCTCCCAGCTGCAATGAGAAGTGGTAGTGGGACTCTCTTGCTTTTTGCCACCCGTGGGTGGGATGGATGCCTCTTAACCTCTGGGGTTCAGACATCCAAGGAAAAAACTGCTGCCTTCTTACCATCAAAATGGATGCCTGAAATCTTATTGGACTCTGACTCTGTGGGAGTCGGAATAAGTGATGGATTTTCGCTACGTTTGCCTAAGGAAAGCATGCCAAGAGAGCATGAAAAGGAAGGCACTTTCCAGACTGAAGCACACTTTGAAAGTTTTTGACACGGCTGCTAGAACCATGCCTTTTTTTTTTTTTTTCGCATTTTTATCGAGATATATTTGCATAACATACAATCGTTCAAGGTGTATAATCAGTTGTTCATAGTTGTGCATGCCTTTTTGAAAAGCAAGTTTTAAGCTTGCTAATGAGCTTTTGTGGAATCAGATGTGCCCATTTTGGAGGTGGGTCAACTCGGACTGACAGGTGAAAAGAGATTAAAAAAAAAAACTTGCAAGAAAGACCCTGCTTGCCAGGCAGCATCTCAGTTTTGCAGGAGAAATGGGCAACAATCCCCTTCTGCTGCCTGAAGAAAGGAAAGCCACTGGCTTTTTGGGGGGCAGGGGGAAGAAGGGATATCCTAGACTCCCAAGAGGTTTCCCTCAATTACTTGGGCCTCACTCACCAATGCCTGTTGGGGTTTTCAGCTCTGCTAAGCTGAAAACAGAAGTGGTCGCCCTGCTCTATGAGCAGAACTTGACTCCAAGACTGTTGAAAGACATCCCTTTGTGGAGCCATGAGCTGCGGAAATGGATGATAAATTCTGGTGGAAGTGTCTGGGTCGCATGCAGATGCTGATGGGTCGCATGCAGATGCTCATCTTGCCAAACTCATTCCTGGCTCAATTCCTGCCAAAGCTGCAAAGTGGGGGAGAATCAAATAGCCAGAGGCATGGACCCTCTGCCCACTCCTTCAGGCAGTGCCTCTGAAAATAAGAACTCAACTGCCCTGAACTACGTGGGCTGAAATAAGGGACCTGAGATTTACCAAATGATGGGAGGTCGGTGGCCACATTAGGGGCCCTACCCACCTGTGCTGCCGGACTGGCGTACGTCCAACTTGGGGACCCAAACAATTGCAAACTCTTTCCAGGGATGTCGTGTGGGCCCTCTGAGACTGTGTGTACAAAAGGCAGGCATTAGCTCCTCTCCCAAGTGAAAACACTATGATTTATACTTAGGGGTGGTTACCAGAAACATTAAAGTTTAAAGAGGAAAACATGCCAAGTAGATCAAGTAGCCCTCAGACACGTATTCTGGGGGCAGTTTACCTACAATGTGAGTTACACCATTGGAAAGGGGACACAAAATTTGTGCCTGACTTTAGCTGAAAGGCCTTCAGGTCGGCTTCAAATCACTGGCCAGAGTTACATGGATGACAGAATTTGCCATATTTTTTCTTACTTGCAGGCCAAGGCAAAGTCTGGGAAAAAATTACGAATATATCCAGTTGTATATGCCTCAGGCCTGGTACACAAGGTTAATACAGAAACTTGAGAAAGCTGCTAGGCTTTCTAAGGTCGACTTTTACAATGAGATTTGTTCAACTGACTGAAACCAGGAACCCCGGACAGTGTGGAAGACACCAGGAAGGGAATCCTACTGGCAACTGCCTAATAGACTGAGCCCCTGTTGGGCAGATTGAACAAAATGACTAATCGCGTGACATATTCCGGAAAAATCCACCAGTAGCCAACTGTGTTAGTTTCCTAGGGCTGCCATAACAGATTAAAGTCACAAATTTGGTGGCTTAAAACAACAAAAATTTATTCTCTCACAGTTCTGGAGACAAGAAGTCGAGTTGCTGGCAGGGCATGCTCTCTGAAGACACTGGGGAAGACTCCTTCCTGGCCTCTTCCTGACTTCTGGTGGCCCCCAGCAATCCTTGGCATTCTTGGCTTGTCGCCCCATCACTCCAATCTCTGTCTTATCACAGCATTCTCCTCTGTGTGTGTATTTCTGTGTGTCTTGTTAAAGACAACAGACATTCAATTTGGGGCCCACTCTTACCCAGTATGACCTCATCTTAGCTAATTACATCTGCAAAGATCTTATTTCCAAATAAGGTCACATTCTGAGGTTCTGGGTGAGCACGAATTTTGGGGGGATACCATTCAACCTATTCCACCAGCCATGAAGAAACACAAGGGGGTATAGTTGTGGGGGGTGCAGAGAAAATAGAAAATAGTTTTGTGTTTCTGCACAGTTGGGGCTTTCTGAATAAATTTTGCTGAAAACTTGGGATCCTGGGCTAAGAGCAAGGCTTGGAAATTTAATTTACAACAGTATGGAGAACTCCAGAGAGATCTGCCTAATTCTGGGGGTATTTCAAGGGAAAATGAGGCCCAGGACCTTGGAACATCTCTGGGTTGTAAGTCCTAGAAACACTACAAATAATCTGGTTCCATTTCAAGGATAACAGTATGAGGAGCTGCACAGACTCAAACCCCAATGAAAGAAACAAAGCTGGTGAAAACTATACAAAACAGCCATTTAAAGTATCTGAAAATTATCCTAAGGGCACACACCAAGTGAAGACACATTTATTCAAGAAAATCTACTAAAATGTGATAAGAAGAGTTAAAGTATGTGTCAGTTGAGCCACAACCCACTCCTTCCCTAACCCCCCTACCTCAGTTTAACATAAGCTTCCCTCCAGGCAAGTATGGCCGAGAAGACAGGCTCCCTCTCTCTCAGCTTCCAGTCAAGGCTTATTGTATCTCACCAGAAAGGGCAAGCCACCAGCATTTCCCATCCCCTCCAACTCCAAATTGAAGAGGCTAAATTTACTTTGTGAGTGTGGCCAAGAGATTGAGGGCTCCCTCCCTCCACCCAACCCCTAATTATAGGATGGATGTTCTACCACAGCACAGCAGGCTGAGAATATTGAGGCCCCAACCACACTCACTGAAGCTCGCTCACAGAGCAGACGTTCCACACTGGGGGAGGCAAGCTGAGAAGACCAAAGGCTACCATCCTGTCCAGTGTCCAAAGTAGTGACTCAGTTTGGAAAGTTAGTCCATAAGGAAAAAAAAGCTCCGAATACCTCACTAAAGGAAGTAACAGTGTGGGGGGAAATTCAAGCCTAATAGAACGGCTCCTGAAAAACAAGAGCTGCTCTTAATTAAGAGAAACATGCTTTGGATTGGAAAACTAAATATTGTTAAGATGTCAATTCTACCAAAGATGATTTACAGATTCAATGCAATCCCAGTCAAAATTCCAATAGCCATCTTTGCAAAAATGGAAAAGCCAATCTTCAAATTGATTTGGAAAGGTAAAAGGCTCTGAATAGCCAAAACCATCACGAGAAAGAATGAAGTTGGAGGACTCACACTTCCTGACTTTAAAGCTTATTACAAAGTAAGAGAGGTCAAAACAGCATGGTACTGGCACAAGGATGGACATATAGACCAACAGAATTGAATTGAGAGTTCAGAAATAGACCCTTACATCTATGGCCAATTGATTTTTTACAAGGCTTCCAAGTCCACTCAATTGGGACAGAACAGTCTCTTCAACAAATGGTGCTGGGAAAACTGGATATCCATATGCAAAAGAATGAAGGGGCATCCCCCTATTTCACATATATATACAAATTAACTAAAATATAAAGAACCAGGTCTTATAAACTATAAAACTCCTAAAACACAGGGGGGTATATTAGTTAGGGTTCTCTAGGGAAACAGAATCAACAAGAGATATCTATAAATATAAGATTTATAATAGTGTCTCACACAGCTGTGGAGATGCACAAGTCCAAATTCTGTAGGGCAGGCAGCAAACTGGCAACTCCAATGAAGATGTTCGATGAACTCCTCAGGCAGCGAACTGGCAACTTCGATGAACGTGTTCGATGAACTCCTCAGGAAACGAACTGGTAACCTCAATGAATTCCTCAGGAAATGCTTTGCTGGTTAGCCGAAGAAGAAGTGACGCTCCTCTATCTGTCTTGCTTGAAAGTCTTCAACTGATTGGATTAAATCCAGTTGATTGCATTCTCTCACTGTGGAAGACATGCCCTTCGTTGATGTAATCAGTCACAGCTGCAGCCAATTGACTGATGATTTAATAAACCAGCCTTCTGGTTTATTAACCAGCCACAAATGTCCTTGCAATAGCAGTTAGGCCAATGCTTGCTTGACCAGAAACCTGGGTATCATCACCTGGCCAAGCTGACACATGAACCTAACCATAAAAGGGGGCATCTTCAGGTCCTTGTGTTAAACAATGATTTCTTAGACTTTACACCCAAAGCACAAGCAACAAAAGAAAAACTAGATAAATGAGACCTCATCAAAATTAAAAGCTTTTGGCATCAAAAGACTTTATCATGAAATTGAAAAGATAACCTACTCAATGGGTGAAAATATGTGGGAACCACAAATCCAATAAGGGTTTAATGTCCAGAATATACGAAGAAATCTTACAATTCAACAATAAGTAAAAAGACAACCCAATTTAAAAAGGAGTGTTCTAGTTTGCTAATCCTGCCAGAATGCAAAACACCAGAGTTGGATTGGCTTTCATAAAAGGGGGTTTATTTGATTATACAATTACAGTCTTAAGGCCATGAAGTGTCCAAGGTAACACATCAGCAATCGGGTACCTTCACTGGAAGATGGCCAATGGCATCCAGAAAACCTCTGTCAGCTGGGAAGGCACGTGGCTGGCGTCTGTTCCAAGTTCTGGTTTCAAAATGGCTTTCTCCCAGGATGTTCCTCTCTAGGCTTCAGCTTCTCTCCAAAATGTCACTCTCAGTTGCTCTTGGGGCGTTTGTTCTCTCTTAGCTTCTTCAGAGCAAAAGTCTGCTTTCAAAGGCCGTCGCCAGAATGTCTCTGAAGCTCCTCTCAGTTCCAGTGTGTTCTTCAAAGTGTCCCTCTTGGCTGTAGCAGCTTGTTCCTTCTGTCTGATCTTATATAGTGCTCCAGTAATTTAATTCAGACCCACCCTGAATGGGCGGGGCAACACCTCCATGTAAATTATCCAATCAGAGTCATCACCCACAGTTGGGTGGGGCACATCTCCATGGAAACACTCAAAGAATTACAATCTAACACCAATAGGTCTGCCCACACAAGATTACATCAAAGATAATGGCATTTGGAGGGAAATAATACATTCAAACTGGCACAAGTAGTGAAAGACTTGAAAAGACATTTCTCCAAAGAGGATATAAAAATGACCAAAAGGCACATAAGATGCTCAACATCATTAGCTATTAGGGAAATGCATATTAAAACCAAAATAAGATACCATTTCACACCCACTAGAATGGCTACTATTTTAAAAACAGGAAATTACAAGGATGTGGAAAGATAGGAACACTCATTCATTGATGAAGGGAATGTAAAATGGTGCAGCAACTGTGGAAGAAATTTTGGCTGTTCCTCAGAAAGTTCAGTATAGAATTACCACATGACCTGGCAGTCATACTTCTAGGTATATGCCTAAAAGAATGGAAAGCAGAGACTTGAACAGATCTTTACACACTTATGCTCACAGCAGCTTTATTCATGATTATCAAAAATGGAAGCAACTCAAGTGTATATCAACCAATGAATGGATAAATGAAATGTGGTATATACATACAACAGAATATTATTCAGCCATAAAGAGGAATGGAGTTCTGATGCATGCAGCAACAACATGCATGAATCTTGAAGACATAATTTTGAGTGAAATAAGCCAGAGACAAAGACACAAATACTCTATGATCTCAATGATATGAAATAATTAGAATAATTACATAGTCAGAATCTGGAATACAGGTTACCAGGGGCTGGGATGGGGAAGGAAATGGAGAGTTAATGCTTGAATGGTACAGAGTTTCTGTTTGGGGAGATGAAAATGTTTTGATAATGGATGGTGCTGATGATAGCACATCATTGTAAGTATAATTAACAGCACTGAATTATATATTTGAATGGGGATAAAAGGGGAAAGTTTAGGTTGAATACATGTTACTAGAATAATTTTTTTAAAAAAAAACAGGACTGTATAATACAGTGAATCCTATTGTAAATGAAGAACTACAGTTAATAGTACAATTATGAAAATGTTCTTTCATGAATTGTAACAAACATACCACACTAATGCAAGGTGTTATTAATAGGGTGATATAAAGGAACTCTGTATTTTATGACTTTTCTGTAAACCTATAACTACTTTAATTAAAAAAGAAGAAGTCACACACAGACCAATAAAAAAAAAGAGAGAGAAAGAAAGAAAGACACATGCTAAACCTTGGGCCAGCTAGTTCTCCACAGAGAATCGGGAAAAGAAATAGCTACGAAGGGGCCTCCTGGGACCAGAACTTCAAACAAAGACTAGGCTCAAAACCTATCTGTGCCCAAATTTAGTTAGATCCGACTGCTGAGCAAATCTGTCCCAGGGCACGGTCAAACAATAGAGCCGAATTGGCAGGGTGTAATGCAAAATGAAACTGACTTCTTAACAGAGAGATCAGGAAAAGAGACAGAGAGCACTGCTAAAACCCCTGTCATCCCAGGGCATGACACCCAAGGCTTTGTACTGCAGGGGAAGCACAGACTTCAGTAAAAGTACCTAGCCAAGTCACAAAAGCAAGTCTAGGAGAGTGGAGAGAGAAATCAGTATCCAGAATTGATAAAGTATATTACCAACAATGTCTATAGTTAAAAAAAAAAATCACAAGATGTGCAAAGAAACAGGAACATGTGACCTATGCACAGGAAAAAAAGCAGGCAACAGAAACTGCCTGTGAGAGCAGCCAGATGTCAGATTAATAAAGACTTCAAAGCTGCTATTTTACACATGTTCAAAGAACTAAAGGAAACCATGCTAAAAGAAGTAAAGGAAGGTATGAAGACAAAATGTCTCATCAAATAGAGACTATCAATAGAGAAATAATGGAATTTCTGGAGTTGAAATAATTGAAATGAAATATTCATTAGAGGACCCCAACAATACATATGAACTGGCAGAGGACAGAATCAGTGAACCTGAAGATAGACTGAGATTAAGCAGCCCAAAGAACAGAGAGAATATAGAAAGAAGAAAAATATACAGAGCCTCAAAGAAATGTGGGACTCCTTTAAGCACACCAGTGGGGGCACCAAAAGGAGAGAAAAAGAGAAAGGAGCAGAAAAAATATTCTAAGAAATAATGGCTAAAATCTTCCCAAATTTGCTGAAAACATTAATCTATGCATCCAAGATGCTCAAAAAAATCCTCTAAGTATGATAAAGGAGAGATACACACACAGACACATCATGGTAAAAGTGCTGAAAGACAAAGAGAAAATCTTGAAAGAAACAAGAGAAAAACAACTTGTCATGTACAAGTGAACACCGAGAAGCGTAACAGCTGACCTCTCATCAGAAACAATGGTAGCCAGAAGGCAGTGGGGTGACATATTCAAAGTACAGAAAGAATAACTAATCTGTCCCTGACCCAGTATACCTCATATATGCATTAAGGATAAAATTAATAAAGATGAATATTAAAAGCACAAATCTGTCATAGCTAAATGATTTAAAAGTTTAATGGCCTTTTGCCTGGCTGCAATTTTGGAGGACAATTCTATTAGAAAGGGAGTTAAAACCCACAATGATTAAGTTTACTCACGGAGCATTCAAACCGCCTAGAATGTTGAGGCTCTTCTGTTCCTCTCAACCCTTTTGCAAGAGTTGTGTTTGAATTTGTGTGGAGACCTACATCCCAGGCTTCTCATTTGCTATGCTTTACCCTGAAAAATCTGAGCTGGCTACCTAAGTCAATAATGGTGTCACTGTTGCCATGGCCCTCCCACAACTCCCATATGCCAAGAGGCCTGACAAAAGCACACAAAAGTCTGAATACAAATAAATGAGAAGTATTCTGATAAGAGCTCTGGGATATATACACACACACACATATATATACATATGTGTATGTATACATATATATATGTACACAACAAGTATTTCTCACACTATTCAACTCCAAGGAAATTTCCGTGACACAAAATCCACTAGGGATTTCCTTATAGTTTAGGAGAGTTAAAAATTTAGTGTCCTAGAATCCATAGCCCAATGTTTCCTAAACTTCAACTACTTATATCACTTTTTGGATCTGAGGCCTATATGCATATGTAAAGTTTATCTTTAAATGAATTTTATGATTAAAGTAATATAATATCCATACTTTAAATGGAAAACCAGTACCATTTGCTATAAGAGAAGGTATATCTTTAATACATTTTTTAAAAATTTAAGTGTTTTAATGTATATTTAAATCAACTTGTATACTACCACCAATGATATACATGACCCACTTTGGGAACTACTGTCCTAATCCACTTACTCTAAATGCAAGAGTAAAATGGAAATAGAAAGCATTGTCTTTGGGAAGTGCTCTAAGTTTGAGAACCAGACTTCCTTCTGAGAAGGGTATCTCCGACTTTCTGAACTTCATGCCCAAGGCAAATCAGGTAACTACTGACCTATTAAGAGCTTTGATTTAGTTAGAGCACTTAAAAAAAATGAAGTTATTTTTATTAATTGGGCTTTCAACCTGCAAATACAACTATGGGCAACGATAGGGCTAGACATTAAGTTCAGTTTAAAAACAAAATGAAACACAGCCTTGAGCTGTCTAAAATGTACCGTGACCAAATGCTATCACTTTCCAATGCATTGGCTATTTTATGTGACCCACAGTTGATAGCTGGATAAGCAGAAAATACTCAATATAATTCTTTAGCAGGAAAATGCTTAGTATAATCTTCAATAGCCAATATGAGGAAAAAAACTGTTTATTAAGATCACTTCATTCAAGCAGCCTTGAGATATTCTGACCATGAAAAGCCCTTGTTAAACAACTTGCTGTTGTTCTAATCTCAACAACAAAAAAACTTGCTCTCTGCTCCCAGGAACTTTCCCAGCATTGCCCACAGGAGGAAACCACCACATGATCTGATAACTGGCTTTTTGAAAAACAAACCTGAATGAGGGGAGAACTTCAGGACTTCAAGATAACAAGGAGAGGCTGACAGAACAGCTTTCCCTTTTCTATGTTTTTTCCTTTCTGCTTTCTTCTGGCTTCTGGCCATTTCTTTGCCTGTTTGGGGTTATAAAAGCCCAAACAATTCTTCTCACTTTGAACTGGGCTTGAAAGGTTTTTCTTTCCTCCAGTTCCTTGTTGATGCATCTTCAATAAACTCACCTTCTCACCAAAGAAAGAGACTTGTTTCTCTGTTTGATGCGGGATCAGGCGGGCCTGACTACCTGGGACTGGGTTTTCTACCAGTAACACAATTACCATTTAAAGGTATCACCATATCTTTATTCCATTTCTTAGGGTTGTGGAGAGTTGAATGATGGAAATTTTAAGAGCAAAGGATTCTGGCAAAGGCTGTAAAAACAACAGAATAACTGCCCCTTCCATGTAAATTTTCAACCTGTACTCAAACAGGAATCAAAATCTGGAAAAGGGATGAAAGAACAATTGTGAAAGGAACACCTGTAGCTTTTCCTGCTACGCCTGGACCCTTACTAGTTTTGGGTTTCCATGCAGGGCTCACACACAACAGAAAGCAAGGCAGGTCTGGAGCTGGGCTCCCTGAAGTCTGGTTCACAGCCCCCAGAGAAGCTGAAAGTGCCTCTGTTAGATGGCGGAGTGAGAGGAAATCACACAATTTTCAATTTTTTTCAAAAAATAATTTTTATTACTCTTAAATTTAAAATACGGACCTGTACTAGTTTGCTAATGCTGCCAGAATGCAAAACACCAGAGATGGATTGCTTTTATAAAAGGGGGTTTATTTGGTTACACAGTTACAGTCTTACAGCCATAAAGTGTCCAAGGTAAGTCATCAACAATCGGGTACCTTCACTGGAGGATGGCCAATGGTGTCCAGGAAACCTCTGTTAGCTGGGAAGGCACGTGGTTGGAGTCTGCTCCAAGTTCTGGTTTCAAAATGGCTTTCTCCCAAGATGTTCCTCTCTAGGCTACAGCTTCTCTTCCAAATGTCACTCTCAGTTGCTCTTGGGGTGTTTGTCCTTTCTTAGCTTCTCTGGAGCAAGAGTCTGCTTTCAACGGCCGTCTTCAAACTATCTCTCATCTGCAGCTTCTGTGCTTTCTTCCAAGTGTCCCTTTTGGCTGTAGCAAGCTCGCTCCTTCTGTCTGAGTTTATATAATGCTCTAGGAAACTAATTAAGGCCCATGCTGAATGGGCGGGGCCACACCTCCATGGAAATTATCCAATCAGAGTTATCACCCACAGTTGGGTGGGGCACATTTCCATGGAAACAACCTAATCCCCACTAATATGTCTGCCCCTACAAGATTGCATCAAAGAACATGGCTTTTTCTGGGGGACATAATATATACAAACCGGTATAGGACCTTTGCAAATCTTTAGAAAAAAAACAGTGATTTATAAATTAAAGAATAGGAAGAGGGCAGGAATTACTGGCCTAAGAAACTCATTCAGTGCTTCAATGGCAAAAGAAGAGTACATCACAGCATGGAAACACCCACTCCACAAACTGCGGCTGAAGTCCAGGCTCATTAGGGACTGGCCAGTAAGGGAGGACTGAGGACTGGCATCCAGGCCTTGTGGACTCACGAGGCCAACAATGTCTGGTTGAATCTGAAAAACAACAACAACAACAACAACAACAACAAAGCTGGGCCACACTAGTATGGTCCTAATAAAGAAGGGAGGTTTTTTTCTGGATTTAACACTGTGATTTTTCAGCACATGAAATGAAGATGACCCCAGGACACATGGCAGAGTGAAAGAATGAGGCCTCCAGGACAGTCCGAGCCATCAGACTCAGGTAGTTCACCAGGAGCACAGCCCTAGGAAGTCCATAACAATGAACTGCTAACATTTATTGACAGCTCACTGAATTCTGGACACTCTTCTAAGTGCTTTACAGGTGTTATTTCATTTACTTCTCACAAGCCTATGATATTGGTAGTATCTCCATTTATCAGATAGTGAAGCAGAAGCACAGAGAAGTTAAGCAAATTGCCCATGGTCTCACGGTTAGTGGCAGTGACGGGATTTGAAGGCTAGCAGTTAAGGCTCCAGAGCCGGTGCTCTTGACCACGGACACTTACTGAGCCCTGAGCCCTGGCTATGTTCTGAAATCTCCTTTCCCTCTTCTTAAATGCCTGACCTGGCCATGGCCTTGGAGGCTCCTGAAAAACCCAAACAGGCTGGGTGAAAGGAGGCCTTGCAGGCCCCTTGGGTGGAGGGCTGCAGTGCAGCTGGGTCGGGCGTGACCTGGCTGAGGCCTGGCTGGAATTAGCATCTTCCCTGTTAGGTCAGTTAGCAGGGATTAGGGACCAGGCTCCTTGCCTCTGTCCTGGAGACATAAGAGAAAATGTACAGCTCTGTTGTCCAGTGCAGGAATTTCTGCTCAGTCTGTGTCCAAGGAAACCCAGGCCCACTCACGGTGCCCCACCTGGCACCCAGGTCAGAGCAGGCCCCGTGTGGCTCTTGAGCAACTCCTAAAGGAAAGGCCTTGATCAACTCCAGGCAGGATGCAGACAGGAGAAGGCATGAAAATACTTCTACCCTCTGATCTCCAAACCCACCCATCAAAAAAAAAAGGAAAAAAAAACACCTCAAAAACCCAAGTCACTACAATAAACAGGTGTCTGCTGATGCTCATAAGAATTAAACCAGGGTGATCTTTTGTTGCCTTTCAAAATATTTCTCCCCCTCAGATGATACGGATCTTCTAATTCTCTCCAAGGGATTTCTTCCTTTTTGATCCTCAGTACCCCCATGCCTCTCGAGAATCTAAATGGGTCTTCGGTGACTTCCATTTTCTCTGCTTCCTAAATGCACCTGCATTGCTTGGAATTTGGTTTCACAGAAGGTTTTCAAAGACTCCAGAGGTTAAAGGTCAAAATTTACATTGGCAACACAGTCAAAAACAAAGACATTTAATAGAGAGATTTACTGTGTTCACAGACAGGAAGACTCAATATTAAGATGTGAATTCTCTCCAAATTATCTATAGATTTAACACAATCTCAATGTTAGTAGAAATCAACAAGCAGTCTCTAAAGTTTGTATGGAAAAGCAAAGAACCTAGAATAGCCAAAAGGAAAAAAAAAAAGTTGGAAGACTCACAATACCCAACTTTAGGATTTACTATATAGCTACAGTAATCAAGAAAGTGTGGTATTGGCAAAAATAATAGATATATAGATTAATGGAACAGAATAGAGTCCAGAAATAGATCCATGCGTATAAGGTCAACTGATTTTCAACACCTTTGTTGAAATTACCAGGTAATTCAATGAATCAAGGTCAGTATTTTGAACAAATGATGCTTGAATAATTGGATATCCATAAGCAAAAAAGTGAACCTCAAACTATAACTCACACCATATATAAAAATTAATGGGAAATGCATCCTTTTTAAAAAATGCACGTTTTAAAAAGAAAACACAGAACAAAAATCTTTGTGATCTTGGTTGGGTGAAGATATCTTAGGTAAGACACAACAAAAGCACAAACCATTAAAAAAAATGACAAATTGGACTTCATTGAGATTAAAAACTTCTGCTCTTCACAGATGGTGGTTTAAAAAGACAAAAGAAAAGATAAGCCATGGACTGGGAGAAAATATTTGCAAAATACATGTAACAAAGAATTTGTATCCATAATAATATGAAGAACTCTTACAATTAAATAAAAAAACTTTTTTTAAATGGGCAAAAGATTTTAACAGACACTTCACCAAAGAAGATACACAAATAGCAAATAAGCACATGAAAAGATGCTCAAGTCACTAGTCATTAGGGAAATACAAATTAAAACCACAGTGAAATACTACTGCACACTTATTAGAACAGCCAAAAAAATTAAAATAAAAACTGATGACCTGCATCAAGTGCTGAAGTAAAATTCTCATACATTGCTGGTAAGAACGCAAATAGAGCACTCACACTTTGCAAAATAGTTTGATAGTTATTTTCAAAGTTAAACATTTGCTACAATCCTCCAAGGTATTACCCAAGTGAAATGGAAACATATGTCCATACCAAGACCTGTAGGTTTACTGCAGCTTTATTCATAATCACTAAAATCTATAAACACCCCAAATGTCCACCAACTGGGTGAGTGGATAAACATATTGTGATACATCTGCACAGTAGAATATTCCTCAGCAACGAAATGGAATGGACTAGTGATACAACATTAATGAATCTCAAAAGCATCATCCTCAGTGAAAGAAGGCAGACACAAAAGGCTACATACTGTATAATTCCATTTAAAGTGCCATTCCAGAAAAGGCAAAACCATAAGAATAGAAATCAGATCAGTGGTTACCAAGGGGTGGAGGTAGAAGGAGGGGTTGACTACAAAGGGTCACTAGGGAACTTTCTGGGGTGAAGGAAATATTACATCTTAATGGTGGTGGTGTTTACACAACCGTTTACATTTGTTAAAGCTTGGCACTGTATACCTAAAAAGGGTGAGTTTTTCTGCACGTAAATTATACTTAACTAAACTTAAAAGAAACCAAAGATTTCATTTTAAAAATAAAATTTATAAGTAATTGCAATTATGTCAGAAGAACCAGCCATGGAAAAATTTGTGTTGCCAGACTCTGCCTCCTACCTTCCATCAAATGAATACAGTCAAAATGGATGGGTTTAATGCATGTAATTGTGCCTAAGAGTCTCCCCCTGAGTACCTCTTTGTTGCTCAGATGTGGCCCTCTCTCTCTCTAACTGAGCCATCTCAACAGGTGAACTCGCTGCCCTCCCCCCTACGGGGGACCCAACTCCCAGGGGTGTAAATCTCCCTGGCAATGCAGGATATGACTCCCGGGGATGAATGTGGACCTGGCATCGTGGGACTGAGAGTATCTTCTTGACCAAAAGGGGGATGCAAAATGAGACGAAATAGTTTCAGTGGCTGAGAGATTCCAAATGGAGTCAAGAGGTCACTCTGGTGGACATTCTTATGCACTATATAGATAACACCTCTTAGGTTTTTAATGTATTGGAATAGCTAGAAGTAAATACCTGAAACTACCAAACTCAATCCAGCAGTCTGGACTCCTGAAGACAATTATATAATAATGTAGATTACAAGGGGTGACAGCGTGATTGTGAAGACCTTGTGGATCACACCCCCTTTATCTAGTGTATGGATGAGTAGAAAAATGGGGATAAAATCTAAGGGACAAATGGGGTGGGATGGGGGGATGATTTGGGTGTTCTTTTTTCACTTTTATTTTTTATTCTTGTTCTGGTTCTTTCTGATGTAAGGAAAGTGTTCAGAGATAGATTGTGGTGATGAACGCATAACTATGTTATCATACTGTGGACGGTGGATTGTATACCATGGATGATTGCATGGTGTGTGAATGTATTTCAATAAAACTGAATTTAATAATAATAATAAAAAAAAGGAGAACATGGAAAGGAAAGCAAATGAAAAAAAAACTAAATGAAAAATAGGGTGAGATGGGAGGGGGGTGACTTGGGTGTTCTTTTCTACTTTTATTTTTTATCCTCATTTTTATTCTTTCTGATAAGCAAAATGTTCAAAAAATTGATTGGCTTTAATGAATGCACAACTATATGATGGAACTGTGAACAGCTGACTGTATACCACAGATGACTGTATAATATATGAATATATCTCAGTAAAACTGATTTTAAAATAAAAAAAAAAATGGATGGGTTTAGACTTGGTGGGGTCAGGAGCTGTTTTGGTTTAAAAAGAATTTCAGAAGGGACCTCCCAATCCTAAATTGACTGCTAAAGAAATGGTATAGTACAATGGAGAGATGCCTTGCATCAACAAGAACAGGATAATTTTGCATTTTTTTTTCCTCCAACACATAGGAGTAAATTTTTTTAAAAAAGTCAATTACATTGAGAATTCCAGAAAGATGGCAGATTAGAAGAGACAGAGCAAAATTCTCCTCCATGAAAAACACTAGATAAAAGACAGAAAGCGCTCTAGAACAGCAGCTCCAGGGTCCCACCGGCTGGGCAGGGTCTTCTAAACCCACAGTGAGTACGTAGCTGGAGAAGCTGAGAGACTACATTTAAGATGAGTGAATGTTCGGCCCAGAAAGCCACCAGGGAATGAGCAGTTGGAGCCGGCTGACAAGCGCGGAGGGGAGCAGCTTTCCATGCCCTGTGCACCCTCCTCAGCACTTGGCTGGGGTGATAACCCTTCACAGACCTGCGGCTAAGATCCCCCACGCCAGGGACTGGCAGACGGAGTGGACAGATGAGAGTGGAAGGGGGCCACTTCCCATGCCCCATGCAGCCATATTAGCAGTTGGCTGGGGAGACAAACCTTCACAGCCCCGTGGCCAAGAGCTCCCTTGAGAGAATTCGGGATTCGGTGGACTTGTGATAGCATCCACTCTTCCTCCATGGAGGCCTGCAGTGTGCACAGCTTAGAGGCAAGGGTGCCACATGGAAGTTTCAGGAGCCCACCCCCATCCCAGGGACTCACGGGCTCACGACAACAGGACTGTGGGGTGGGCGTTTGAGCTGGAAGGTGAGACGTGTAGCTATGCAGCCTCAGAGTACTGCACCCACACCCCCAGGAACAGCCAGGACCACTGTGTCTTGGAGCAGATTACCTGCCAAACTGCACAGGGTATGCCCCCCACCCACAGGACTGGCAGCCCCCAGTGCACATGGGAAATTGTTGCACTGACTGGATTTCTACATGATTTGGACCCCCACTCACTGCATAGATGAAGTTGGGGGAGAACTAGCTTGAAGGTAAGAGGTGGCTCAAGAGCACCATCTGCTGGTAGGACAGGGAAAGTACACTCCACCAAGCTGTAGCTCTGCCAAATTACAAATGTTCAAATAATCCTGCATATCCTTAAAGAACCATATCAAGATAAGCTAATTCCAAAAGGCCAAAAATAACAGAAAATTATAAAGCATATGAAGAAACCAGAAGATATGGACAACCCAAATGTCCAAATTGAAAAGCCAGAGGAGACACAGAACTTGGAGCAATTAATCAAAGACATACACACAAACATCAATGTCATGGCTAAGGATATAAAGGACATTGTGATGGTTGGGTTCATGTGTCAACTTGGCTAGGTGACCCAGCTGTCTGGTCAAGTGGGCACTGGCCTGACGATTGCTGTGAGGATATTTGAGGCTGGTTAATAAACCAACGGGCTGGTTTGTTGGATCATCAGTCAACTGACTGCAGCTGACTGATGACTCATCAAGGGGTGTGCCTGCCACAATGAGAGAATGCAATTGGCTGGATTTGGTCCGGGCGATCAGTTGAAGGCTTATAAGCTTCTTCTTCGGCTGCCCAGTGAAGCATTTCCTGGGGAGCTCGTCGAAGTTGCTGGTTCGTTTCCTGAGGAGTTCATCGAGCACGTTCGTCGAAGATCCCAGTTCATTTCCTGAGGAGTTCATCGAAGTTGCCGGTTCGTTTCCTGAGGAGTTCGTCGAAGTTGTCGGTTCGTTTCCCGAGGAGTTCATCGGACGTCTTCCTTGGAGTTGACAGTTTGTTGACAGCTCTGCAGAATTTGGACTCGTGCATACCCACAGTTGCATGAGTCACTTTTACAATTTGATAATCAGAGACATCTCTCATTGATTCTGTTTCCCAAGAGAACCCTAACTAATACAGACATCAAGAAGACCCTAGAAGAGCCTAAAGAAGAATTTTCAAGAGTAAATAAATACAGGATCTTACGGAAATAAAAGACATTGTTGATCCAATTTAAAATGTTCTTGAGACACGTAACAGCAGATTAGAAGAGACAGAGGAAAGAATGAGTGAGCTCGAGGGCAGGGTGATAAAATGTGAAAACACAAACAAATGGTGAAAAAAAAATTGAAAAATTTGAAACGGATCTCAGAGAAATGATAGACAACATGAAGCGCACAATATATAAGAATCATTGGTGTTTCAGAAGGTGAAGAGAAGAGTAAAGGGCTAGAGTAAGAGTATTTGAGACATTTTTGGGGAAAAACTTCCTAACCCTTATAAAAGACATAAATATGCAAATAAGAGATGTCCAATGAACTCCAAATAGAACAAATGCAAATGAACCCACTTCCTACAAATAAAAGCCCAGGGCCAGATGTCTTCACAGGGGAATTTTACCAAACTTTCCAAAAAGAATTGACACAACTCCTACTCAAACTCTCAAAAAATCGAAGAAAATGGAACACTACCTAACTCATTTTATGACGCCAACTTCATTCTAATACCAAAACCAGATAAAGATACTAAAAGGAAAACTACAGGCCAATCTGCCTAATGAATGTAAATGCAAAAATTTTCAACAAAATACTTGCAAATCGAATCCAAAGACACATTAAAAAAATCATACACCATGACCAAGTGGGGTTCATTCCTGGCATGCAAGGGTGGTTCAACATAAGAAAATCAATCCATGCAATACAACACATTAACAAATCAAAAGGGAAAAATCAAGTGATCATCTCAATAGATGCTGAAAAAGCATTCGACAAAATTCAACTTCCTTTTTTGATAAAAACACTTCAAAGGGTAGGAATTGAAGGAAACTTCCTCAGTATTATAAAGGGCATATATGAAAAACCTACAGCCAACATAGTACTCAATGGTGAGCGAGTGAAAGCCAATGCAATGGGAGAAAATATTTGGAAACCATGTATCTGATAAGAGACTGATATCTTGCATATATAAAGAAATCCTACAACGCAACAATAGTACAAACAGCCCAATTATAAAATGGGCAAAAGATATGAAAAGACAGTTCTCTGAAGAGGAAATACAAATGGCTAAAAAACACATGAAAAAAATGTTCATCTTCACTAGCTATTAGGGAAATGCAAATCAAGACCACAATGATATATCATCTCACACCAATAAGAATGACTGCAATTAAACAAACAGAAAACAACAAATGCTGGAGAGGATGTGGAGAAATTGGAACTCTTATTCATTGTTGGTGGGATGGTATAATGGTACAGCCACTGTGGAAAACAGTTTGGTGGTTCCTCAGAAAACTAGATATCAAGTTACCCTATGATCCAGCAATTTCACTTCTTGGTATATACCCAGAAGATCTGAAAGCAGTGACATGAACAGATGTTTGCACACCAATGTTCATAGTGGCACTGTTCACAATTTCCAAGAGATGGAAACAATCCAAGTGTCCTTTAACAGATGAGTGGATAAAGAAAATGTAGTATATACATACAATGGAATACTATGGAGCAGTAAGAAGGAACAAGATCCTGAAACATATGGCAACATGGATGAACCCTGAAGACATAATTTTGACTGAAATAAGGCAGACACAGAAGGAGAGATACTGTATGATACCACAACTATGAACTCCCTGAACAATGTAAAATCAGTGTCTGATAATGTAGAATATTCCTATTCTAGAGCTAGGCATACTTTTGTAATACATTAATTACCTTTGTAATACACTAAAATAAAAGGTACCAAAAAAAAAGTTATACTTTAAAAATATATAAACATTCACACTTACATGTACTTACACACAAACCACCCCAGCCATAATCCTCACCAAAGATAACAAATCTTATTATCATGTTTAATTCACTTTTTATTTTACCAGAGCAGTTGTAAGTTGTTCCGGTTTGCTAGAGCTGCCGTCATGTGAAATAACAGAAATGGATTGGCTTTTATAAAGGGGATTTATTAGGTTACAAATTTATAGTTCTAAGGCTATAAAAGTGTCCAAACTAAGACATCAACAAGAGGATACCTTCACTGAGGAAAGGCCAATGGCATCCGGAACACCTCTGTCAGCTGGGAAGGCACGTGGCTGGTGTCTGCTGGTCCTTTGCTCCTGGATTGCATTTTCAAAACGGTGTTCTCCAAAATGTCTCTGGGCATGTCTTAGCTCCTCTTTCTTAGCTCTTCTGCATCCATGCTTCTTTATCCCAGGACGTTCCTCTCTAAGCATCTGGGGGTACTCTCTTATCTTCTCCAGGGCAAACTTTGGGATTCATCTCTTAGCTTAGCATCTCCAAGCATCTTCCTGTCTGCATTGCCAAGTGTCTGGGTCTGTGGCAGCTCTTAGCTTCTCCCGGGGGCAAAGTCTAGATTACATTATCTTAGCTTCTCTCCAAAATGTCTCTCACAGCTTCTCTGAGCTCTTTGTTTCTGTGAGCTCTCTTAAAGGACTCCAGTGATCTAATTAAGACCACCCTGAATAGGCGGGATCACATCTCTGTGGAAATAATTTAATCAAAGGTCTCATCCACAGTTGAGTGAGTCACGTCTCCATGGAAACAATCAAAAGGCTCCACCCAACAAGACTGGATTAAAAGATCACGGCTCTTCTGGGGTCCATAACTGTTGCAAACCGGTACATAGGTTTACAGAAAATCATGCAGAAAATACAGAGTTCCCATATTTGCCCCATCACACACACACCGTTTTCCCTGTTATTAACATTTTGCATTAGTGTACTTTTGTTAGAATTGATGAAACAATATTGTTATAATCATGCTATTAATGATATTCCACACTTTACATTTGGAGTCATTCTTTGTATACAGTTCTATGGATTTTTAAAAAATTTTTATGTAACTCATTTTAAAAAATATATTAATTTTATATCCCCAAGTACATGGAAAGGTACACTTCAATGAATGAAAGGTGGAGGGGGTAATGGCAAATCACACAAGTGATAAAATTTTCAACTTCTCAAAACATTGGAAATCACTGCTTTACACAATATTTTTGTTTCTGAGAATCTCTGTGACACCCAACAAATCAGATCCTAATTCTGCACGGATTGGCCTGATGCTTCAGGACTAGTCTGCTCCACTCAATTTGCAATCGGCTGTATGTGAGCTCCCCACATGCTCCCTTAGTCCTCCAAGTGGAACACATGCAAGTGCTGAACAGGTGTTGCTCCACAGAAAAGTAGGTTTCATGACACTAACAACCCAGGTACCTGTGGGAGTGCTGAGTAGAGACAGCCCAGCAGAACCCCACTTTGGGAACATCCTACTAATGTAGGACAAGGGCTTCTTTCCACCGAGGTGAAGCTGTCAACTTCAGTGTGAGTTTGTGAGGTCCACAGAGGGAGCTCCACTTCCAGAATCAGTTCATAGAGCTTTTATTTCCCCTTTTGGTGAAATGTATTTGTTTTCTGAGTTTTCTGTTTTGTTTTTTCTTTGTAACTGTTTTATTCACACACTATACAATCCAGTCAAAGTGTACAACAATGGCTCTTGGTAAAACCAGTCAGTATTTGGTGTTTGTACTTTATGCTTTTCAAAATGTGTCACAGATAGTATCTCATTTGAGCCTGATGGCAAGAGCAGGCAGAGTGCTCTCCGGCCGATAAGCAACCAAGGCCCTAAGAGGACTGAATGGAAAGCTGGTCACTCAGCTGAAGAGTGACAGAAGACTAGATCCTGGGATCCTGTATGCCTCCTTGGGCTCTTTCTACAGCCTCCCTCAGATGACAGGCCGCATTTAATGAGCACCAATGGCATTAGCTTATGCAACCCCTCAAAGGTGCTGCCGTGACAGAGGACATTCTCAAAGGAGATAATGCACACACAGGCTGAGAGATATCTACCATGTATCATGTAAACAGGATTATAAATGTAATCACATACACCTACATGCACTTTACTCAGGCTCAAATTCACAACCCCTTAGTATAGTCATCAAGACCTGTCACAAGAAAGCCCCTCTTCGGGTCCTTCATGCCACTGCCCACCTCCTATTCCAAGCTCTGGCTGGGATGCTGGCAGGTCCCCATGTGGATCATGCTACGGGACACACACCTTCACCCTATGCTTAAAACATGTTTGTCCCCAAGCTAACATCTATTCATTGTTTGCATACGTATCATTTCCTCTAGGAAGCCTTCCCTGAATGAACACATGCACACATGATTCTTGGTCAGATATCCTTCTATGGCTCCCTATGACTCTGTATTGTTTATTCATCCATCTGACCCTGAGGCTGCAAGCTCCCTGAGGTCAGAGCTTGAGTCTTTTGCCCCTGTGTACCTACCAGTGCAGAGCTCTTCACACAGTAAATGCTCACTGCATGTCTAACAAATGGTTGTGTGAGCAAGGGAGGCCCAGCGCTGTGTGCGTGCTCAAACAGCTGTGGACTGCTGGTATATTGTGAAGGAGAAATGGGTACTAGAGAATCAAGATGTCTGGGCAGGACTGGGGGAAAGGTACAACTTCCCTGGTGTGGAAAATGTCTTAAGCAACTTCAACCTGTGCCTTTCCCTGTTCTTTTCTGGAGTGTCCTGGCACAAGACTCTGAGAAGCTGACCCAGCAGGGGCCAGGGTCAAGCCAGGCCTTGGGCAACCTCAGTCAAGAGCGAAACTGAACGGTAAGCTGTCTGCAGCAGAAGAACCACAGGTCTCAGAAGTGAGGTGACTGGCCTGCAACTTAGCAGCAGGGTTGGTTCCAAAACTCAGGCATCAAAATCCCAGTTCAAGGTTCTTTATGTGGCACTGGCACCATGGGCTCGGGCATAGCAAAAGGGCTGTGTTTCTTGACCACACCAAGGAGTCTGAAATATAGCAGGAAGGACAAGACAGACAGACAGAGATCTTGAACATGAATGTATGCCCAGACTGGCAAGATTTAGGCTAGACCTGATGGAGATGGGCTGCTAGGGACACATCTAGAAGACAGAGGCACATTTTCTTCTTCCCTCTCCATGCTGGAAATTGTCATGTTTGCTGTTTTCCTGACATTGACTGAACCAGGCACAGGCTGAGTGCTCTCAGATACCTTATTTTCAAAACAACCTCAAAGTAGCTATTGTATCCTCACTGGTACCCCTTAAGACAATGGAGCTCAGAGAGACAAGCTCAAGGTCACCAGCTAATAAGTGGCAGAGAAGATTTTGAACCTGAGTTTTCTTCAATGCACAGAATGTTTCTAAGTGATCTGGAAATTAAACTACAGCTTTCAGTGACTCCTTGGGTCTCAGTTTTGCTGCCCTCAATAAAAGTTTTGGGTGGTGAGGGTGCTGCAACATGGAGAATGTGATTAATCCCACTGAATGGGATGCTTGGGAGGGGCTGGGAGGGGAAGATTTATGTTGTATGTATGTTTCCACAATTTAAAAAAAAAAAAAAAACTAAAGAGATAATGACAACTAAATGCTATACCTGATACTGGATGGAATCTAAGAATGGAGACAAGGCTTAAAAGGACATTATTGGGACATACGAAGAAATCAGAATATAGAATGTAAGCTTTAATCAATGTTAAATTTCTTGAACTTGATAACTGCACTTAAGGTGGTTACATAAATGAATATTCTTGTTCTTAAGAAACGCACGTGGAAGTTTTATGTGTTCAAGGACATGATGTGTGCAACCTGCTCTCAAATGTTCAGCAGAAAGAAAGAAAGAAAGAAAGAAAGAAAGAGAAAGAAAGATGGAGAGATACATGGAGAAACAGATGATAGATGATAGAATGATAGAGCAAAGATGACAATGTTAAAATTGGTGGATCTGGGTCTCTGGAGGATGTGGAGTATTTTGGAGTTTTCTATATGGGGTTTATATTTTTTTTGTAACTGTCCTGTAAGTTTGAAATTAATTCAAAATAAAAAGTTTAAAAAATTTTTAAAATAATGTTGTGCTGGCGTTCTTCAGCAGTAATGCACGTGAGATTCATGAGAACACTAAAAGAGCTCAATGCACAACACAATGAAGGAAGGAAGATGACCAATGAGTAAAGGAAAAAAAGGCTGAAGCTGACCAACAAACTTTCTTGAACATTCACCCCTTAGCCAGCGGAGGTAAGAATGAAAGTATCCAAAAGTTAAAGTTGACTGTGAATGATTTGCTTTTCCCTAAGTGTCAAAAAAGGCTTTCAAAAAAAAAAAAAAAAAAAATTAATCTAATTAAACCATTATTAAACACTGCATGCTTAATAGCATGAGATTTCTTTGGGGAGTCAGGAAACTGAACTTGAACTTGTTCTCCAGATGGGAAAACTAAGGTACAAAGAAGCTGACATGTCCAGTTATGTGCCTCATAGCAGGAGCAGGGAGTCGGGTCCTCGGCAAGTGGGTGAGGAAAGAACAAAAGCGGCACCCCTGCTTCTTCACTGCCCATCCAGAAATAAGAGACATCAGTTTTGTTCAATTTTCATTGACTAGAACTAGTTATCTGGCCCTTCCCAGCTGTAAAGACTGAGCAGTGCAGACCCTGGGAAAGTGGCCCTTCACTGGGGACAACTCTACCCTATGAAAGGAAGGCACGAACCCTGGCGGCCAGCCACAAGGGCCATCAAAGGCCCAGATCCGAGAAGCTTACAATCTAGTTTGGAAGACAAGGCAGGATCTCACAAAATGTTAAATACCAATACAACCAAAGGCCCAAATGGGCACAGCAGATAAGTTTTCTGAGCTTTGAGCAAGGAGAAATCCCTGTGAGCTGGGGTGGGATAATAAGGCTCTCTGGGGTTCATTTCCACGCAGGCCCACAGAAGCTACACCCACTCCAGGCTGGCCCGCAGGACAAGAGAGGCACCAAGACCTTGGTGCAGCAAACTCTGCCCAGGGCAGGTAGATGAGGGGCCTACAGAAGTACAGCAGGCTGCAGAGATCACGTGTGAAACCCTGTCCGATGGGCAGGGAGAATCCAGTCACTCAGGCACTGACCATGGGCCCCGCCCTGTGCCACGCACCAGGAATACAGTCTCTGCCTTCAAGGAGCGGCAGACACGTAAGTGTAGCCTGGCAGTGGAGGCTCTACTAATGGCAAGCACGGGGGCCAGGAGCCCACAGAGCACTGAGCACAGGGTACAGCATGCAGAGACAGGCTGTGGGAGAGCCCAGCACCCAGGGAGGCTGAAGGGAGGTGTGAGGGTCAGTTTTGTTTGGTCTGTTTGTTTTTTTAATTTTGAAATTATTTTTATTTCGTTTTATATCTTTGAGGGTTCAGAGGCAGGAAGAACTCCTAAAATCTTAAAAATACAGTCATTAGACCTTTAAGAAAAAAAAAAAGGCAGAGGGTGGGGACAGGGCCATGGACTTACCAGCAGCCTCTTCTCTGAGACCTGGAAAGAGATGTTTGTCTAGACTAGGTCCTTGTTACTCAGGGTATCCCCTAGAAGCTTCTAGAAACGCGGGATCTTGGAACCACCCCAGACCTACTGAGTCGGAATCTGCAGTTCCACAAAATGCCCAGGTGATTTGTGTGAACATTAAAGAAGGAGCTGCGCTGCTCTAGAGACCTACTGGAATGAACCTGTGCTAAGACAGCCAGTGCTACCGGGGCCCTAAAAAGGAAACCAGCATGTCTTGAGCACCTGCCTTCACATCAGACAATGTTCCAGGCATGTTCATTTATTGCCATATCTAACCCTCAAAATCAGCTTGCAAGGTAAGTGTTAGGAAACTAATATTCTGAGAGGTTAAATAATTGCCCAGGTTCAAAAGCTGAGATTTGACCCTGTTTCAGACACCAAAGCTTGTGCACTTTCCATGATGCCAGGCTGCTCCAGAGCCAGCTTAAATTAGCTGTCTTCTCAAGTTGAGTCAGGGCACAGATGGTATGGGGAAGGGGCAGAGGCAGCAGGGGGTATGCAAAGCAGTGGGATACATGACCATAAAGAAGGCAAAACTGAAGTCTGGAAGTGAACTGGCCCCAACTAACTCCCCGATATTCCTCCTTGTGAAAAAAACAGTCAGTTACACAGTTTGGCAGCAGCAGGCAATTCAGCAGGGACCAGAGCAGGGAGTTACTGAAGGATCCTGAGTGTAATCTGCTCTGGAGATGTTGTCATCAGAAATATCTTGAAGGACATCTGCAAGAACCTTTCTGACCTTGGGAAATATGGTCTGGAATTCAGTGCTACCTATCCTTCTAGAGGCACTCCCTCTGCAACATCATCTTCTAGATTAAAAGGGGGAATTCATGATACTGCGCAGGTCCAATGCTCCTATCACAGACTCTGGCTCCACCAGTGACACAGAACACCTTGGGATGCTCCAGGCAGATGGTCTGCAGGGCACCATACTCTCCAGCCACCCAGCTGTTGGGATGAAACAGCACTCTATGCCCACTCTGCAACCCACCAAAGAGCACTTCAGAGGTGTCCAGACCACTGAAGTGCCAGCTAAGGGGCAGGCTGGCCTGGGCCAGGGCCACCACGGTGGAGAAGATGTCCAGCATACTTAACAAGGCAATGCTGGTGATTTTGATGGGGACTCTGCTGGGATACTAAGCCAGAGCTGGGATCCGATGCTCTGCTTCCCAGGTGGTCTGCTTGGCTGGGCTTCTCCCTTGTGTGCTGGATGAACTGGATAGCTTTAACAGCAAACTTCTGTGCAAGGCTGCTCAGGTTCACCAGCTGCTCCACGATCATAAGGCTCTCACACAGAGGAAGGACTAGGTCAGTGTAATTGTCCCTCTTGAGGTTTCTTGATGGTCCATTCCCCAGTGGACATGCTGGACAAGGAGGATGGTTGTAGCCTGGGCTATCAGTGCAGCGCATATAATGACTGTATAGGATTCCAAAATAATGAAAACCACGAAAGGTGGGGTGATAAGACGCCATTTGCCCATCATGCCAGTGATGTAACCAACCTGCAGCAGCATCTTGCCCAAAGTGGTCTTGTTGAGTGGGAGGCCACCCACAGGGGTGACTGCAAAATTGTGTGGGACTCCATTGCAAAGGCCAAGCCAGCCGGTGAGCAGGGAGGCCCGGGAGGGTGAGTAGGTGGTGGTAGCTGTGTGGACATCCACAAACCTCATTCTTTCCACAGCCATCTTATCAGGGCTGGTAGTGCCCTTTGTTTCGGCCCATTTCGCTCCCAGCTCATCCCAGCCCATGTCATCGGCCAAAATGATCACAAAATTAGGTTTTCTGGTCTCTCATTTTCCCACTGAAGTGAAATTCCACAAACGGATAAAGAAATCCCAAGAAACTTACCCCCATCAACAAAACCTTTAGAAAAAGTCAGCTTGTAGTGGTAAAGCAGAGGATTCTGATTGTCTGGGTTGGTGGTGAGCCACCACTGGAGACTTTTCCAAGGGCTCTTTTCTGCTTTCTTTCTTTTTTATTTTTTTTGTGAAATACCATATATACAGAAAGTGATAACATTTAAAGTATGATTTAACCAGTAGATATCAAATTTCAAAGAATATTATGGGTTACAGTTTCACAATTTCAGTTATTTCCTTATTGTGAAATATAACATATTTACAGAAACGTAATAAATTTCAAAGTATGATTTAATAAGTAGTTA